>NC_141993.1:74246769-74596769 GCF_049901715.1 Pseudonaja textilis | reverse complement strand
ATTGCTTCTTGTTGTGCCTTTAGGTGCTTGACATCCTCTTCTTTGTGGTAGTCCCTTAGATATTGTAACACTGCTATATATATTGTCACCCCTAGTACTTTTTTTCATTAAACCAAACATAACCAATTCCTGCAACCAGGGGATTGGATTCTACCATTTCCGACTGGTTCGGGAAAACTGGATGTTAAAGTTACAGCTGGTTTGCCAAACTGGTATTTCAATCAACCAGCTGGCCCCACCCCTCCCACCCCAACCCGCCCAGGAGTCTCAATGCGGCCCATTTTCTTTTTCTTTTTTTTTTGTTTTGTAAAAATTTTATTTGGATTTTCACAAAACAAATAAAATATCATTTTTTGAGAATAGCATGATCCCGGGTTATCACTGCTCCATACAGACACAAACTCAATTTCATATTCATCTTTGTGTTCTATTCCATATCTTATTACTATTTTAACATTTTTTCTGTAATTTTTCCCCTCCCTTAGTTTTGTCAACCTTGTTTTTAATTATCTCATACCTATCTAAATTCAATTATATATCTTTTTCTAAGTTTCAATGTCTTTCTAATCATTATATTTATACATCTGTCTTGTTTCAATTTCATATTTTCTTTTCTCATTAGACAAATTTTCCCCTGTAGTTACTGATTGGAGTATGTCACATTTGTATCTTTTAATTTTCTCCATTCAATTCTTATTTAAACTTCAATTTATGCCTTTACAATTATCACATTCAATATAACACATAACTTTCAATCAAATTCTGCTTGGTACATTCTTAAAATATGCACTATGTTCTTAAAGAGAAAATATATATATAACAATAGTAAATAAAATACTTATTCTATTCTAATTCAGCTCTATCATTGATGTTAATTACAAACTTTAACATCTTTAACATTTCTTGTCAATTGAATATCATATTTCCTTAAGAACATTTATAATATATCCATTATTTTTTTCTATATCTCTATGTCTTCCAAATAGGCTTATACATTTTCCCTGTTTCTCCATATCTTGTTTTTGTCCTTTATCACTTCTTTTCCTTTCCTTCTTACCCCTCTTCTTCTCCCTCCCCCTTTTGACCCCTTGTGTCTCTAATTCTAATTTTCTCTTCTGTTTCTTCCTAATATTGTAATTACTTTTCAAGCTATTTTTTTTTCAAATCTTAACTTTTCACTCTCTTTCCCCTCTTTCCTTTTTTTTTCCACATAAAATTACTTTGTCATTAAAGATGGCTTCTTCTTTGTCCTGCCCTTCTTGTTCTACAAGTATTTCTTGTTGTTTCTCATAGTTCAAGATCTCCATTTATAAAAATTGAAATATGAAGCCAAAAAACCCTCATCCTTCTTGTACATCTTCTTTCTGTTTTTTAAGTTCCATTTTCAGTTCTTCCAAGAGTGATGCCATTTTAAACACTTTTAAACAACCACCCCATTGATTTTAGTCATTTAAATCCAATAACCAAAAATCCAAAAATCACCAAGTAATCCAAATAATCCAAAACAGTTTCTTCTTGCTTCTTTTTTCCATTTTCTCTTCCTGGGGTTCTATTATCTTGTTACAAAGTTTCAGTTAAAATGTATCTTTTAGGAATCTCCTCCATTTTTCCAGATCCCGCCCTTTTATTTTTTCCTTTTCTCTCCTTTCCTTCTTTAAAAAGTTTTTTGAATATCCAAAAGCCTTTGTTATCCCTTTGACATTTTATTTTCAGCTTGAACGCCTATTGATGTCAAAGTAGATTTTTGTCAGTTTCTTACCTAGATATCTTAGCTGTCAATATGAGGAAGGAAAGAAAAAAAAAAGCCATATCCTTTCCCTTCCCTCTCTCCTTTGCCACTTCAAAATCTTCTTTGGGAACAATGTTATTCTTTATAGTTCAAATTCCAGGGTACCTTATGTTATTGTTTTTTCAGTTCAACTCAGTCAACCAAAACTTTCTCTTCTTATCTTCCTCCTGCACATTCTTTTCCAGTTGCGTTTTTCTTTGAGGTGGCCATTTCTGACCACCGCTGCAACCATCTTTGGGAAAGGGAGTAATGACCAGCTGGGGAGGAGATATGTGGTTTTCCTTGACCCTGCTGGTGGTCTCCCCCCTCTTTGCCCCCCTCTTTGCCACCTCTATGGGGTGGCTTTGCCCCAAATCCAGCTGGCTCGAGGTGCTCTGGTGGTGAGCACAGATCAAAACCATGCACAACTAGAGATTTCGGTCTGTTGCTAAAGAAGCTAAAACCGGAAGTCCAACGCGGCCCATTTTCAATGAAGGTAAGTGCAGGGTCTGTACAGAGGCTTTTAAAGGGGGGAAAATTGGCCTTCTGGAAGTTCAGAAATGGGCCTTTTTCCAGCTTCCAGAGGGCCTCCAAAGCCTGGGAGAGACCATTTTTGCCCTCCCAGAGGCCCAAGTGAGACCTCTGGACCTTTGGGAGGGTGAAAAATGGCCTTTCCAGAAAAACCGGAAGTCACAAAATGGATTTATTTCCAATGGGCTTCCAGAGGCCAGGAGAGGCTGTTTTTGCCCTCCAAGAGGCTCTGGAGATGCCTCTGGACTCTTAGGAGGGTAAAAAATGGCCTTCCCGGAAAAACTGGAAGCTACAAATCAGGCCTGTTTTCGGCTTTCAGTGGGCCTCCAGAGACTGAAGGAGACTGTTTTTGCCCTTCCAGAGGCCCGGGGAGCCCTCTGGACACTTGGGAGGGCAAAAAATGGCCTGCCTGAGCTCTGGAATCCCACCGGAAGCTGGAAACAGGAAGCTCTGCTAGGCCCCACCCACCATGGCCACACCTACCCAGCAACCAGGCAGTGAACCGGTTGCCAGGACATTTGATTCCCATACCTGCCTGCAACCATTCTTCATAAATGTTAGCCTCCATCCCCGTCTTTTTTTGCTCTTTCCAGAGTCTCTACATTTTTTTTGTAACATGGTGATCAAAACTGGATGTAGTATTTCAAAAGTGGTCTTATTAAAGTTTTATAAAGTGGTACTGCACATTATGCAGTACCACATTTTGCTTCAGAGCTACAGCCACAGAAACTTTAGAAATATTCACATATAATCATACCCATTGTAAAATCTACAATATAGTTTTAACCAGAGCACAGATTTAACTTTTCAGACAGCGAAGCAAACTGTTTCACATTCTGCATTATTTTGTCTTTTACATATTAACACAGTAACAATATTATTGTGGACACAAAACATATTTAATTTTTTTAATTGATGAAATGGTGTAGATCAAAAGACAGTGTAAACATGGAGCATATTTTTAAAAATATATGGGGTAACTAAGAAAGTCAGAAGAAAATCCTCTCTATTATGGCAATTTTTTTATTTGTCAAATTTACATGGTTACTTATCTCACACAAAGTGATTCTGAGTGTGTAGTGGAATCTACAGCTAGAGTTGAGGCTGCAGTTAAGAGACTGCCAGCTTCAAATCCCTGCGGGGAAGGAACAGAGACCAGATTTCCCCCCACCTCCCAAAAAAAGCCTTCAAGTCCTTATCTGATTGTTCCCAAGAGAGTCCAGTTAATGTGGCAGGATTCTTGTAATAGGTGGGTAATAATAAAGAAACTTTTTGTATTTTATTTTATTTTTATTTGTTAATTGCTTACAAGATAATAGGTATAAGTAAAAACATAGTTATGAATACATGGATACATATAAGAAAAAAAATAAAAGAAACAATAGGACAGGGACGGTAGGCATGATGGTGTGCTTATACATGCCCCCTACAGACCTCTTAGGAAGGGGGTGAGGTCAATAGTAGACAGTCTAAGGTTAAAGTTTTTGAGGTTTGGGGGAAAAAACCACAGAGTCAGGTAGAGTATTCCAGACATTGACCACTCTGTTGCTGAAGTCTTATTTCCTGCAATCAAGTTTAGTGCGATTAACCTTGAGTTTGTATCTATTGTTTGGTCTTGTATTGTTATGGTTGAAGCTGAAGTATTCATTGACTAGTAGGATATTGCAATGTATGATTTTATATACCATACTTAGATCAGACCGAAGGCGGAGTAGTTCTAGGTTTTCTAGGTCTAGAATTTCAAGTCTGCTGGCATAAGGTATTTTGCAATGAGTAGAGGAGTGGAGAACTCTTCTTGTGAAATATTTCTGGACTTTCTCAACTGTGTTAATATCAGATACATAATGTGAGTTCCAGATTGATGAGCTGTATTCGAGTATTGGTCTAGCAAATGTTTTGTATGCTCTAGTTATTAGTGTAATATTCCCAGAGAAAAAGCTACATAAGATTAGGTTAACAACTCTTAATGCCTTTTTGGCTATGTAGTTACAGTGGGCTCTAGCACGTAGGTCATTTGAGATGAGTACGCCAAGATCCTTGACAGAGTTTGGATCATCAACAAGATTTTGACTATTCAGCCTGTATTTTATTTTCTGATTTTTTTTGCCAATATGTAGGACAAAGGATTTATTTGTTGAGATTTGAAGTTGCCATTTGTTTGACCATTTTGATACATAGTCGAGGTCTTTTTGAAAGGTAACAGTATTGTCTGTAGTGTTGTATAGCTTTACATCATCAGCGAAAAGAACGCAGTTGCTCTTGATATAATTACAGAGGTCATTTATGTAGAGTATGAAAAGAGTTAGTCCAAGAACACTGCCTTGGGGGAAACCGCTGTTGACAGGTACAGCATTTGATAGGATGCTCCCAATTTTGACCATTTGTTGTCTGTTTGACAGGAATGCTTCTATCCAGTTATGCAGGTGTCCAAAGATACCATAAGATTGTAGTTTTAGGAGTAGTTTCTCGTGTACCACTGAATCAAAAGTTTTACAGAAGTCTTTGTAAATTGCTTCTATTGCTTTGCCCTGATTGAGTTGTGTAGTCCATATGTTTTTGCAGTGTAAGAGTTGCAGATTACATGATAGTTTTTTCCTAAAATCAAATTGTTTATTAGAGAGTAGGTTGTTTGTTTCAAAGTGGAGGAGGATGGATTGGTTAATAATTGATTCCATGACTTTACAGGTGACACAGCATAAAGAGATTGGTCTGTAATTTTCAACTAGGCTGGGGTCTCCCTTTTTGAAGATGGGAATGACCGTGGCTTGTGGCCATAGTTTTGGCAAGGAGCTGGTCCTGAAAGATTTTTCAAAGATTATGCTTAGAGGTTCGGCTATGGCAGTGGGTAGCTTTTTAAAGAAGTAAGCACATATTCCCCCCGGTCCAATAGGTAGAGATGGTTTTAGATTGCTTAGTGCTTTTTCAACATTGTCTTCTGTAAAATCGATATGTATTAGATCATTGTATTTGTCTGTGGTTCGACTAGGAAATACTGGGCATGATCCATTGCTGTTTACAAATACTGAGCCAAAGAATGTGTTAAAGAAGTTGGCTTTAATAGTGTCATCAATGCAGTCTTTACCATTAGATCCTTTCAGGGGTAGGATGGACCTTAAGTCTTTTAGTTTGTTGTTTACAAAATTGTACAAAGGTGCAGGTGGAATTGGTGCGTAGAAGGTTTTCCTCTTGTTTAATGTGATAATTGGTGCATTCAGTTTTTATCTGGTGTCATAAATTTTTGTATCAGCTTTTGAAGCTGGCAAAGTGACCAGATTTGTTTTTCTGCCAAAGTGATTTCTTTTTGGATTGAAGCTTCCTTATTGTTTTGGGTAATTGGTTTTTTTTTCTGGTTTTGGGAGTTGTTAATGGTACACATAGTTTGATGACTCTTTTGACTTCAAGTAAAAATATGTTGTAATAGTCTTCTACAGTATTTTATCCAGAAAATAGAATTTGACAATCAAGGGATGAGAGATCATTGTTTATAAGATCATAGTTGCCTTTTTTGAAGTTATAATTGGGGATTCCGTCGTTGTGATGATTTTTGTGTGGACGTATGTTGAGACAAAAGTCAATCATGTTGTGGTCACTGTTGGAAAAGGGTTCTTTAATTTTTATTCTGTAAATTGAATTCAAACAATTGCAGAAGATGAGATTGAGTCAGGGTCTCATCCTGATTCCTTGTGTCTGACTTGTGGCATACAATAAAACCAGAAATTAAACAGTTCAATTTATTAAAGTGGCTTTGAACTGTTGAATGCATTGAGATGCTATCACATACTAACATTAAAAAAAAGTCCACGCTCAATTATTCTCTGGAACAAACATAAACTCCTCTTAACTAATTGCAATTTGGAATTTCAGCTTATTGGGATCCTTCAGTCTCAAAAGACTGTGGTATCATGCTCTGAAAAGAGGTCTTAAAACAGCATCTAGTGTGGTTAAAAAGGCCAATTCGAGAGTGGCAATCCCTTCCACACGGAGGAAGATACAGTCTGTCCCTTGTCCAACCCCCAGATTTCACTGGTTCTGGGACTGCCTCTGCCTCAGCCTGCTGAATGAGTGAGTGTCTCTTTGAATTGGAGAAGGACATGTTGAGTTTCAGCTTATATATTTCAATTTATATATCCACATATCAAACATTGCCCTGTGTAGAGAATAGGAAAATGTTCAATGACAAAGTATTGTTGCAACTATCCTTGTCCTTGCACTATCTAGTAGTGCAATTCTCTTTCAGATAAGGAACTTTTACACACTACAGCCATACATGTGAGAGAGTTCACTATCTACAAACCCTAGGACCATTTACATACTGGGCTAATGAGAGATGTCGATATGTGATTTGCTTGTTTTGTGTCTTCAGCCAGTAAACTCTGTAAAACCAAAGTTTGTGGATTAATTCTTAATTTGAATTCAGCCAGTTTTGCATTAACAGAATAGAATGGAGTAGTGATAGATGTGTGATCTCGAATCTCTCTAGGATCTCACTGCTTTTGCAATCTCAGACTTACAAGGCTCAGTATTTAGAGGAATCCTCATTTAAATTTTCTAAAGATGTTGCAATAGCCAGTTAATAGAAGGTATGACAAAATAACTTCTTTCAACATTTAAGAATATCCAGACACTAAAATTGTATATTGGATTGGCTATATTGATCACTGGAGTTAATACCAATTCTGGTACTAAATTTAATTCCATGGATTTCTAAATGACACTATCACTTATTAAGCTTGTATTCATATTCATGTTTTTAAATTTGTCTGCATTTATAACTGTTCATACTTCCTTTTCTTCATTGATTTTCACTTTGTTTTCCTAATTATTTTATTTTTGCATGGATGTACAGTCTATAAGATCTAGTTCCCTTGGTTCTTTTGGGCAGGTGAAGAAACCTTATATTATTTATGATTTATTGAAGATGAGCAAGGAAATAAAGATAGAGCAGACTATTTCTGGTAAAGTTTTTTTTTTTTTTTGCATGCGTTCATCCATAGAAACACCCGATTTTGTATTGATTTTATGTATTTTTAAAAAACAAATCTTGGACTAAATCACACATTTGAAATGATTTTTTCTTTCAAATTACACATATCCAAGCATATTTAATATATTTTTGAGCTGCAAACTGAATCACACCTTTTGAAGATGTGCAAAATCTGATTTTGATCTGTGCAGAACTACACTTGGAGTGCATCTGCCACACATATTTTGTAATAAATAATTCTGATCTGTATCTCATTTTAAATGTTTTTTCATTTCATTTCACTTTTTGAAATTGGAAGAAAGCTACTGAGTCAAAAGTCACTGTCCATGCATGTATTGATTGAATGTTTACGAATATATAGCTTAACACTTCAGAAATATTCTTATATGCTTACGCTTTACTTTCTTCTAAGTTGACTGGCGGTGGAATTTCCCAGGCTTATAGTTTTGGGGGGATTTCAACCTGCTTTCTCTGGGGGCAGGAGCAGAGGTATATTTCTTAAGTTTTTGTGGATATTTATATGTATCGTATTCAGCTTTGTTTGGGTGTATTCCCATGTCATTGTGGTTGTGCTTTTGGAGTTGTAGCGACATTTCAGCAAATCTCATCTGCCATTGAACAGACGAACACAATACACAAGCCTGAGGATGGCAGATGAGATTCTGCCAAAACATTGCTACAACTTTAAAAGCACAACTATAATGACGTGGGAAAATACTCGAACAAAGCTGAATACCATATATGTGAAAACTTAAGAAAACAAATAGATAAGATAGATGGATGGATAGATAGATAGGTAGGTAGGTAGATAGATAGATAGATACATAGATAGGTAGATATATAGATAGATAGATAGATAGATAGATAGATAGACTGCTCAAAAAAATAAAGGGAACACAAAAATAAGACATCCTAGATCTGAATAAATGAAATATTTTTATTAAATATTTTGTTCATTACATAGTTGAATGTGCTGACAACAAAATCACACAAAAATTATCAATGGAAATCAAATTTAGCAACCCATGGAGGTCTGGATTTGGAATTACACTCAAAATTAAAGTGGATGTAATGTCCTTAAAACAAGTCAAAATGAGGCTCAGTAGTGTCTGTGTCCTCCACGTGCCCGTATGACTTCCCTACAACATCTGGGCATGCTCCTGATGAGGTGGCAGATGGTTTCCTGAGGAATCTCCTCCCACACCTGGACTAAAGCAACCCCCAACTCCTGGACAGCCTGTGGTGCAATGTGATGTTGGTAGATAGAGCAAGACATGATGTCCCAGATGTGCTCAATTGGATTCAGGTCTGGGGAACAGGCAGTCCAGTCCATAGCATCAATGCCTTCGTCTTGCAGGAACTGCTGACACTCCAACCACATGAGGTCTAGCATTGTCTTGCATGAAGAGGAACCCAGGGCCAACCGCACCAGCGTATGGTCTCGCAAGGTGTTTGAGGATCTAATCTTGGTACCCTCGGTACCTCGGTACCTACCTAATGGCAGTCAGGCTACCTCTGGCAAGCACATGGAGGGCTGTGAGGCCCCCTAAAGAAATTCCACCCCACACCATTACTGACCCACTGCCAAACCGGTCATGCTGGAGGATGTTGCAGGCAGCAGAACATTCTCCATGGCATCTCCAGACCCTGTCACGTCTGTCACATGTGCCCAGTGTGAACCTGCTTTCATCTGTGAAGAGCACAGGGTGCCAGTGGTGAATTTGCTAACCTTGGTGTTCTCTGGCAAAAGCCAAACGTCCTGCACAGTGTTGGGCTGTAAGCACAACCCCCACCTGTGGACGTCGGGCCCTCATACCACCCTCATGGAGTCTGTTTCTGACCGTTTGAGCAGCCACATGCACATTTGTGGCCCACTGGAGGTCATTTTGCAGGGCTCCAGCCTCCTCCATGTCTCCTGATGTACTGGCCTGTCTCCTGGAAGTGCCTCCATGCTCTGGACACTACGCTGACAGACACAGCAAACCTTCTTGCCACAGCTTGCATTGATGTGCCATCCTGGATGAGCTGCACTACCTGAGCCACTTGTGTGGGTTGTAGACTCCATCTCATGCTACTACTAGAGTGAAAGCACTGCCAGCATTCAAAAGTGACCAAACCATCAGCCAGAAAGGATAGGAACTGAGAAGTGGACTGTGGTCACCACCTGCAGAACCTTTCCTTTATTGGGGATGTCTTGCTAACTGCCTATGCTTTCCACCTGTTGTCTATTCCATTTGCACAACAGCATGTGAAACTGATTGTCAATCAGTGCTGCTACCTAAGTGGACAGTTTGATTTCACAGAAGTATGATTGACTTGGAGTTACATTGTATTGTTTAAGTGTTCCCTTTATTTTTCTGAGCAGTGTATATATGTAGGTCTAGGTGTGTTCAGGTCTTTTCCGTGTAAGATTAAGAGTATCTTGGTGAGGTCCCACTCACCATTTTCAGGCTGGTGCTTTCGGCTTCATGCCAGTGCAAGCAGTGTGTGATCGGAGCTGCCATCTCTCTATAAATACTGGTGGTGGGGGCTGGTGTGCTGGGCTGGTTAGCTGCGCTGCTGCCTCTTGATTGGTTGATGGAGTTGATGTTGGTATAATGGGCTGTGTGATGGCCTTGTGAGTTTTGTTGTGGAGATATTCTGGATCTTGTGCTGTAATCTCCTGGGTCATTTGTTTTGTAGTGATCTTTTTTCCATTAGCCTCTCGTGTTTTAACGGCTTGGGTAATGGGTTGTGTGATGGGCTTGCGAGTTCTTTTGTTGTGGTTTCCTGGGTCCTACGTTGTAATCTCCTGGGTCATTTGTGTTTTGATCTCTTTTCCATTAGCCTCCCGTGTAGTAACAGCTTGGGTAATGTGTTGTGTGATGACCTTGTAAGACTTATTGCTGTGGTATCCTTGGTCTTGTGCTGTGATATCCTGGGTCATTTGCTGTGTTGCAACTTCTTGAGTTCTTGTGGTGTAATTTCCTGAGTTTTCTGATGTGATATCCTGAGTGGGTGGCTATGATGTAGCATTCTGGGTTTTGGTCTGGCTTCGAGTTTAGGGTCTGGGTCTGTGTTCTTGCCATGTGTCAGCTTGTTTGGTTTTGGGGTCGGGGGTGCAACAGTTGGCGAAGCAGCCATGGTCTGGTTTCTGGATGGTGGTTGTCATTCATTTATAGGATGGGTTTGGGCCTGGGTCTGATGTGGGGGATTGGCGGTGGTGTCCCATGTTGTTTTGGGTCTGGTGTTGGTTTTTGTGGCTGGGACTCATTTGTTGGTGAGGGCTAGCTTCCAGATGTCTGGTAGGTGGGAGGTATCATCCCGTTTATTCATGTTATGGGAGTGTTTCTCTATTTCGATGGCTTCCCTGATTATTCTCTTACTGGAGTGTTCAGTGTTGGATATTAATTTGTTTCCTTTGAAATTAATTTCATGTCCTGTAGCTTTAAGGTGCTGGAAGAGGAAGGAAGTGTTTTCTTCTTTTCTGACTGCATTTTTGTGTTTTTGTGTTTTGTGTTTTTGTGTTTTTTGTGATTACAGCACAAGATCCAGGATATCTCCACAACAAAATTCACAAAACTCACAAGGCCATCACACAGCCCATTATACCAACATCAACTCCATCAACCAATCAAGAGGCAGTAGCACAGCCAACCAGCCCAGTACAGCAGCCCCCACCACCAGTATTTACAGAGAGATGGCAGCTCTGATCACACACTGCTTGCAGTGGCACAAAGCCAAAAGCACCAGCCTGAGGATGGTGAGTGGGATCTCACCGAAATGTCACCAAGATACTCTTAATCTTACACGGGAAAAGACCCGAACACACCTAGACCTACATATATGTGTGTGTGTGTGTGTGTGTGTGTGTGGTAGCTTGTTTAAATGTCAGCAATATTTGTGTGCTTCCAAACTGACTTAGACTTAGAATAACTTTATTGTACTTTGAGCCAGTGGTTAGAGTACAGTATTGCAGGCTACTTCTGCTGCTTGCCATGCCTGCAATTTGGCAGTTCAAATCTCACCAGGCTCAAGGTTGACTCAGACTTCCATCCCTCTGAGGTGGGTAAAATGTGGACCCAGATAGTTGGGAGCAATATGGTGACTCTGTAAACTGTTAGAGAGAGCTATAAAGTACTGTAAAGTGGTATATAAGTCTAAATGTTATTGCTATTCAATGTACACTAATCAGCATACATTAAAATGAAATTTCATTGCATACAGCTCTCAAAGGATCTCCACCTCCAAAAAGTCACCTATCAGGTATTCAGCTGCTTACCTATTGGCACTTACAGCATAAAAGCTGACTCAAATAAGTTAAGATACGTCTTCTTGTGACTGGGAGCTGAAGTTTGGATTGTTCATTGACAACTGTAATAAAGTTCCTGGTAGATACAGGAATGTTTCAGCAATTTCAGTTTGGGCCCTGTTACAAGTTTTATTAGTCTTTCCCAGAGACTGTTGCTTAATCCAATCTGTCTCATGAACTTTGATTAAAAAAAAATTAGTATGCTCACAAGCACAAGCTTCAAAGTGATTCTTCAGTGAGTTCCAGTTTTCATTAGTAGAAGCTAACTGCCTAAAAACTCATTCTTAGTTACTCATTTGGTTGAATCATCCTTTTGCCTTTTCTTTTCCCAATCTGGTCTTTGGTTTATCTTGTAGTTTATTTATGAGAGGAGTTAGACAGAATCAGATGGGGAGACTGGGAGGGATGTAAACCCCTCAATCAGACTATCCTTTCAAGGGCCATAAATCTGTTAGAAAGTGAATAAAACTAGAAGCAAAATCATTTTACTTATACTTTCTGGAGGATAGAAAGATTTCCCCAATTCTCGACTATTCAGCTGAGTTACAGGATAATTGGAGTCCAGAACTGGCTTCATGATAATTTTTCCTTTTCTCCATATTATGTAGTTTTTAATTTCTTTTTCTCTTCTTCCTTTCTGCCTTGCCTACTGCCTTTCTGTTTTATTTCTTCCACCAGAAGACTAGCAGTTCTTCTGATAATTAATATAACCTTCAGTGTTATCATATAAATAACACTTAATTGCAGAAGGCAGAAAGCACATAAAAGTTAACTGATTACCATCTTCATTTCTTTTGGATTTTAATGCTAATAAAATGGTATGACCTGTAAAATGCTCTAAAGTTGCAAAGAATGGAGTGCACAAGTTAGTTATATTAAACTATGCATCAGAAGTGAATGTATTAAATTAACTAATTGTAACCAATACATGAGAAGAAGAGAAAACTCTGAAAATCGTCATATCGATTTCTCAGCTTATTTTAAATACTTAAATGAAAACGGAAGAAAATAAAGTGGAATTATATGGCAATAATGTTGACATTGAATGAACTGGTCATGTATGAAGAATTAGGACCAAACAGAAGATCTAATTAAGATGATTTAAGCCAGCCCAGAGTCATTCAATTATATTTTTATAATTAAAGCTGAACTTGAATCTGAGTTCCCAATTCTCCTATCTTTCCTGTTATACAACAGTACAGTTTAATACATAAAATTCCTAGGGTGAATATTTATGAACTTATAGAACTAGATAGATGATCATTAGATTGATTAGATTGATCGATCATTGGAGGATATAGATGATAGATAGATTAGACAGATAGATTAGATAGATAGATAGATAGATAGATAGATAGATAGATAGATAGATAGATAGGGAGGGAGGGAGCGGGAGAGAGGGAGAGAGAGAGATGGAATTTACTTCCACTTTGTGTTTTAAATTTACCATACAGTATATAATCAATTTAAACATGACAATTTATATTCTACTTTTTCTCTGAAAATTCAGTGGTTTTCATACATCTCATTTCATTTCAACACTATTCTCTGAGATAGGTTGGGGTAATAGTGACTTGTTAAAAGTCACTGAATGATCTCAGAGCTCAATTGGTGGCTTATTACTTAAACTATACAAATTCTTCTCAAATTCACAAGGAAAATAAGCCTAAATCACACATCTGAAACAGAATAGGCTCCTTGAGATGACTTTCTGCCTTTGGTTTGTATGATGACTTATACCTTCTTCACTATCTCTCAATCAGGTCTGCAAGCTTTGCAGATGTGTAGATTTTAACTTCCAGAATTGTCAGCAATAACCATCCTGGCTGAAAAGATATTTCACACATTTAAAGGATACTTGGTATAAAAAAATAGAATTTTTAAAGACATAGTAATTTATAATTCCTCTGTGGAAAATGTCCATGAACCATGCACCTTACATATACCTATGTGATTTTCCTTGAGGTATGTCAACACTAGTTAAGTGAATTGCTCCAAAATTTTCAACTTGCCCACAGGAGTGTTGTATTCCATAGCAACCATAGACTAGTACTAATTAAAACAAAACAAACAAACAAAAACAGATTTGAAATGAAGAGAAAATCAGGACAGCTTTCAGGAAAAAAAAAATAGCTCTGCCAGGAACACCAGTCACATAACAGAGAGGATACTATTAATCTGCTCCTGTAGGGTTTGCATAGATCAACATAAAACAGTCTCAGTAATCCAATCCTCTTAAATTCATTTGTGTATATAGACATTCATTTAATGAGAAGAAAATAGTTATATCCTAGTGCAGGATTACTTGTGCTGAATGGAGCACATTTGTTTTCATGCTGCTACACATGACTTACAGGCTAGTCCTAAGTTAAAAGGTGATCAAAGGCATATTAAGGGCCAGTGATGTTTGTCAGAACCATTTTTATAAGATCACTATGTATTAATGTATATTAACAGGAGAATAGGTGTTGTTTGCCACAAAATACTATAATACAAACTGATTAACTGTGTTTTTTAAATTTATTTTTCCTGCCTATTTGCTTTTATCTTTTTTTCAATATTAATTTAAATTGATTGTTTTTAATAGTATTGATCATTTTTAGGCAGTCGCTGAATTCAGTGACCAAACAACTATGATTAAATAAATCAGTAAATAACATTTTCACCAACTTCAGCCAGATGAATTTGAAGTAATAAATACAAAATGGAGACTCATTCCCTTTTGCTTTTTTTCAATACATGCATCTAAAATGTTTCTCTGTTTATTTTCTTCTTTTCTCTTTTATGCTAATAATAGGCACTGGACCAAATGTATCTCTGATATTTCTATGACATTAATGAAATTAAATCATAATTAAACATGACCAACATGTTTAATTTCAGACTGGCACATTAAACTACTAGAGAATGTTTAAGTTCTTAATTAGCAACATGTCACATGGGACCAAATTACACACTCTAATAATTAATGCCCAAATATTGACATATGAGAGGGATGGGAGTTATATAAACAATGAAATCACTCGTGCACTCTTAAAAGTTGAAATAATGCAACTTGAATAATGCAATTTGTTTTTGCATTAATTAATACCTTAAATGTTTATATTCATATTCATTCATGACTATGATTCTAGATTTACTTTAATGGAGAACACAGAATGTATTTTTTATTTATACTGCATATTCACTGTAGATTTTGCAATGAATTTGGGCATTGATTCATTTATTTTAGACCCCAATGGACAGATTTCTCCAACTTTCATTAAATATTGCCATAATATTTGAGATCTGATAAGCTACAAGCATATTGTTGTTGGATGTGTTTTCTACATTCCTTTTATTGCTTTTCTTTAAAGGGACTATATATCTTTATTCAACTGCTTCATAGATTTCACTCACATATACAATAGCATAGAATCAAAACTCATCAAAACTCAAAGAAACATTAATAAATAAAACAGTCCAGGAACAGCAAAAGAATTCTATAAGGCTAAAATTTATATATCATCCTGATAACTAACCAAGTTTTATACTAACTGTGTGGTTCTTGAATATTTCCTATTTAAGAAGCAGCTCAAGAATTACCAAGGAAAGAACTTTCTGGAATATTTGCATTTTAAGCCATGCAGATCTTAAAAATTCAATACATGCAGTATCTTTGAATTTGGTTATGTTGATAATTGCTTTTGCTATTTAGTATTGATATCCATTCTACTTACCCACACTACAATAATTATATCCCACTACTTATCAAGTAGAATCATCTTATTGCTAAAACATGGAGAACTAAGAGATATTTTTGTTTGCAAGTTCCCATATCAAAGACAATGAATGCACAAAACACATCCACAACCAGAAAGGATTTTGCTAATACAGAGACTGCCAATGTAGTTTCCAAGCATTTTTATGAAGTTCATCTCCTGTCTTTGAATTTTCTATCCAAAATTAAAGATAAGATTAGTGGCTAGTAATCAGGTATAAATTCCATAACTAGCTTTTAGGCAAGACAATTTAAGAGGACATAGATGACTGCAATTTCTCTGGAAGGAAGTTTCTTTTCTCTAACAAGAAAAAAAGAAAGGAAAGGAAAGCAAAAGAAAGAGAAAAGAGGAAAGAAAAGAAAAGAAAAGGTATTGGGAGCAAAAGTGCTCCTGTGGGGGCCTTGATGTTTTCTGAGCTTGGTTGTTTTCTAGCAGAAATTTCATTATCCAAACTTGGTAACAGCATAAGTGTGCTTGTGCTGTTACCTAGTCTGGGTAATGAAACGTTCGCATGAAAACAATGAAGGTTCAGAGAGCACCAAGGACCTTTCATTTCAACCCTAATCTACAATATTCTCTTTAAATATGCTCCTGTACTCCACATTGCAAAGAACACTCTTTGCTTTGAAGATATCTTCAGCTTCAATGACTATTCAGGAGCTATAGTGGGTCAGTGGTTAGAGTATAATATTGGACTCTTCCCACTGTCAGAAGTTTGATCTTGTCCAGCTCAAGGTTGACTCAGCCTTTCATCCTTCTGAGGTTGATAAAATGAAGACTCAAATTGTTGGGGGCAATACACTGACTCTGTAATCACTTGGAAAGGGCAGTAAAGCACAGTAAAGTGATATATAAGTCTAACTGTTGGTGCTATCACTATTACTATTTAATTTAGCCCTAATACATGAATAAAGAATGAAAAGCCTCTTAAGAGGTTAATCCACATTTAGCACATTCCAGAGGCATTGCATATGGGTGAGACATAACAAGTCCCAGTCTTTTCAAATATCCTAAGAAGAACTGTATTCCTATTAAAATTATGGCCATCTGAAAATTTATGTAGTGTGCACTTCTATTCATACCTAGGTCTGCATATATTTTGTATTTTTGTACAGAAATTACTTGCAGTGTGGATTTTGTCTGATCTCTGAGACATGACTACAAACTTCCATCTGTCATAGTGGTTTAATGTATTGGGAGAAAGGATAATAGGATAACATCCAAGTCAGAGGTGGTATTCAACCTGTTCGCACCTCTTTGGGAGAACCGGTAGCGGTGATTTGGCGTGGGTCGCAGAAGCAGAACTAATAGTGATCCCTGGCTGGCCATGCCCACCCGCCCCCCTGCTGGTCACCTGGTCGCCTGGTTGCCTGCTTGTCCCGGTCGCTCTCCTAGCTTTCCCAACCACATGGTGGCCATGGCGCAGCTCAGATAAATGTCCCAGGGCGTGCAGCTGCTACACATGCAGTATGCATGTGCAACAGCCCCGGAACATCTGCCTGCCTGCCTGCCTGCCCTCCCAGAGCACATTTTCTGCCTTCTTTTGGCTGACATGCCTCTTCCAACCCAGCCCCCCTTGGGCCGGCTGAGCCAGGAGCCGCCATTCCCAGGCTTCTACTCTCCCATGCTTGGTTTACACCTCTTTACCTTGTCTGGAGTGGCTGGTCCTCCTGCCCCTCACCCTTCCCTCCCTCACCTGGCCTGAAAAGATAAGGATGATGGCAGGGGATAGCAAAGCTCCCAGGACCCTATTTTCCCCTCTCCCCCCACTCTCTCTGTGTCCCTCAAAGCGGCGGCTGGGCTTTCCTTGGTGCTCTTTGCTATTTTCATTTCTTCTTTTTGGAATCCAGACTGGCTGAACAAGGATTGCCAGCCGGGCTGGAAGCGTCTCTTCGGGTGACTCATCTCCCCCTCCCGCTCCCCCTCCTCTCGCAACTGGCAGCCATGGCAGGGCCAGGAGGATGGCGTGCACACCTGAGGAGGAGAAGGAGGAGGAGAAGGGCACCTGAAGGGATGCTTCCAGTGTGGCTGGTGATCCTTGTTCAGCCAGTCTTGATTCCAAAAAGAAGAAATGAAAGTAGCAAAGAGCACTTGGCCAGCTGTGGCTTTGAGTGAGAGAGGGAAAGAGAGGGAAAGAGAGAAAAAGAGGGAATGAGAGAGGAAGATAGAAGGACAAGAAAGAAAAGAAAGAGAAAAGAGAAAGAAAAGAGAAAGCTACTGCTATTAGAAACATGTGATGCATCTAGTACCCAAATGGGAAGCATGCCTCTGCCTGCATAACTAGAGGGAGACCCAGTTCCACTGGTTAATTGTTCTCACTGTCAGGAAATTTCTTCTTAGTTTTAGGTTGCTTCTTCTTTGTTCAGTTTTGATCCATTGCTTCTTGTTTTGCCTTCTGCTGCTTTGAAAAATACATTGCCCCTCCTTTCTTTGTGGCAACCCCTCAAAACCCTGTTTTGTGACTTGCCTATCACATTCTTGGACAAAGCATGTGAGCCATTTCCTCCTTTCAGTGGTCCATAAAAGTACATCTATAGTATGCGGATGCAGATAATAAAGTCGAAAAAAGGTGAATTTGTTTACAGAACTATAGATACATTGAGGCTGGGGGTAACAAGGAGTGGCTGGGAGGGGAGGGACTAGGCAAAACACCCCTTGACATGAGTGAGTCGGGTTGGCCATGCCCACCCAGTCACATGACCACCAAGCCATGCCCACCCAGTCACATGACCACCAAGCCATGCCCGCCAAATAAGCCACGCCCAAAGAATCAGTAGTAATTTTTTTCGAATTCTACCACTGATCCAAGTGCTGTGAAAGAGAGAAAACAAACAGGTTCTGGTAGTTGATTAGATTTAATGAGGTGAGACAAGTAAGGTTTGGATAATAATTTATCAATTTTCAGAATTGACTAAAAGTGTTACCCTGGTTATTGGGGAAATTCACATTTCTGCCAATTCTTAGAATTTCATTTTGGAGGTTCTTTCCCAGGTGTTTTTCATCAGGCAGCTAGTCAAGTCTTTCACATAGTTTCTGTGACCTTGCACGTTATTTTTTTCCCCACCCATGCCACTCAGTTTATCTTTTTCCTTATTCTAACAAATTATATAAACTGTGATTCTTGAAACAAGAACGGTAATAAAATGGTTCACTGACAAGAAAATTACCTGCTGAAAGTTGGTCTCTACTGCTAGGATTTGAGATAGGAATAATAGCAATAGCACTTAGACTTGTATACCACTTCACAGTGCTTTACAACCCTCTCTAAGCAGTTTATAGAGTCAGTATACTGCCCTCAACAATCTGGATCCTCATTTTAGTGACCTTGGAAGGATGGAAGGCTGAGTCAACCTTGAGCCAGTGAGACTCAAACTGCTAAACTGCTGGCAGCTGGCAATCAGCAAAAGTAGCCTGCAGCACTGCATTCTAACCACTGCGCAAACTGCGACTCTTAATTTATTAAACTTCTATGCCACCTAACTCTCAGTGACTTTGGGTGCTCACCATAATTAATGATGGTGTGATGAAGCAAGAAAATATCATTCTCCTTTACCAAAGGTTTGCATGAAGGATCGGTCTTTTAAACCAGACCAGAATGGAGGTTGCCTTCATATATCAGGGGGAACCGCATTTGGAGGCCAGGCACTACAAAAAAAAATTGTGGGTCTCAATAGATGACATTGTTTACTCAAAGGGACCTGAAACCCACCACACCTGAAGGATCAAGTCAGTAAAGAAACTGCTATTAGAAACGTGTGATGCATCTAGTACCCCAACTCTATGTTATGTATGGCTTTATAGACAGTAACTAGTTACCTTCAATCATAACTGGAAGCAAACTGCCAACCAGGTCCATTCATGTTACTTTGGCACACTGAGGCATGTTCATTACTGCTTACATCACTGCATTCTGAGCCAAAGTGGTGGCCATTGAGGCATGTTCATTACTGCTTACATCACTGCATTCTGAACCAAAGTGGTGGCCATTGTATACTTCTAGAACATTTTTTTTAGAATATTTAATTTACCAATTTGCCTTAATTTTGAATTTTTCTGTATAATCAAGTTCATGGCAACTCTTAGCAAGCACATAGGTAGATTTTCCTTTTGGAGGATCTGTTCCCAGTCTGTTCCTTCAAATCTTTGAAGAGTGTAGTCATGACTATCCATTGCAAGCATAATTGAGTTTACCCTTGTTGCTGGACATCCTCTTCTCTCTTTCTTTTCACCTTTCACCTTTTTACCTTTCACCTTTTCACCTTTCACCTTTTCAGCTTTTCACCTTTCTTTTCACCTTTCACCATGGTAGCTTTCTCCAGAGACTAGCTCTTTCCCTCTTTCCCTAAATTATAATAATTTGAATTTGGCTGTTTCTATCTTCAGTGAGAATTCCAGAGTGATCTGCTTGAAGATCTATTTGTTTTCATGGCGCTCTATATTTTCAGAAATCTTCTTCAACACAAAAATTGATCAGTATTAATAATCTTTTTATTCTGCTTGAACATCAATTTTTTGCTTCTATACATTGCCACAGGAAATACCATGGACTGTGTCATTCTGCACCTTAGACATATTCCAGCTTCTAATATATTTTCCAAAGACTTCACTGATATTCTATTGCTACTCTGCATATTTTTTGGCTGATGATCTCTTTATTTTGATAGCTGATTCTAAAATACAGAAGCTAACCACAGAACTTCCATGTCTTCATTTTCAATTTGAAATCTGTGGTAGTTGTCCTGTTGTGATTAACTTTATCTTTTTTATGTTTAATCTTAGCAATTTAATCTTAAAATAATGGATGAAAACTGAACAAAGAGATTCAACCTGGAAATAAGGAGAAATTATCTGACAGTGAAAGCAATCAACCAATGGAATAGCTTGCCTTTGGAAGTTGTGGGAGCTTCATCACTGGAGGCTTTCAGGAAGAGACTGGATTGCCATCTGTCAGAATTGGTGTAAGGTGTCCTGCTTGGTTGTAGGGTTGGACAAGATGACCTACGAAATCCCTTCCAACTCTGTTAATCTGTTAGTGCCATACTCTGATCCAACACTTTCAAACACCCTTTCAGAGCTCTGTATAGATATTTTGTTTACTATCATTGGATATTTAGTTCCTGCTTCTTACTACACCCCAAACCTAGTTATAGAATTAATCCTCTGGTATGTGTGTGTTTTTTTAATGTCTTTGAGTCAAATTTAACTCTTGGTGAGCACCTGGACTAGTCTCTGTGGGGTTTTTTTTTTGTAAGATTTCCAAAGTGGTTTGCCACTGCTTGCTTTCTAAGGTTGAGAAAGTGTGACTGGCACAAGGTCACCAAGATGGCTTTATATTTAGGGCAGGAGTAGAACTCATGGTCTCCTGGTTTCTAGCCTGATGTCTTAACAGCTAAACCAAAATGGCTCTTGCAGTATTAATTGTGCCGTACTAGAAATAAATCTGAATTGGTTTTCAGATTTTGTGCTGTTGAACAAGCAAAGGTTAAATGGGAATGAATGCAATGTAAGAAGATAAGATAAGAAGATAAGAAGAACTTTATTGTCATTGTACAAGTACAACGTTTATTGTCATTGTACAAGTACAACGAAACTGTGGATGCACATAAACTATGCTAGATTATGCTAGATTATGTGCCAGAAAGATGGGGAAAGCATGTCTATGGAGATTCTCAGTCATACAGTTCATAGTTGTCAAACAATAGGAAAAGCATGTCATCATCTCTGTTAAATATGATCATAATATATCTGGATTATTTCTAATGTGATTCATTGATTTAGTTTGGATTTTCAGTTTAATTGGACAACTCAGACTGACTCTCCAGATTTATTTGGCTCAGTTTGAACCAGGATATCTAATCTGATGACTAAATTCAACTTTCCAGTTAGGACTGGAGCTTCATACAACCTGAAAGAAATCTACTTATTTTCTCCCCACTTTAAAGAGAAATGTGAGGGTTTGTGGTCTAGACCTTTGCCTACATAGACCTATTCTGGGTTATGTGTTGCCTGCTTATTGCATACGTTTAATAGAACCATTCAATCAATGATATATTTTCATATAAAAAGAAGTCACTTCACTTTCCCAACAATCATATCATTTGGTTGCATCATTCTATGTTGAACATTACGCTAGAAGTTATTCAGATTGATGGATTGGTAAATGACAAAGTGCTAATCCCCGCTAAATTTTTAAAATATACACAGCTGCTTTGAGCAAGCATTCTAGCTGCCAATTATGTTCTAATATTCACTCTTTACTTGCTGAAGTTGAGTTACCACCTTATCTGCCAAAGTCTCTGTAATAAAAGAAAAACAAGTATTTTATTAATTAAAGAGCCAGTAGAAAAAATTGAAGATTAAAGTAATTTCTCATGTGGGGAAAAAAAACACATTGCCATTTTAAATTTATCTTCCCATACAGGTAGCTCTCGACGTATAACTAGTCTCATAGTAGTTGCTCAAAGTTAGAATGGATCTCCCCAAGATTACTTTACAACCTGGTTCAAAAGTTCCAACGTCTAATCACGTGACCATGTTTCAGGCACTTAGCAACCAGCTTACATTTATGGCTGTTTGCAGTGTCCTGTAATCATGCGACTACCATATGTTTTGCAACATTTATTTCCAAAATGGGTATTTGATTCTGATTTTTGATAAAACGATTCTATAGCAAATAATTGGCATTTATTATCAAACATATGTTATCCTAACCGGTCATAAATTCAGGTGGGTTATGTGACTATCTACCTAATGAGCATTAGAAGCATGATAGATAGATCTATTATGGTTGGCACTTTTATTTTAAGAAGCATACAATTGTACCACCACTACTGCCTTGTATTCAGTCTCTCTCTCTCTCCCACTCCTCTCTCTCTCTCTCTGTAATTTGAAGCTTTCTTGCTTCACCTGGGAAATATTTTCTTACTTTGAGTATGCCCTGAAATACAACCATAAAACCTTTCTTGAAAGGGCAAACTGGAGTCACATATCTGTATTTCACTGAATGAGAAGTATGCTTGTAAAATAGATATGTTAAAGAAAGAGAGGACAAAAAAATGAAACAAAACTGAAATTTACTATGGATTTCTACAAAGAGTGTTGTTTTAGGAAAGCGCATTAAAATGTGTATGTTGTAGATGATATTGCAATTAAAGTACCAATTAAAGCAATTAAAGCAATCATTTTTAGTAAGTGATGTCTATCCATTCAGGACATAAGAACAATTAGACTAAATTTCTAGGTGTTTGAAAAAAAACGGCTTTACAACAGACAGTAATGAAAACTGAACACAATTTCAATATCTAAAACGCATAGAAAGATAATGGTGATATTAAAAGAAAATAATCTTAATGCTGTTTCAGGAAAAATGAAGTCAGTATTTGACACAAATTTTTCAAAGTAAAGTTTGACATTAAAAAAAATTGAGAAGCAAAACCAAGTAGCATTTTTTTTTTTTAATGTAAGGTTGGAACTGTTTTATAATGTATTTTCCCCTTCTTCCAGGGCATGTAATATTTCGATAAAAGTTCTAAAAGGACAGGCTTTCAGGAATGTATGGACTTCTGAGAGATTTTACTGATGTTGTCAATATAATTGTGACTTCCACCAGAATCCTCATAGTTTTCAATTCATATTGGGAGGAGTATGCCATCCCCAACCTTAGAGCAAATGTGACTTTATGGGGAAAAAAAGCTATCTGTAGGCTGAAAGCTGGTCCTATTGAATTAAGTATAACTTTTTCTGCCACTACAGCTGCACCTAATTGTGAATTTTTGCACCATTTGGGAATAGACAGTTATTTGTGAACTACGTGTAAATTAAAAGTAACTACATGTATAGAGCACTTATATAAAATATGTGTCCATGTATAGGATTCAGGAAGGAAGGAAATTGCTCCCTTTTCTCTTTTCCCCACTGATACTGGGTATATTTAAAAGGAATTGGACAGGAGCTGAATTTACCACATCTATTACAGATCTGTAAAAGAGCATTTTTAGGTTGACATTTTTTGTTTTTCATGTCTTCCCTAAGTTATCCTAGAATGGGATTTTTTTTTTTTTTTGCAATGTCACTCACTGAGTCAGCATCTTTACTGAACTATTCATCTTTGATAAGATGGTTCAATTTATTTAGCATTTGTCTTGCCATTTATTTACCCTTAGTCCAATGCATTAATAATGTTTTTGCTAGCCATGTATTATGGTATTGTTTATTGTTATGCACAAATAAATAAGGAAGGAAGGTCAGAAACCTGGTATCAACTTGTATAGAGTTGAATTGTTTTGCTATGTAGGTGTTCTGACCCAGCTCCCCAAACATGACAAACCCTCTGAAAATAACTCAAATATTCCTTTATTAGGAGTGCCAGCAGCCCCAGCAAAAAAATTTCTCTCTCACCGCAGGCTAACAAGTCTGTCCAGCAGGGAGGTGAATAGTTGTCTGCCACATCTATTCATCTCTGTCCCCTGCCTTTTATCCCAAAATCTAGGGTTGGGCTTCACTAGCAGCAGTGGCTCTTCCTTCCCAAGGATTGGTCCACATATTTCCACTGCTCTCCTCTTATCTTCCTTCTGTGCATCCACATGTCAGGCACTGGACCCAGCTGTTCCTCTTCTTCCTCATCAGCCATCTCCAGACCTGGGGGCTGTTGGCTCTCCATCTGAGGGCTGATGGATGGCCCAGGCTCCGCCCCTCTCTCTCTGCCAGCTCCATTCTCTCTTCCCCCTTGGATCTCCCAGTTTGCCCTGATGCTGACTCTGACTCCCATGCCTCCTCCTTTGATTCAGCTGCTGGAGGGACTGGCGGTCAACAGGCCACAACAACATTATTTCCAGCAGCCTAAACCAGATAAGCAAGAATTAAAACCAGATATCAAGTACAGTGGTGCCTCAGTACTCAACTGCTTCAAAACTTATTGAATTTATTACTCAATACATTTTTATGTAAAATGTTGGCCCATGGATTTCCACTGAAAAGAATATGTATGTATGTATGTATGTATGTATGTATGTATGTATGTATGTGAGGAAAGGAAAAAAGAAGCCTTGCCTTTTAAGGAATAGGGAAAGTTCTTTCCTTTTGTGGATTCAAATTTCCAGTTTGGGAGAAATGCAAAATGATTTGGTCAGCTGTTGAAAGTCAGAATCAGTTTATTAATAGGAAGGCAGATAAGAAATCTCACAGCGTTCCTAGGATTAATCTAATAAGTGAGTAGGAAAACCTCTCTTTTATACACTTCAGGTTCTTTGATTTGTAAGTGAAGTCTTTGATTTGTGTGTGTTGAATTCCTGTCTCTTTGAGATTAGGATCTTTTCCTGGGATCTTAGTTCTATGGTCCTGATCCTTTGTAGTTGCTTGTTTGCTTCATGGTTCCTTCCTGCCATGCCTTTTGGTTTGGTTTTCACAAGTTTTTTATAGCTTGCCATCTATTTGATTTTTATGGGAAAGGATCTTAGCTAGTTTGTAGAGTTTTTTTCTCTGTATCTCATGCCTGTAATTTTCTCCTTCCTTTGTTGTGAAAAGTAAGCTGGCTCCAGCTATTTTAATAGCCCTACTTGACAAAGGGTGGGGGCTGTTTCCATAGAAAAGGGGGGAATCATAACTTCCAATGTATGTATGTATGTTTGTTAGATACTCAGTTGGATAGTCAGTCTATCTGCTGGAAGGGCTGGCAGCCAACAGCCCACAATAGTAAGATTAATACATTTTTTTTACGGGAGAGATAACAATCCTTCAAGTTAAACCATCTTCTTTCATGCTCAGAAATGCCTGGCCTCTAGAGTTATGGTTGATACCCTGGTACTGTTATGTCTTTAGGACTGGTTGGGGTTTCCAACCAGGTCCACTGTTTGAGCGGGAGCAGCAGCAGCTCCCATTGGTTGGCTCCGTTTGACAATCGGCTATAAAAGCCGGCTGTTGAACGGAGCCAGCCGTTGTTCGCTTGCAGTCTGCCTTGTTAGCTGGCAGACGCGACAACCCTTTATTCCTTGAATAAAGACTGTTCGTTGTACGCTCTGGTCTATGCCTCGTCTATTCCGTCGCTCCACAACAGGTATCAAGTTACTTAGGAATGTTTTTACCATAAGATTGATAAAACAGAGGTCTGGACCTACCCTGTAACATATTCTGTAAGCTTTAGTTAAACTGTGTTACTATGTCCACCGAAGATGCATGCATGATGTTGCTTCTAGTGATTGATTAATAACTTTATGTGTTTCCACAATTGGCTGATGGCAATGTATACTTTTCAAAATTTTTATAAAAGAAGGTCTGGAGTGTGCCCATTTGGAACTTGCTTCTGGGTAACCGTTTATTTTCAAATAAAAGTTCTTTTTTCCCCCTTTCCACCTATCTGATATGGTTCATTAGGTTTTCAGGCCAGGTAAATGGAGCCAAGCTTTCTGTGCCAATGTCATGACCCCAAATAGCTCTTCCTTGGCTAGAAATAGGCTTAGATATGTGTCTCTTAAAACTAAATCTCTTATTTTTTCCAGCTTCCCTTGCTCTATCCAGATTGTAAATCAGAAAAGTTCTTTGTAATCTTTAAAATGAAACTATCTTACTCTAAATGTCTCAGAAGGCAACTTCCTGGTATTCCTCTGTGATAAGCTCTGCTAACAGTAATAATCTTCTCCCAACCTTTTCTTTCCAATAGAATACAAACAGTTATTCTGGGAATTGGATGAAACTATCACAAATCCTCATCCATTCTTAGACTTCACTGGCTCTCTAAACATCTCCAACTCAGTCTCTTTAGCTTCAATGCATCAAGCACAAACCCACAACTTAACCCCAATAGGTAAATTGTCTTTCTTTTGATATTCTATGCAATAAATAGAAAATATTCTTTTCCCTGTTGGCTCTCTGTCTTCGTATAACCTATTTCTTCTTAGGAGCTCTTTTATCTAAAAGATTGCCTTCATGCTGTTCTTTTACAGAGTTTGAAGTCCTGGATTCCTTTTCCTACTGCTAGAATCACCTTGATGCATTGTCCTTCTATATGAAATGTATCAACAAATGACTTTTGAAAGGATTTTATTTAAATTTTAAGTTTATTTGCATTTTTTGCCAGAAGACTGCCAAGCTTTCTTTATTTGACTGTATAAATAATAAATAAAAATCTAATTTGCATAGATTGGCCTTCATCATGAGTTAGTGTTTTGAATAAGGATTCTACTCAAAAAATAGTGACTGAGTTGTATCCCATGATATGTTTATATGCATCTCTATCCAAGTGGCTTTTCATGCACATGAGGTTATTGAAAAGTTTGATCCAATATTTTAAATTACTTTTTCTTAGTTTTTCTGATGCAATGAAACCTACTTTCCACTTCCTTAGTGTTTAATTTGGTAACTGGCATTTCTGGCAGATCTGATAAAAATATATGGTTGACTTTGTTGCAGAATAATGAGGTTTGTTAATTTTGCCATCAAACTTCTAAATACAGTGTGAAAGTAAACATGGGTCTAAAATACTGAAAATAACATTCTCCCCCAGTGAAGGTTTTATCTCATATCATGCTCTTTATTTTTTTTTTTAGAAAGCATTAGTAGAAACATAAAGCAGGGGCATTTTGTTATGACATCCATAATAAGAAACAATTTTTAGTTCTTTGATTAATTTATTCGGTTCAAAATATGTTTCCCCTGTCAGGATTTGAATTTAATTCTGTTATCTCTATGAGTTTCATTATTTGAATCTGTGCTTTTTTTTAAAAAAAAGTTTGATTTTAACTTTTTTTTGGGGGAAAGGCCAACTACAAATGAACTTTATCACAGAAAAGAAAATTTAAACAGGGAAAAAATGTAACAAGGGCTGTTCCATGTCAACTGAAGATCAAGGTATTCTGGATCCATAACACATTGGATTGTTTTTACAAAAGAGAAAACAATGAACTTCCTGACAAGTTGAATTCATGAATAATATATTTTTTCAGCATTAAAAGCAGTTCAATTTGAATTGCACCTGTCTACTCCAAAGTGTTTGTTCTGCTTAATTAAGGCTAATGGTTCTTACATGCCAATTACTATTTATACATTTAACAAAGGTATTTTTCCATTTCTAGGCAACTTTTAAAATCTAGGATCTTTTTTCAAATAATAGCTTGGATGAAAATACAATATGATTAACAAATTGACATAAAATGTAGTGTACAACAGCAACCAAGATTACCATTACCAGATAAATAAGTCTAACAGCAGTGAGACAGCAGTGATTAGATGCATATGATTAACAAATTGACATAAGATGTAGTGTACAACAGCAACCAAGATTACCATTACCAGATAAATAAGTCTAACAGCAGTGATTAGATGCATAAGGGGAAAAATGGTGCACCTGTTCTCTTCTGGTGATCCCACAATTGAACCATTTAAACTTAAAGGTGATTTTTCATTCCTAACGGAATGTCGCCATATCCTGCCATCATAAAAAATGAACTTACTTAATTGGACATGTTTCATAGTATAAAATTATATATTTTTCCTGTTTAACTAAAATACTTCAGGGCTGAGATGAGGCTCTATCTTCATAAAGCTTTATACTGCATGACCTTTAAAAAAGCAACAACACACCATCATACTCTTGAAAGCAAAAAGGGTTATTTCCATCACAATTTTATTATGTAGTCCTCTTTGATCTACCATGAAAATGCTTCCAGTTTATGAGAAAAGGCAACAGACAAGAGCCTGAGGATTTATCAATTATGTAAGGCTTCATCCTATTCATTATTCCAAAAACTTACCTTTAAATTGTATTCCTTCAAAAGTTTTGAGATGAAGTTTCCATTTATTTTAGCTGCACTCAATCTACTGTTTTGCATGCCCAATGAATTTCTATCTCTTTTTATTCAATTATCTGAGACTTCCTCTATGTTTTGAAAATGTCTCTCTCTTTCTCTTTCCCCCCACACAGAGAGACAGAGAGAGTGCAAAAGACCAATGTCATAACATTTTAATAATGCATAAACACACATTTTAATATTGTTTGCTATAGAAACCAATCTTGTAACTCTATATTGAATTAAAGATGTTTTAGGACACATTTGATTAAAAAGCTTCTCCTGGATTGATTCATCAGCAGTTAAAATCAAATTCATAACACAGTCTGTTTCTCAAATTCCTAGACAGCTGACCTTAACCAGGATAAAGAAGGCTATTTTAGATGGATCCCAAAATCTAATCCAGTATAAATGGATTTATATTTGGTCATGTTCATATCAGGTACAAAGGATTAGCTGATGATATTACAGTTGTTGAAGGCAACACCTGGTTGTGGGGCCTCCTCTCATGTCCCCATTAGTGTACCCACCAAAGTGGTAGTTCAGTATTTGCTATTGCCTACTTTCTAAGTATTAGGTTAGCAGGAGATGGTGTGAATGACGGGAGCTCAACCCATCATACGACAGCACTCAGGCCTTGAATGTGGGCTTACTGACTCACAACCCAGCATCCTAACATGTAAGCCATCGTACTCTCACATAACTACTATGATGTTTCAAAAGATATTATGATCAGGACTAACTTCCAGTAAAGCTTAAATAAAGCAGAACCTCCAGGTACTGTTATGTCCTGAGGACTCTAGGAGTTCTCACTCAGGTCCAGTCCCTTTGCGTGGGCGACCTTTCCCTTTCACCCATTGGTTGGTTCTCCCCAGCAGCCAGCTATAAAAGCGGGCTGCGGGGTCCAACCAGTTGCTGATTGCTGCGAGCCAGTTCCAGGCATGGCAAGCACGGTCAGCCCTTTATTGTTATAATAAAGTACTTGTTGCACTCATGCTCTGGTTCAGCCTCTCATTGCCCAAACTTAACACTGGCGACGAGGATGGGATGGCTACCAGTAGCACCATGCAACTGCTGAGTCACTAGCCGCCGATCCGCAGCCAGAGAGAGCGATCGGCCGGCATTAAGAGCAACGCTGATCCGCAGCCAGAGAGAGTGGTCAGCACACAAAAAGAGCAAACGCTGATCCGCCGACAGAGAAAGCGGTCAGCAAGCGAAGAGAAGTGAACGCTGATCCGCAGCCAGAGAAAGCGGTCAGGTTCGAAAGTTAGAAGCGTCTGTAGCCGCTTGTTAGCCCAGCTACAGGGAAAGTGAAGCGCTGCGAGCCGCAGCCGCTCTGTATCAGGCGCGAAATTCAAACGGTTGTCATTTGAATTTCAAACCTAAGAGAGACACAGCACAGCGCTGTAGCAAAGTCACTGACGCCCACACTGGCGCGAATCTAGACACCACCAACGGCTAACAGCCAACGTGGTTAACCCAGAGAGAGAGAGAGGATAGCGAAAAGCCTCTCCGGAGCTGAAATCACTTGCATACCACGAGCACTAAAACCTTGCCCGTTGTCCCAGAGAGATTTTTTCCACAGGTAGCTCAGCCGGTCCCAGCACCATGAGTTCCAATCCAGTATTCCCGGCGTTCAAACCAGACGAAGAGAAGTGGGAATCGTATAAGAACCGCTTCAATCATTACATCAATGCGGTCGGCCTGGCGGATGCGGGAGAGCATCGGAAAAATCCTATTTCCTAATCTACTGCGGAGCCACCGTTTACGATACTGCCGCAGCGCCGTAGCTCCAAGGGAGTTGAAAACGCCCATGGCCCGAGTTGCTTGAGATCCTCACTAACCACTATGCTCCCAGGCCCTCACAGATCGCCAGGAGATTCACTTTCCGTATGAGGAAGCAATCGAGTAAAGAGACCATCAATCAATATATGGCCGCTCTCAGAACAGCAGCACTGCATTGCGGGTTTGGAACCTACCTGGAGGACATGCTCCTCGATCAATTAGTCTGCGGGGTCAAGGACCTCCACCTACAGAGGCGCCTTCTCGCAAAAAAAGACCTCAACCTCGCACAAGCAGTCGAGGAGGCCTTGGCAGCCGAGCTGGCAACGAACTCAGCCACCGAAATACAGGGCCCAAGTGCCAAGCTGACATCACTCCCAGTCCACTCCGAGGAGGTGGTAGCAGAGGAAACCCTCAGCGATGAAAACGACGTCCACCGCCTCTCCAACGACAGACGGCCGCAGGTAGGGGCCAAACAAGAAAACACTGGTCCACCCAAGCACATCACCTTGTGCCTAGCCTGTGGGGGATCGCATCAAAGGGCCACCTGCAAGTTTAAAGGAGCCACCTGCAACAACTTCCATAAAAGGGGGCACATCGTGAGAGTCTGCCAAGCCCCCCAAAGCGCAGCACAAAGACACCCTCCCTCGCACTCGGGACCGCAGAGGCAAGTATTAAACTGTCTCACGCACCGCCTTGCCAAGCGCACTTGCCACACTGTTAGTAAAATTTCTCTCTCCGTTTCCCTAGAAGGTAAACCGTGCCACATGGAGGTTGACACAGGGTCAGCGCTCTCAATAATTTCGTGGAACACCCTCAAGAGACTCCACCCCAGCCTATCTACTAGCCGGCTTCAAAGATGCCAGTTTGGCCTGAAGGACTACCAGGGGAAGACCATTCCTGTGATCGGCAGAGGCAAGTTCCTTGTCAGTTTTAGAACTTTTAAAGGTCACCTACCTCTAGTGGTAGTTAACGGCAATCTACCCACCTTATTGGGGCTCGATTGGTTTCCCCACCTCGGCCTAGGGCTAACAGGAGTCCATGCTGTCTCAACCTTAGACACTGACTCCTTATTCGCTGATTACGCAGATGTGTTCAGCGAGGAGCTGGGGTGTTATAATGGAACCCCATCTCATTCTCAGTTGACCCCAGGCAGTCCCAATCAGACTAAAACCGCGAGAGTCCCATTCGCTATTCGGCCAAAACTAGACGCTGAATTGGATAAACTATTAAAACAAGGGGTCATTGAGCCAACAGATTTTGCCAAGTGGGAGACGCCCATTGTCACACCCTCAAAAAGACGGTAGCCTGAGAATTTGCTCGGACTACAAGACAACAATCAATAAATATTTACAAGTTAGCGCTTACCCTGTGCCCGTCATTCAGCATTTATTGCACACATTCGAGCCAGGCAGCATTTTTGCTAAATTGGACATGTCTCAAGCATATCAGCAGTTCCCTGTTGATAACCAAACAGCGGAACTCCAGACCATCGTCACTCACAGGGGTGCCTTCCGATGCAAGCGTCTCCAATTTGGCGTTAGTGTTGCCCCAGGTATTTTTCAATCCCTCATGGAGCGGATTTTACAGGGCCTCCCTGGTGTAGTACCCTACTTCGACGACATCTTAGTCTCGGCCAGGGACAGACCCCAACTCTTCCAGAGAGTGCGAGCAGTGTTAGAGCGGTTCAGACAGCATGGCCTCAAGTTGAAAAAAGAAAAATGTGCCATTGCCACTAGACAGGTGGACTTTCTGGGTTATAAAATTGACGCCTCTGGCATTCACCCCCTGGAGCCCAAGGTTAGGGCAATCCACGAGGCCCCCACTCCAACCTCCAAAACTGAGCTACAGGCTTTCTTGGGGCTGCTGAACTTTTACGCATCCTTCTTGCCCCATAAAGCCTCAGTAGCCGAACCCCTACACAGATTACTGGATAAAAAGTCACCTTGGCACTGGGGGCACAAAGAAGACCAGGCGTTTAACACCGTCAAATCACTACTCACGTCGGAGGCGGTGCTTATCCAATTCGACCCTAACCTTCCTTTAGTACTGGCAGCAGACGCAACCCCTTTTGGAATTGGGGCGGTCCTTAGTCACAGACTTCCCAATGGCGCCGAGGCTCCCATCGCCTTTTTCTCAAGGACGCTCTCTGCCACGGAGCGCAATTACAGCCAGATCGACAAGGAAGCCCTAGCAGCTGTTGCGGCCGTGAAAAATTTCACGAATTTCTTTTTGGCCATTTTTTCGAACTGGTTACGGACCACAAGCCCCTCCTGGGCCTACTGGCCGGGGACAAACAGACCCCTCAAGTCCTTTCCCCTAGGATGACAAGGTGGACACTCTTCCTAGCAGCCTACTCCTACAAACTTATACACCGCCCGGGCAAAACACTGTCCCACGCCGACGCTCTCAGTCGCTGTCCCTTACCCGCTCCGGCTGAAGACCCCGCTCCCGTCAACGCTATTTTCGAGATCACCCAGTTGGACCTGCCCATCACTGCCCTTGACATTGCTGCTAAAACCAAGGCAGACCAAACGCTCGCCCAGGTGCTCGACTGGGTGAGGAGGGGGTGGCCGGGTGGCAACGTTGAAAACAAATTCACACCCTTTAAGACTCGCATGCAGGAGCTGTCCAGTTTGCAGGGTTGTCTACTATGGGGCACTCGAGTGGTCATCCCGACCTCGCTGCGTACCCGAGTCCTGGAGGCGTTGCAAAAGGGACACCCTGACATCGTGAGAATGAAGGCGTTAGCACGCAGCTACGTGTGGTGGCCAGGTCTCGACGAGGACATTGTCAATTGGGTAAGTTCCTGCGACATCTGTCAGGAATCCCGTCCTGCTCCCCCCATTGCCACCCCTACCAGATGGGAGAGCGCCAGCGCCCCTTGGTCTAGAATTCATATCGATCTGGCCGGCCCCTTGCATGGGAAGATGTTCCTAGTGGTCGTGGACGCCTATTCCAAATGGATTGACGTAGCGCAGCTATCCACGACCACCACACTAGCAATCACCAGCGTGTTAACGCGCCTGTTCGTAACGCACGGACTACCCGACTCCATTGTCTCCGACAATGGCCCACAGTTCGCATCGACCGAATTCAGCCGTTTCGCTGCCAACCTGGGTATCCGCCACATTTTCACAGCCCCATTTCATCCTGCCAGTAATGGGTTGGCTGAAAGAGCCATCAGGACCACTAAAGAAGCCCTCGCCAGGTTCAGCAGGGATGACTGGCACCACAAACTCTCGCGGTTCCTGATGAGCCAGCACTCAACCCCTTGTTCAGTCACCAATAAGTCCCCAGCGGAGCTCCTGATGGGCCGGCGCCTGAGGACTGTATTGGACAGACTTCACCCACAATACTGCCCTGACTCTCCCCTTGCTTCCTCATCGGGGGTTAGACATTTTATTTTACAGGAGCCAGTATTCGCGAGAAACTTCACTGGGGACCCACTATGGATTCCAGGCGAGGTCATAGCCATCACCGGGCCGAGGTCGTATAGGGTCAGGCTGGAGGATGGCCGCGTCTGGAGGAGGCACATAGACCAACTGCGGAGGCGCCTCAGCACCCTTGCCAGCAGGGATCCAGAGTCACCAGACGAAGGGGAACCTCCTCATCCGCCTCACAGCCACATCGTGCCCAACGACCAGTTCGCACCTACAGTCGTTCCCGACAGCCCGAACTCGGACAACAGCGCCCAGAGAGTTGACCAGCCTGATCCAGTCCACGGGAGCTCGTCCCCAGTAACCAATCCTGCGAGTCCCGGGGATGCCTGAGCCGGAGAGCGCATTGGTGACACTCTGCCGGCTCTACCGTCACAGACTGACCCTGAACGGACAGACAACGTTCCAGAGCTGCGCCGTTCCGGGCGCCAACACAAGCCCCCTGCCTACCTCAAGGACTATGCATGTTCGCATCTGGGGGGAAGGGGTGTTATGTCCTGAGGACTCTAGGAGTTCTCACTCAGGTCCAGTCCCTTTGCGTGGGCGACCTTTCCCTTTCACCCATTGGTTGGTTCTCCCCAGCAGCCAGCTATAAAAGCGGGCTGCGGGGTCCAACCAGTTGCTGATTGCTGCGAGCCAGTTTCCAGGCGTGGCAAGCACGGTCAGCCCTTTATTGTTATAATAAAGTACTTGTTGCACTCATGCTCTGGTTCAGCCTCTCATTGCCCAAACTTAACAGGTACATTGTGAATTAATGTGTTCTTTCTACTTCTAGAATTAAAGCCACTATACTGCTTAGTCTCACTTTGCTTTATAGCCACCTTCACTCTTCTTGAACAACAGAGGACCATCTTCAGCCTTCTGATAAATTGGTGGAAAAAAAATCTTTGGTTAATATTTCAGCTTTGCAACAATGTGAGCAGACAGTGACTAATCTAAAATTCACCAAACATCTTTCCAGTGAAGATTGTAGCATGTATTGGAGCATATCTCTTGTAGCATATATTGGAGGTGGCCATCTTGAAGCCCTCTTGGTCCTCCTTCAAGTTCTTCCAGGCAACCCCATGTATCCAGATTGGCAGCATTGGCCACTTCAGTATTTTAGCTTGGTAGTCTTTTCACTTCACCAGCACAATTCATATTGTATCCATACATGAAACACCATGAATTAGTTCTTTTATCTAAGCCAAAGGTGAACCTTGTATACCCAGCAATGTTAGACATCCTAGATTAGCAGAAACCAATGTACTTTAAGTAAAGTTGAATTAAAAAGTATCCATTTCAGCATTTTACAAATTGAATTAATCTGCATATCATTGTGTCTTTCTTTGTCTTGTTGGTATATTCATGCACCAGTATTGAAAGCAAAATACTCATATTTTCTTCTTATGTTTTTTTTTCAACCAATCTTTCTTCTTAGACATGTTGTTTGGGCATAGATTATTTTTAATTCTGGTTTTCAAATCTATTCTGAAATAACACTTGCTTTATTTAGTATCTTAATGGATGATTCTAGATTATTTTCCCTTTTCGCTCCTCTTTCTCAATCGGAATAAAGATAAAGCAGTAAGAAATATACTGAAGCTGATATAATTTGGTACACTGAGATCCCAAAGATGTTTTTTTCAAGAGGCAACTAGACTTTCTTTATTTTTCCTTGAAGACATTTCACTTTTCATCCAAGAAGCACTTTTGGGACAACCATGAACTGGATAACTGAGAATCAGAATGTCTTAACAACAGAAATTTTGGGATCAATTGTGATCATAAGTCAATGACTACCTGTACGTTTAGCAAACAAATGTTGTTGACTATTTTGCAGCCCTTCTGTCTGAATCATTCAGATTCTCAGTCAGCAATAGCATTTTGCATACACACACACACATACACACAAACTCCTATCCCCAACCAACATTCCTCTAATATCACCATAAACAATACACATACACATCCATAAATATTTTAAACAACCAAGGGGATATCATACATACTTTTTTTATTCCCTATTCAGCGCTGAATCTTTTATAAGTAGTCATTTATTCTCACACATGCTTTACTTCCACTATCACATTCAGAAACCAATCATCATTTCCATATTTGTAGAAAACATTCCATATTTTAGGGTGATCATAGACTATAATACATTTCAAATTATTATGCACTTTCTCTACATCAACAAACATTCATACATTTTTCAACAATCTTGCTGAAGAGAAAAACCTGGTCTCACACACTCCTGCCTGGCATAAAATTGCAATGAGCAAAATTTGTTTGTCTCTTCTACTGCTTCATTCAATCAGAATATTGCCAAACACTATTCCAGGGATCTTTAATAAACTAATCCTCTGTAGCATTCACTGGAGTAATTTAGTAATCCGATCTAAATACGGATTAATTTTATTTCTAATTTGTATCTCTAGATAAGTAACAAGTAGCACTGTGTTTGCTGTAGACTTTTTGGGAGGCTACATGAAACATAATGCATTCTTCTGTTACAATTAATTAATTTTTTCTAGGCATTTCTTTTTTCCTTATTTTTTGTGTTTTTAGTCTCTTTTATTGATATCTATATCTAAATCTACATCTATATTATCATCTCCATTTCTCTCTCTCTCTCCATGCATAAATACATCCATGCTTCAGTGGTGGTATTCTACTGGTTCAGCCCGGTTCTGGTGTACCAATAGCACCAAAGATCAGCTGGCAGAGAACCAGTTTGCTTGAGTCTCTCAGAGGAATAGGTTTAACTGTCCTCTCTGTGACAGCCTCTTAGGTAATCACAAGACCATCCACCATTGATGTAAAATATATTATCAGACTAGAATTTACTGTTCATTCTGGTCACACTACACTACCTTTGCCTTAATGGATAAGCCAATAGTTCAAAGGGTTGCCTAGTATATTCAAAAGTTAGGTTCTTATCAGATGTACTTAAACTTTAGGCCGCACATCCAGGTATGAATTAACTTTTTGCTCCATAACCTTCACTGGTTCTTCTTTAGAATGTTGGATATATTTGAAAGTTCTAACTTTTATTTGGTTTTAGTCCCATTATTTGAAAATAGAGAAATAAGAAAATTCTCATGAAGTAGTTTTCAGTCTTCAATTAAAAGTCACAATGGCATATATCAGGATTCAGGTTGTCAAGCTAGGATTGCTTTGTGAGGAAGGATACAGAAGAAATACAACTTCATTATTTTCCAATATGAGTCTGCAAAGCAGATGGCCATAAACTATTTCTTCCAAACCTCAGTAACATAAATCTAATATACTAATACACAAATGCATTATAAATTTCTTCTATAAATTTGTAGCTTTTAATTTACATAAACCTGTGATATAAAAGCGATCAATGTGTTTTTTTAAAAAAATAGGCATATTCAAAGCATTCTTGGAGCTATATAATATTCATAGAGGAAATTTGACTCCCTCAAAGGATCATATCTGTAGATCAGTGGTGGGATTCAAATATCTTTACTACTGGTTCTGTGGGAATGGCTTGGTGGGTGTGGCAGAGGAAGGATACTGAAAAATCTCCAGTCAGGGGCGGTATTTGCCAATTTTCTGAACTACTCAAAATTTCCGCTACTGATTCTCCAGAACAGGTCAGAATCTGCTGAATATCACCTCTGCTGCAGATCATCTCAAAGGGCTTTTCAAAAAGGCTTTCCCAAATTGACCGTAAAAAGACCTTAGCTTCACTATTGTTTCTCATGTTAATTCTTCTTGAGTTTACTTACAATTTAAGGAAAGTTATAAAGCTTGTACTGGATTCTTACAGTTGAATAACAAAATTAAAACATAGGTGTTTTTTTTTTTTAATCAACGTAGTAGAATTTCATCCTAGGTTTGGGATCTTCAACTTCTTTTATCTTTGGCTGCTCATTAAAATAGTTCTTTTAAGTTATTCCTCTAAAAAAAAAAGTTAATGCAGACCAGCTGAGATATATGATAGCCAGCATCAAAACATTCTCAAAAGAATATATCTACATAATATCTAGCCAGTAAGTTATTGTTCTCTTGTTAGGGTGTTATCATATATATGTCCCTATAATAAAGCTAAGGACTTGGAAAATAATCAAGAAATGTGCTTTAGAACATGCAGAATTCAAGAAAAGCCTTATAGACCTTAATTCTGAGCAAATTTTACACATTTGTTTAAAAAACTAAACTAAAAAATTCCAGCAGATTCAGCACCTGGAGCCTGGTGGAAGAGTCATGTTCTTTAATTAAAACATTTTAAGTCTAGAATTTAAATTTGTCACAAATTCAACTTCTCTACTAGCCGGATTATCTACTTGTCTATTTTAGCTAGGTTAACACCATACACACAAATACGCACAGAGAGAGGGGGGGAGGGAGGGAGGGAGGGAGAGAGGGAGAGAGAGTGTTAGAGAGGAAAAGACATGGAAGGGAAAGAGAGAGAGGGAGGAAAGAGAGAGAGAGAGAATCAGAGAGAGAATCCGAGAGAATCAGAGAAACAGGGAGAGGGAGAGAGGAGACGGAGGCAGGGAGAGAGAGAGAAAGAGAGAGAGAGAGAAAGAGAGAGAGAGAGAGAGAGAGAGCACAAGTGAGCATAGGTGAATGAAAATGCCAGATCCAGTCTAAATATATTTATGGTTCATTGCCTATGCAATGAACCATAAAATAAACTATTGTAAACAAATCCAGTAGACAAAGTACAATGGTGTCAGAGTGAGAATTAATTTCAATTATTTGCCTAGAAGAACTATCAAAAAGTTTCATTTTATTTATTTGGCATGGAAAGATGTTGGAATATCTATATGTGAGAGAGACATACATAGACCCTATATTATTCTACAGGATTAAACTATAGTCTTTTAGAATTAACCTTCTGAGCTGTAAATTAGCATACAATGAGAGAAGATTAATTCACTTCTCTTTGGAATTAATATGGAATGCTAAAAGATTAAGTATAGGTCTTTTTAATTGTTTTTTAATCTGTATTGTAAAATAAATAGCTACTACTTAAAAAAAAATCTGTTGATTTAGGAGCTCTTTTAAGATATCCCATTGTAGCATTTAAGACTGTAGCTCCTTTCTGATTTGCTTAATGAATCCATATTTATATGGTTTAAATGGTTTAATTTGAATACTCCAAAGTAATACTCTGTGAGTGAATTGACATATAAAGCAATACTATATCAAGTCTCTAATATTTTTACACTATTATTTATTTATTTAGAAAATTTATATTGCTGCCTATTAGCACATGGCAACCCAGGCAGCTTACACAAATATAAAAACATAATATATAAAAAATAAAACTAATAGAAGAAAATAATCAAATAAGAATAGCCCCCATGTCAGTAACAATACATAATACAAGCCATTTAATGGGCTCTATCCTGTTGGTTATAATTTGGTAATAGACTGTTTAGTAGAATTATGTAATTATGAGTTGAGAAGCATATTTTGAATATTTACCTTAGTCTGATTTTTGTGCAACTTCTGAGCAAGGTTTGAATTTTGTTTTGTTTTGCTTTCTTCAAACTTTGGAAAGGACATAAGTTTGTCAAAAAAGAAACAGAAACAGAAACATGAGGTCACTAAATCTATCTGTCTGTCTGTCTGTCTGTCTGTCTATCTATCTATCTATCTATCTATCTATCTATCTATCTATCTATCTATCTATCTATCTATCTATCTATCTAGATGTAGGTCACTCTATCTATCTATCTATCTATCTATCTATCTATCTATCTATCTATCTATCTATCTATCTCTATCTGATTCTCAATATTTAAAAAAATACATAAATGTTGGAATATTTAAAAATTAAAAAAGAAAAGAAAATCAATTATATTCAGACATAGAGTTCTGCTCCTTCATTCTCCAAACTATATATTCAGGCAGAAAATCTGAAGAAAGGCAATACTCTTAAATAACATGACAATAAATTAGATAGGATAGCTAATATTCTAGAAGAGAGGAATATAATTGAAAGTGTTCTTTATGTATTAGAGCAATGGATTGAAAATAACAGAAGTAAAAGTAAAGTTTTTTATAAAATGTGCAGATATAGGATGGGGAATATGGGACTTTGTAGAACTACATGTCACAAAAGATCTTGGAATAGCAGTCAATTACAAACTGAATGAGAATCCTTGGTTGTGCTCAGGTTAGTCTTAGTTGCTGGGGGATTTGAGCTGGTGAGTTGTGATCTTGCTGTTTGGCTTCTAGTTCGTGGTCCTGCTACATCTTCATAGTGGGTGTCGGTTTGCTTCATGTATGGCTCAGAGGGGTTTGAAGTGGGTAGTGATGCAGCTGCAGTGCAGCTTCTGGTCCATGGTCGAAGCAAACCGACACAGATACTTCGAATCCCCCAGCAACTAAGACTAACCTGAGCACAACCAAGCCCCCACCTGAACAAAACACACCTCCAACCAATCAGAACACGGCTAACCCCCCAACCAATCAGAACACAGCCAAACCCCCTACCAATGAGAACACACCCCCACCCAATCAGAACACAGCCAAGCCCCCACCCAATCAAGTCCCACCCCCACTGGCAGTTAAAAGGAGGAAGCAGCTGCAATCTCACATTACTCTGAGAAGCACAGAGCCGGAGACAGAAGCCTGAAGATGATGAATGAGACTTCATCGAAACGTTGCCTAGATACTTCGAATCTTACGCGGGAGAAAACCCAAACAACCAAAGATCCATATATATATATATATATATATATATATATATATATATATATATATATATATATATATATATATATAGCATATAAACAGAAGGCTCATGATGAACTGCCTTAGAATAGGCATAAAAAGAAACTCTTTCAAACCATTACTTCTCCTGCTGTGGTTACTAGAAGGAATTTTTCATTTTTTATATTTTATTCTCAAACGTGGAAGAAAGAGATATCAGAATAACAGAGTTAGAAAGAACTTTGGAAGTCTTGTCCAAAGGGCTGTTCAATCTCGTCTTAAAAACCTATAGTGATGGAACAGCCACAACCTCTGGAGTCAAGCTAGATTAATTATTCTGTCAGGAATGTCTTCTTAGCTCTAGGTTGCATCTCTCCTTCGTAAGTTTTGTTGTTTCTCATTTTTGACCAAACCCACTTTGCCACTATTGTTTTTATAGGTTGGTGACTAATACTGAACTCAAGTCAGAAATTGGCCTCATTGCTTTATCAGAAGCAATTTTAAGAATATTTGTATTTGCAGGTAAGCCAGAAAGAAACTTTGGGAATTCAAGCAATGAATGAGTCTTTTTATTTTAGACATTATTTTTGATAGTCACATTAGAATTTCTACTATGTGCTCAGTGACAAATATGATCTGTAGCTAAGGCAGTTGCAGAGTGAATCTATTGCCCTAGATGAAAATAAAGCTGAGCTAGGTCATTTTCTCTTTGATATTCTTGATATTCTTGTGACATATTGTAACATCAGTCTGAGTGGATGACTGCTAATGGCATCATATAACCCTACCAGAAAGAATCAACTAGGAGAAACTGCCCCAAACTATGGAAAACTGTAATTTAAAACAACATTAATTCTATATGCTTGTGAGAAATAGCTGGATGAGACTATGGTCAAGTTGTACACATCTTCATATACACACATGGAAATTATCAATAACAGCTATAAAATTAAAATGTTATCCAATATATTACTTCTATGCAGCTTTAAACACTTCAAAGCATGGAAACAAATTCTGCTGGTATACAATCAATCATAGCCAATCTTCCTTATTAAAGGTAATCTGGACAATAGACTCTGTAGACACAAATTTTATATACCACATGTAAAGTCAAATCTTCTTCCCCCTTCTTGCCAATTGAAAAAAAAAAATACACATCCAGTGGACACCCTTAAAACTTCAAAAACTAAAATTCCCCCCCAAAGTTAATTCACAAAATTTCCAAAATTTAATTATTCCCAAAAATTAATTTCAGCACACCAAAAATGTGAAATAAATTTCCTGGTTATTTTAGCTGCAAACAATTGAATAGATTATTGACATCATGTGGGATCAGCTAAAGAAATCTGCCACCTTATTTTCCTTGAATTAATACAGTATCAAGAAAAACTTAATATTTATGAAAACTTAATAAGAGTATTCTAATACAAACTCTACATTAAGAAGTTATTGTTATTTGTGAATATGGAAGAACGTTTCAGAGATGACTAAGTGCAAAATGTCTCTTCATGATTTCTAATGTGTGTATTTTGCTGTACAGTGAGGCTTACAATTTCTAGCTCCTATTTAAAAACTATTACTGAGATTCACCTTTATATAATCACAGCTGTTAATCAAGTCATCCAGATGCTTTATATATGTTAACAAGACTTAAAAAATAGATCAGGCAGTACCTGCCAAATAGAATTTATTAAGCTATTGCTTTCTCTGGTCTTGAAATAAACCACATATGGGCCTTAGATGGGTAGGAGAAATCGTAAAAAGGGCATGGATGCTGTTGCTTAGAATTGCCATCCAATTCTTATATAAAGTATAATAATCAAAATCAATTGGCTAGTTACTTATGAGGTAAAAAATCAAGTTAGCTTTTTAAGAAACAACTGTTTTGTTAAGATATCCAGAATATCTCATTTACTTATTTAAATCATATTAAATCACTCCATACAAAGTCTGTCCCTGCTTACATATTCTGTCTCACAGGTCCTGCCATGATTACTCAAATAGGTACAGGTAGGATGTAGGGACATAGGAATAGGGTGAGCTCATGCTTAAGTAATGTATCCCTCCTTATGTTTCTTAGAAATTCTGGAAAGGCAGGGGTGGGATTCTACCAGTTTGCACCTATTTGCTAAAACCAGTTGTTAACATTCTAAGCAGTTTGGAGTACTGGTTGTTAGAAGAAATTACTGGCCTGATCCTGTAAGGAAGGCAGGAAGGAAACATTCTGGTGTTGCTTACAGAAACTGCCTCTCCATTAACCCTTATTACATTCTTGGCATGACTAGTCTTCCTGTCTCAGGAACTTCTCTGAAGTTTTTTTCTCCTCTGCTGGTATTTTGCTTGTGTGGAGTGACTATTCAAAGTTACAATGGCACTGAAAAATGTGACTTATGACCACTTTTCACACTTATAACTCTTGCAGAATCCCCACAGTCATGAGAAGCCAGGCGAGGAGATGCATGCCTCGATGTGAGTGATATTGAGTGGGCCACACCCGGCCAATAACATGACCACCAAGCCATGTCCCCCCCCAGTCACATGACCACCAAGCTATGCTCACTACCTAAGCCATGCCCACAGAACCAGTTGTTAAAAAATTAAATCCCACCCCCATGGAAAGGGGACTATTTATTAAACTACACAAATTCTTGTTGTATTATATAACCGTTAGAGAAAAGCTAAAGTACCATATAAATCGATAGCCTAGCCTTTCTATATACAGCTGTTAAAAGTAATTCTTGTAGGATGGTAGCATTGTTTCAAAAATATCAAACCTGAGCCTATGCTGTTTTTATAACTCATGTTCACAAGTTCTCATTATATACTGTATTGGTGCTTTAGTGAATCCTGCATTCTGGAATAGGTTGAGTCACTTGAGAGCAATTCTCTGCCTCTCTAAGCAAAATGGTATTTTTCTCTAAAATTGCCTGGTTGGAAACTTCACTTTCCAGAAGCTTTATGAGAGGCATATTCCTTCAGACAAACTAACTAAATAAATAAATCCAGTTCTTAACTTTCTGGATATCCCAAGATATAAAAAGGGAACAGTAACGAATATTCTTACCTAGTAATCATAAAGAACAAAATCTGTGTGCAACCATATCGATTCCCCATATCTATAGAGACAATATAGTGCAGTAGTTAAGGTGATGATTACACAAGGGGATCTAATTTCTTATCCAGTCGCAACTATGGAAGCTCAGCAGGTACATTTGGGTCAGCCATTCATTCTCAACCAAAACTATTCAAGATTGTTGTTCTAGGAAAAATATAGGAGGAGGGAGAAATAATTATTTATGTATTTGTGGAGTTTTTGGTGCTCTTTGAGCTCAGTTTTCTTGCAGATGTTTCATTACACAAACTAGGTAACATCATCAGTGCTGGGTCATGAAACATTTGCAAGAAACAACCAAGCCCAGAGACCACCAAGGACCCCTTATTTCAATCCTGAGCTGTAAATATTCTTCTTTATTTATGTATTTATTTAATTTCAATAGCCACCCAATGACTCTGAGTGGCTCGCAATTATATGTATCTATTGTATATCTACAGTATATCTACAGTTCTAATCTCTAATCTCTTCTAATCTAGTTGGAATGAATACTATATCACATGACCTAAAATGGACACCAAACATCAAAAACTTCATCAAAAAAGCACAACAAAGAATGTTCTTTCTGTGCCAACTCAGAAAGCTCAAACTGCCCAAGGAACTGCTGATACAGTTCTACAGAGGAATTATTGAGTCTGTCATCTGCACCTCTATAATTGTCTGGTTTGGTTCTGCAACCCAACAGGACAGACACAGTCTTCAGAGGATAACTAGGACTGCAGAAAAAACAATTACTACTCACCTGCCTTCAGTTGAGAACCTGTATACTGCACAGTCAAAAAAGCAGCTGTGAAAATATTTACAGACCCCTCACATCCCAGCCATAAACTATTTCAACTCCCTCCCTCAAAACAACACTATAGAGCACTGCATTCCAGAACAACTAGACACAAGAACAGTTTTTCCCCAAAGCCATCACTCTGCTAAACAAATAATTCCCTCAACCCTGTTCAACTATTTACAAAGTCTGCACTACTATTACTGTTAATCTTCTCATCACTCCTTATCACCCATCCCCTCCCACTTGTGACTGCATTACGACTTATATTGAGCGTTTCCTAGTATTGCTTATTGTACCCTATGACTATCATTAAGTGTTGTACCTTATGATTCTTGACTCTTGATGAATGTATCATTTCTTTTATGTATACTGAGAGTACTTGCACCAAGACAAATTCCTTGTGTGTCCAATCACACTTGGCCAATAAAGAATTCTATCTATCTCTGAATTTGGACAGGGCATTCCCAGTTCATGTTACAATACTCGAACGTTAACCATTTCACTCAACCTTTCCACTCCTTAGAAAATCACAAATGAACAGTTTGAATAAATATCACTATGACTGAGATTACATGAATGATGTTGGCTTCTGAGAGACATTAGTATATTAAGTATAAATACCTGCTGGGAAAAAAACCCCATTGTATGTATGATTCCATCACTGGTTTCTACACAAGATAAGATTCTTCATTATCATATTAAAGTCTTGGCTTTCTTGAAATACAGTACACATATGAAAGTATGCCTGAAGCATCATGTCTCTGGAAGAAATATATCTGGATGTTATAATTCTACAGCATAAGCCTATCATTGCTTTATTTTATAAAGCCAGTTTATTAGAAAATCTTTATTACAGTGTGAGATGATGAAGCTTCTATCACTTGTTATGTGGATCTATCAAAACACATTCTGTACTGCTATAAACCCTCTAAAGGCTATGTGGCAGAAATAATGTGATAAAAAAAGGCAGAATAGAGCTGTTGTGGTCTACTGTGATAAACCTGGAAATTTCATTCTGCCTTCACTATTGATATGGCTTCATTTTTTCCCCACAGAAGATAAATTACACAAATCTGGAGATCTACAGTACTTTCCACCTATATATACATTGATATTTACCAACTGTTCTCTGTCATGAAAATGCATAAGTCTCACAGCTCAAACTGCTTAGATGGATTGATTATATGACCTAGGACAAGATATGCAGTCTTGCTTCCTGATATATGTTTGTGCCACATAAAATGTACTTCTGTGTACATAAGAAAAAAAGTTTTTAGGTGATATTTTAGGTGCAATAAATAGTGATCAAGCAATTTAAAATTCTTTCTGAGCAATTTTATTTTATTTATTTATTTGGAACTTTATATTGCCACCTATTCGCACATGGCGACCCAAGGCGGCTTACAAGAATATAAAAATAATATAAAAACAGTAAAACTAATAAAAAAGAAAACCAATAATAATTAATACAATAACATAATAAAATAACCCAGATCCTCCACCCCAGTGACAACACATCACACAAGCCATTTAATGGGCTCCATCCTATTCTATGTTCCCAAGACCCATATCTTGACAGAACCAGGTCTTCACTGCCTTCCAGAAGATGTTAGGGTGAGGACCAGTCTAATCTCCAGGGAGATTATGTTCCAGACAGAGAGAGCCACCATGGAGAAGGCCCTTCTTCTGGGTCCCACCAGGATATCTCCCTAGGGTCAAGTATATGTAACTAGCAAGAAATTAAGTTTTTATCCTAGAAGTTTAGGTAGAATTGTCATTATCATCATCTTCATCTTTGTTACCATGTCATTCTCCCCCCTAATACTACTTTTTCCTTTATTCTCATAACTACACTTTAAGATATATAAAAACAATTGGCATGAGAGAGATTGCATCCATTGTTAATGAAAAGGAATTTGAATTGTGTTTCTTGGTCAAAACTCCAAAATCTTAAGAATTATAATTATTTTTTTAAATTCCTCCAACAAGGAAAATTTTATAGAGAAAAGTTGTGGGTTCTCAAATGTATCTTACTGAGGACCCTCATATGGCCAATATATTATCAATGGATATTTCCTGACATTCACATCCTGGCTGATGACCAATTAAACCATAATTCCGTTGAGTTTACTTTTTCCATCTCAAACACCATGCGGTTTCCTTCATAATGAAATGGGTTTCTCCAGAATGAATTATATTGTAGATAGCATGGTCCTTATGGTTGGATTGAAAGTAGAATATGTAGCTAAAATCATTAAGAGAAATAAAAAGAATAAGACAAAATTACTATGATTACACTTAATCATGAAGTCTCTTTATTGTTTCTGGCAATGAGTTTGTAACACATTTGAAATAGAATCTTGTAAATCTTTTAAAAAATGCCTTACAATATAAGATGTGAAGAAATGCAAAACTTTTTATCTAAAAATTGAAAAGCTCATCTTCCTGCCCATAACTTCATCTAACTTACCTTAGCTATGGGAAGGAATCATTTAGGTGTATTACTTACCTCATTCTGAAACATTTTTTGCAGTATTCTTTACCACCTTCTTGCATATTTCACTTTTGGAGAAATTCTGCAGAACTTCTTTTCAGTCACAACTTTATTTGAAGGTTGATCAAATCAGATTTATTAGCAGGGAAGCACGAAGCACTCAAGGTTTCAATTGGTTTTCTTGTTCAAATGGCAATGTCTTCCTTTAAACCTTTGTAACTGGAAATGAAAATCTTTACAAGATAACATAACAGAAACTACATCACAACTGTTCCTAAACAAGCCACATTTAACCTCTACAGTTTTCCTAAACCAAATTCAGCTGCTTAGATGATTTTGCTAATGAATCACATTATCCAGTACATTTCTAGAAGATGTTTTCTGGGCGCAGCTTGAAAATCAGGAGGTGACCTTGGAGTCTGCCCATTTTGCTAATTTGCTGTTTATTTGGATGAGTGACTCTTTAAAATCCTAATTTACCAACAGGCTTAACTAAATCAGTCAATGGGGTTACATGAGCATAAAATATTTCCTAACAGGGCAGGAAATCATTGTGTACTTAGAGAAAAAGCAAAATGGCAAGGGATAACTGTTCAAAACACACATTAGCTTCTTTGGCTGCACTTTATTCTTAGATATATGAAATATGATTTTTTTTGTGCTGTTATTCTATATTTGTGTCCAGAAAGAGATTATATATGAATTTGTTTTGGTTTAGAGCTTAAATTAATTCAGCAATAAAGCTGATTTGAGGAAGTTTGAAAAAAATATTCCTGACCAAATTTCTTATGCATACTGTATATATAAGTGAAAGATATATCTGGGACAGATTGCACTTCAGTGACAGTTATATTGGGAAAGGTAGATTTTTAGCAAACAATTGGAAGCATCCTGATGATACAAAGAAGACAGAAAGTGAAGCTTCAGGATGTTTGTCAAGACTTGTTGAGCAAGATGTTTCATTTTATCTGACAATTTCAGGGAATATATTTCCCATTTCTATACCCATAACAAGGATTTTGGCTTTTGAATGTAAGCAATTCATGGCAATTTATAAGGTAGGTTTGATGTGAGCCAAGGGGAAGTCAGAAATGCTGGGTTTCATTATAATCTAAAGAACTTTATTTCCAGTAAACTAAAGAAAAATGGGGCTGCTCAAAATGGAGTTTATGCTTCCAAATGAAACTGAATGCTGACTCTACAGTAAGCCCCACTACATTCTATTGATCCATAAGATCTGAGTCACCTGTTTTGGCTTAACGGTGTGTTTGGAAGAAGCTATTGAACTGTCTGGCCTTCCTACGGAGTATTGTATTAGTGATTTAAAGTATGTCCTACCACCTTGAATTGGCCTCACAAATAAATAGGCAGCTGATATAGCTTCAAAGGAAGGCATATATTATGAGGAATGTCTGGACAGAGAAAAGTTTTTCTTCTTTCATATCCAAACCCAGTCATGCATGGAGGCCAGAAGAGGGGAAATGCAGGACAAATAAACTGAACACTTTCACAGTGTATCATTAAATTATGAAAGATGGTTTTTACAGAGAACTAGTTGACTCCAAAAGAAGCTTTTAGCTTCAATGGGACTAGGTTAACTCCACAATCAAATGGAATGTAGGGGTCTGAATTGCATATTACATTTCTACATCTATGTCTTGTTTATGAGTTTCTTTGAGCAGGTCAGCCATTGGTAGCTACTTTCTGTACACTTTACATAGATTCCTGAATTAAAGAGAACCGTACTCAGATCCCTCTTCCTGACTAATCTGTAGAAACATGATGATACCACACACATAGTGACATCCTTATATAACTTATATAATTTATCTTATTTTCAACATGACATTATGATATCAATAATGTATAGTGCAGAATTGAGGTCATTTCCCGACATATGGTGCCCATTGTATCCATATCCGTGTTTCTTCGCCTTGAAAATTTGAGATGTGTGCACTTCAACTCCCAACATTCCTTAGCCACACATTTTAAAGTCATCAAGGCAAGGAAACACTGGCCTCAGTAATAATATTCTGTCAGATTAGTGCAATGGGCTTCACCTAGCCCATTGAAAGCTAAACCCTTTCTGAAACTAAAGTTTTGTCCTGAAAAAAGCTTTCAAATTATAATAAAGGGCAGTCTGATATATAGTAAACTAAGTCCCACTGAGTGATATATATTACAGCAATTGAACTTAGTGCATCTTAATATGGCCCATACCATGTAATTTTTCACTTATTGGAGTGGTGCAGTGGCCTAGAGGTGGAGCTCTTACCTCACAATCAGGAGGCTGTGAGTTTGATCCTAGATAGAGGTAGATATTTCTCTCTCTGGGCACAATGAGAATGTATTTGCTGAACAAAACCCCACATTAGTGACAGGAAGGGCATCCGGCCAGTAAACACTCTGTAGCTGCATTCAGTTGTCCAGACTCCACCCCACAAGGGTTTCTGGGGTCATTAAAATGATGTGATTTTTGACATAACATAATGAAGTCTTCCCATTATGATAATATGTTGTGATAATTATAAAGCAGGTCACCGACATGACTGACTTGACTTTATGACATTTTTGTGTGACTATTGTCAAGCAAACCCATTCTTTGCTATGGGGCTTAATCATCAAAAACTTGAAGTAATTGCTGGTTTGAGGCAAAACTATAAATCATGGTCATGTGAATATGAATTGGTTGCTGACTGCCTCAAATGTGGTCACAGAATTGCAGGAAGGTCCTCAATCAATCTTGGTGAGTCCATTATGGAGGATCCATAATAACTTTGAATTGTTGCTAAGCAACTGGTCATAAGTAGATGGCAACTTGTATTCTTTTCTTATGTTTTTGAAAGCAGAGACATTTTTGTAAACAGGGAATAACCTTGTCCTGCAGAAACTGTTCCATGCACTCACCAAGCATTTCACAAACTTGCCCCAGAGAAACCCAGGAGTGAATATGAAATCCAGTGTCTGGATTTTCAGATGAGTCAGTTGCATTTAATAAGACAACCTTTCCTTAAAGCAAAATCCTTGTATTTATTATCATTTATACACAAAGCAACTAGCTCAGTTACCATAGCTCTTTGAATGCTTAGTCTATTCTTTGTGTACTAATGTTTCCTGACAACACAAATTTATGTGTATCTGTAGTTTGGTAGTGTTTGGCGGGAGGGCAGAAACAAAATCAACATTACAGACACATAGGAACTTCTACAAAGCTCTAATATTAAATTATGGACAGGACAGGACACAAAAAGAACAGGATACATTTTAAAAAGCAGAATTTTAAAAAGCAGATTAAAAGGCATTTGTTCATTTCATAACTCAGCGTAAATTATTGTCAGGATTAGCTATTAAAGGCTTAACAGGCATAATTCCAGAGAGTAATAGAGTAATTAAAAAAAAAAACTTCTGAAGAAAGATTTGTTAACCTTTTCAATATGTCTGGGGCTTTTCCTCACTGATATCCAGTTGCCAAGAGTCAATGCAAAACAGAACAAAGCCATTTTAAAAGTTCAATAAAATATTTCTTGAAGTAGGCTGTACTCATGATGATTGCAGGGATACATCTGTGCAGAGGTGTTGGCTGCAGTATGAAAGCTGAACTGGATGGTATCCTTAGGGATTGTCACTCTGGCTTTTTCTATGTGCAATGATTGTCCTCTTGGCTTACTACCAATGCATATGGGGTAGTTGTTGTGGTTCGCTGGCAGCCTGTGCAGACAGCAGTGGAATCAGACAGTGGGGAAGAACAGGGACCAGTCCGGAAGTCTGGAAAAGACTTGGACGAGGATCCTGCATCTGATGAAGAGATGGGGTCAGGACCATCTGGGAGTGGGGTGCTGATTCCAGAGCCTCTGGATTCTGGCAACAGCGAAGCATAGGAACAAGGGGAGCCTGTTCCCAGTGTGCATGTGCGCAGAGCTGCTAGAAGGCAAGAGCAACTGAGATTAAAGGGGCAACTTGGGAGTAAGACTTGGAGGTTATTGCTCCTCCCATAAGGTATAAAGAACAGGCAAAGATGAATAAACCTTTGTAGGAAGCAAAGTTGTTTGTTCTGTTCAGATTAATCCTTGAAGTTCTGTGTGGACTTCGTACTCCGGTTGGTTTTTCATAATTTATTTGGCATTCTGGTTGTTGACAGCAATTCAAAGGAAAGAAAGATGGGTGCTTATCTCAAAAGGACTGTTTGGGACTCATTACTGGCTGAGAATGAACATAATTCCTAGCACTGAAATAAAACAAGAATTGTTTTAACTAAGTGTGTGCTTAATTACAGTCTCAGGAAGTGTCATGCCCCTGGTGGAGTCCTACTCTGAGGAAGAGGAGGAACAGCCAATAGGGAGTTGGGGTGTGGCTGCAGAGTTGGTGGAGGAGGCTGGGGAAGGGTAGAGGCTGGCTGAGCAGTCAGAGGAGGATCCAGGCCCATCCCCTATCCATCCTAGGTCACACAGAGAGGAGAGGATCAGGGAAAAGCAAGGTCTACTCAAGAGGAGATTACCATGATGCTCCTCGTGGCTTGCAGGTGGGAGCTATGTATATAAGTTTTCAACTACATAGTTAGAATTGCTGGAGTCAATTAGTGTTTACCTTGAAAGAGGTTTATCTTTGCTGATGTTCTTCCCATGGACTTTTCTTGGTTATTTTCCTGGAGTTTATGATTAATTATCTCGGCTTGCTTCAGAACTCTCATCAATGCGGGTGGTTTTGGTTTTCTGTTTGCCTCATTATTTACTTCTGTGACTTTAAACTGTGCCTAGTAAAACAGTGAAGTTAAGTTGCAGGCCTTACTGGACTTTAAAATATTTTTGGGGTTTTGAGTTATTTTGAGAGACTACGGGTCATCACAAGAAGCCTTGGTCAGAACGGTAGTTGCTGGTATAATATAAATTCCATGTACTGTACAGGAAATTAGGATAGCATAGAAACAGCCTCAAAGTGGCATTGCCCTGACTTCCTGAGATATCAGAAAGAGGGAAGAGAAAGCACAGCCAGGCTTTCAACATTCTATTACTATAGTCTATATAAATAAAGTTTCAATTAAACTTTGGAGTCGGTTTCTTGACAAGGATTACCTTGAAGGCTTGGCAGATTTAAAGTGCCTGGCATGGGCTATAATGCTTTGCCAGACTCCTTAAAAGGCTCTGTTTAGACTTTCTTAGCCTTTCTGGTAGGATCCTGCCTGGAACAGATCTAATCAAATAATTGAGATGTACCGAATATACCAACTATAGATTAGCTAGACAAGTGTTTCTTAATCTCAGCAATGTTAAGACCTGTGGACTTCATCTCCCAGAATTCCCCAGGCAGCAGGTGAAGTTCAGAGGTCTGAAAGTCATTGAGATGGAGACACATTGCCCTAGAAAAGTGGTTCTGAATCTTTTCCTTACCACCAAGCCCCTTTAAATACCATTTATGGTCATGGACCACTGAGATGTAATTCAAGATTTAAATCATAACATTTCTTCAAGGCTTTGTTGATGTTCTGTGATGGCATCATGGCCCCCAAGGAATCCGCAGACCACTGGGTGAGAATCATTGTCCTAGACCCTTTCCTTAGCAAGAGTTTATTGTAGGCATTTCCTTCCCCTTTCCCCCCAGGCACCAAAAGATTCAGTTTTCTTTGTAGTCCCATTGATTTGCGTATATAATGTACCACTGCAGTGTGCACCCCTTACCATGCCCATGGGCTTGCCAGTTGTGTCCATTTAGGTGAGTGATCTTGCAATCTGTCTTCCCTTGAAACTTATCTCCTTCATCTTTTTTCATCCCAGAAAGCAAAGACAAACAAAGAATCCTTTATTTTGGGAACATTTTGGGAGAGCCTGAAAGTAAGGTCCTGGAAAGACAAGACATAGAATGAATACCTGGCCCAGTAGTATACTGCCAGAGACACAGACATCCACTCCATTATGAAGGCCAGCCTCATGCATCCCAGAGGATAGAGTAGAGACCTTGGCAGACTGCATTCTTCAGCCTTTTAAACCCTTTCTCTTTTCCTAGATTTTCTACTTTCCTATCTCCTCTCTCCGCAGACTTTCTGGTGACCTGTTATGGAAGAGGTTCTTGATATTTCAAAGCCTCCTCACTATCACTAAAAGGACTCACAGGATTTCTGTGGGGAAGGCTTTCCTCACTTCCAATTTGTCAATTTTTGAGCCTTTCAGTCTGCTTATATGCTCCTAGACAAAAAGGAGAGGAAAGTGGGTCATTGAACCTAGAAATATACTGTGTTAAAACCGGTCTTTCAAAATGTCTTGAAAGAATGCTACTCAACCTGACTTTACTGTTGCAGTATTTTTGCTACCATTGTTAGGTTCATTATAATAATAATAATAATCATCATCATCATCATCATCATCAAACATGAAACTCAGTCAACTGAACATTTAAAAATGTTTAACACTTATTTAAACATTTAATTTATTATTATTATTATTATTATTATTATTATTATTGTTACTGTTACTGTTACTGTTACTGTTACTGTTATTATTGTTATTGTTATACATTTGTCATTGCTTTTCAGTTTCTACACAGGAAAAAATAATATTGAAATTAATGTAAAGCTTTTCTTCCCCTTCTTAGAAATGCTGACTGCTTTTAAGTCAAAAGAGCAGACAGACACAATAAATTTAATAAAACCTTTTTGATGTTTTGACTGTTGTCATATTTACATTTAATCAGGTCAGTTACAAACTTAGCAGCTGTATTTGCACAGTATCTTAAGCCTTGTTAGCATTAACTCTGTCTATTATATTCTTCTGACTTAAGCCTGATGTGTGAAAACTGTGTGGTCAGTTTGTGGTTCACTGCATTGCAGAAGTTATGTCCCTACAAAAACAAATTATTATAGAAACTAAGTTAAATTAGTTGTATGAAGCTTAGAGTAAAAAATCAGAAGCTGAGGTGGGTACAGAAAGCTACATGGAAGAAAAGAACCACATTGGAGTTGTTTTGTTTTGTTTTCATCAAGCAGAATGCGGATTTTCAACAGAAACTCAGAAACATAAAAAAGCTTCTCTTACTCCCACCATCATTCAAGGCACCTTCAAATAGAAGATAACTATTGTAATGAAATATTTCTCACCTTACATGCAAAACATTTCTCTGCCTTGATCTTTCTACTTCACTCAATTGGTTACCGGCCTTGTTTTTCAATAGCTTGGTTTCTTTGAATTGTTTTGCTGCTGAAGGCAATATCTGTCATTGGCATAAAAACTTCAGCATTTTCAAAGGGCAGCTTGTATATATTTTTCATCTTGACATGGTTGATGTTGTAGCCATCATCCAATTGCAGTTAAGTTCACGATGACAGCATGTTATTGTTCAATTAGTATTTTTGACATCCTTCCTAATTGTGAATACCTCACCATTTTAGGTTCATCCTATATTTGCCTTCCTTCTATTTGTCACTGGAAGCTAACGCTCAAGGAAAAGAAAGTATTTCTGTCCTTTGAAAAGGAGAAATTGGGAAAAAAAGAATCACATTTACTGCATTAATAAATACTAAAACTTTGGTTCTGGTAGACAAAACATTGCTAGCATTGTGTTATATCTGGGGCTGAAACATTGCTTCAGAAAGATTAGATTTCTAAATTCCTACAGCACTTTTGTTCTGACATTCAGATCTCTGAATTCAGGGAACTTATTCTGAAATAGAAGAAAGCTGGAAAATGTACCCAAACTCAATGGGAAATAGAAATGGTAAAAATCAAACCCTGGCTGAGAAAGGGAATTGTATATTCTACTCTGCACATACATGTTTGAGGGAGCATAGAAAAAAAAACAACCCTTTCATGTACAGGGAAAAAAAACATGTTTTTTTTTTCTCTTCCAAATCTAATTATCTAAAGTCTTTGTATTTGCTTACAAAAGAAGGAATTTTCTTTCTCTAAGTATGATTCTTCTTTGTGCTCCAGCTTCATGGGAAATGATAGAATCTGCACCACAGTGTCCTCTTTTTTGTCTTTCTTTATCAAAAGAGAAAGGCAAATGTCTTAGTTTATTTTTCAGGCACAGAAAATAATATATGAGAACCAGTTAGTGCAGTGCTTAAGGCACCAGGCTAGAAACCAGGAGATTATGAGTTCTAGTTCTTAGGTTAAAAAAAGGTGTCATTTTTTTCAACCCTAGAAAAAGAGGGCAAGGCAAGCCATATCTGAAAAAAATGCCAAGGAAATAACAGGGAGTAGTCCAGCTAGTCATCAGGACTCAACACTGAATTGAAGATCCTCCCTATTCGCAACAAATGTTTTCAGTGGTCCATTAAACCAGTTGAACAATGTGCCATTATCTTCTTCTTGAACCAATAATTGAAATATTTTCTTTCCATGTAATCTAAGTAGCTTAAGTTTGTAGTATTTAAGTGCATAACTTTACTGACAATTCCCTTGTAGGCAAATCTGTGGTAAGATGCTGATTATGTAGGCTGGCATTCTCTGGTGCTAGAAACAGGGGTGACATGATAGCAGTGTTTCAATATTTGAATGGCTCCCACAGAGAAGAAGGGATCAACCTACTGTATTTTCTAAAGCAACTGAAAGCAGGACAAGAAACAATGGATGGAAACTAATCAAGGACAGAACCAACCTCAAAATAAGGAGAAATTTTCTGACAGTTGGAACAATTAATCAATGGAATGGTTTGCCTTTAGAAGTTATGAGTGCCCCAACATGGGAGATTTTTAAGAAGAGATTGGGCAGCCATTTACCTGGAATGGTAAATGGTAAAGCCATTTACCTGGCATTTAAGGTTTTCTGCTTGAGGAGGAAGTTAGATTAGAAAACCTACAAGGTCCCTTCCAACTCTGTTATTCTGTTACTCTTTCTTAAGCCTTCTTTCTCCACTTGTGGGTGTTTATATAAAGGAGTTATATTTTATTCTAGCCTTTCCCTTCTTTTTGCCTTGAAGCCCAGCCATGAGCACTTCAAAACCTTGTCCATATTTTGGGGGGGGAACCATATCCTTTCAGCAATTTAATTTGTCCTCAAAGAATTGTATACATAGTTCCATTACCTAGCATAGCATAGCAGAATCAGATCCTATTTCTTTCTCCTTCAAACTATAGTATATTGCTTTTCTTCTACATTCTATTATTAGGGATTTTTCAGAAATACTTACCTACTGTAAATACTATTTCCCCTCCTGTTTAAGTGGTGGCTAATACATGGGAAGAAACAGAGAAAGTTGTATGAAAACTTAGATTAGAATAATGGGTAAAATACAATAAAATGAAATTTAAAACCGAGAAATGTAAAATCCTACATCTAGCTAAGAAAAATGAAAAAAAAAGCATGTAAAGGCTGGAGAGGTGGGAGATCTGGCTCAAAAGTAGCATTTGGGTGCACCAGTGAATCACAAGTTCAACATATCACAAGAGTATAATGCAACTGCAAAGAAGTCCTTTAGGGGAATCAAAAGAGGCCGTAGAGTCCAGGTTTCAAGAAGTAATATCTTGCTCTACTCAGCCTTAGTTATTTGGAATACTGCATTCAATGCTAAAGATCCCATTTAAAAAAACAAAAAGACATTGACAAACATGACAAACATGTCTAGAGAAAAGCTATCTAGCTGGCAAAGAATTGAAAACCAATTCCTACAAGGAAAACTTCAAAGACCTGCTTAGTTCACAGAAGAGAAGGTGAAGGGAGGACACAATAATTGTCTTCAAAAATCTGAAAGGTAGATGTCAGGGCTCTGGCATCCACCCCATTTGAATCATGAGTCTCTAGCCACATCTCTCTGGGTTTTAAAAAAAAACATTTATTAGGAGTGAACTTGCCAGGGCCACCTGGGTGCAGCCGACTCTGGGACACATCATTCATTTCACCCTTGACTCTGGTCTTTCCCCACCCTCCAGATGTATATTCATCAATAGACAATCATGCTCTCCAGTAGTAATCTTGTGTGCCAGAAGCTTTGGCCACCTAGCAATTATCTATGAAAGCATTTAAGGAATGCATTACTTCCCCCACTCTCTTTCTGCTGACAACTCTAAAGGACCAGAGAAATATTTCTGAGTTGACAGTAGATACATTGTAGAGATTTGTTCCAGAGAGTATGGCCATACTAGAGTATGGGATGAAATTTCAAGGATGTAAATACAGATTAGACTTAAAAAAAGAATTTGACAATAAGAACTATCAATCTTTAAATAGATTACTGTATGGAATAGTTTCTTCTTGTTCACTGGAGGTTTTCAGAGTCAGGATCAGGGATGCACAAATAGGGCCCCTTTTCAACCTATGAACTTAAACACCTAGCATTCCTGAGCCAGAAATTCTGGCAGTTGAAGTCCACAATTTTTAAACAGGCCATGGTTTTCCATCCCTAGTCTGGATAGACATTTATCAGGTATCTTACAGTGGTCCTAAATTGTGGAGGAGATCAGACTTGATGCCTCTTAGATCACTTTCAATTCTATGATTTTATGATTTTAATCTTACATCATTGTTAGCTCTCAAGAATCAGTTCAATGAATGTGAACTGCAAGCATAAGCAATCAAATGAATCTAAGAGTCCAAAGAGAGAGAGATCTGAAAGATTATTATCTCAATTCATATTAAGTAAATATCATATATTGATGACGTGTATTCATTTTTTTTCTCTTGAAACTCACCTGTGCACATCCTTTCATGTATAAATCCAAGGGTTTATAAAATCAAAATTGAGAAAGAGAAGACATTGACCTGTGTCCTACCTGTACTTTGTACTAAAATAAAGAAAAGGCAACAGCTTTAATAGGGTTGAACCGATAGAGGTAATAATCATTTTCTAATCGAGCACAATATTGTCTCACTTGAGTTTGTTCATCCTAAAAACTAAATCATATTAAAGCCATGGACTTTCTGGACAGACAATTTTTAAAGGATGGATTCAGCTATGCACATTATTATTTCTATTGAACACAAACTTTCCTAAAAAGTATTTCTATATTATATCACGAAGGGACAGAAATCCAGGACATTATCTATAACTTTAAGCAGGAAGGCAAGCTGTGATAATGGGCCCACAACAGCATGTGCCCAGAATAGTACGGTATTCTTGAGCACTGTTGGGAGACCTTTTGAAGCAGTCCCCTAAATGAAGCAGCTCAGCAAAGCCAGACTGAAATACATCATCCCTTTCATTACTTTTATGAAACCAAACTTAAATCCTTTTTGCAGAAAAAACGTGCAGACAAAATGAGAATACAGGAGTGGATTTTCAGCCAGCATGCTGATAGCTAATCCTTTCCCTGCATATACCATACACACCAAAGGTTTAAAACAAATATTTCTTGGCCCCATTAGGAGAGACTGAGTTGACCAGAGTTGTTCTTAATGTCCTCCTGAAACATGGGGCTTCTTTGCATAAAAGCCAGAAAGAAACTTTGGAAAGCTCAAGGCAAACATGGGAAAAGAAAAAAAGTAAGTAAGTGGAATTACTTCTGGGACATTATTTCCTACCAGTGACTATTGAGGTTACTTGTTTCCAACATCAACAGCCTGGGGAAAGTGCTTCATATTTAAATAAACTTGCTCAAGGATAACAAAAACAATAACAGAATGTATGAAGTACTTTAGAAGAAAAGATACCACTAGGTATATTGTTTCAGATTTAGAGATATTTTCAAGATAGGATGACAAAGTGTTCATAAATTCACTAAAGAATACCAAAATAACAGAGATGGATGGGTCTTTTAGTCCAACCCCTTACTCAAGCAGGAGACCCTATACTATTCCAGACAAATGATTCTAAAAGTTTTTAAGGATACCCATTTGTTCTCAATTGTTAAATTAAAATTAAAGCATTAAAAGAAAAAGATAGATACTATAAGAAATTAATTAACAATATGTAGCCATCAACAAAACCCACCTGTTGTCCTAACCCCAACCCTAGCCCTATATAGTTCTATATGTGTGTATTTTAACCCTACACCATCCCAGACCAATGGCTGTCCCATCTCTTCTTAAAAGGCTCCAATGTTAGAACCCACAGTGAAGCAAGTTGTTCTATTGATTAATTCTTCTAACTGTTAGGAAATTTGTCCTTAGTTCTAGGCTGGTTCTCTCCTTGATTAGTTTTTATTCATTGCTTCTTTTTCTGCCTTCAGGTGATTTGGAGAATAGGTTGAGCCCCCTCTTCAGCCTCTTAGACATTGGAACAATGCTATCCCGTCACCCACTGGTCCTTCTTTTCATTAAACTAGACATACTCAATTCCTGCAACTGCTCTTAATATGTTTTACCTCCTTTCTCCCAATCATCCTTTACAGCTGAAGAAACTAGGATTGTTCCTTCTAAGTCCTTCTTGGCCCAGCAGATTTGGGCTCTGCTGTCTCTTATCTGACTATTCCTTAGGCAGTACCTCTTTCCCTGTTCTCCAAGGTCATTCCAACATACCATTGGAGTAGCAACATTTAGAAATATATGTAGCTCACAAAGATTACTGTGATTGATTCTTGTGTTTTTCCTTGCTCAATAGGAGCCACTCAGAGCCATTTTGAGTGTTGTATAAAAGAAAATAAACTGCCAAACAAATTTCCCATGAAAAGATGCAAATGTTTAATCCCATAACCTTTCTTTCTCCATGCTTCCCACTGATTAAATACATGGCAGTGCTGTGCTGTATTGCACTGTGCTGTGCCTAGTGGCCTTGAAATCAAATAGCTGTGAGTGCTTACATAACTTCCAAGTCTGGCCAAGGAATTGCCAGCTCTCATCTTCCTTCTTACAGTGTGTTTGGATTTTAAACTCAACTCTTCCTGAAATGCAGGTTGTGAGAAATTTCACTGTTTTCAGTTTTTTGTTTTTAAATCATAAAATCTGAATGTTGTTTCATGAAATTCATACTTGTAGGATTCTCCTGTGTTGGGTAAGTGTGTGATGATTCCAATTCAGAAGTCGACTGTGTAAGTGAGCTCTAATAAAATCCAAGAAAATTAACAGTCAATGATTTACAGTAAATCCCCGGAGTACAGAAGGCTTGCCTGAGACAGGGAAAGCAAACACTTACGCACTACATTATAATGATGGCTTATACTAATTAAATTGAAGAAGGAATGCTTAATTTATGCCTTGCCATCAAATGAATGGTGGGGGGAACACCCTCTTGGTTCAAGCTTTGCCTTATTAAGAGGATTTACTCCTTATTATTGTAATAAAATCTATTTTTGAATGTAAGTAGAGAAAGCAAGGACTTTCAGTGTCTTGCCTCTTGTTGCTCTGCCATTTGGGATCTCAGCCTCAGTTCAATGTACTGTTTGCAATTAGGTTAATTAGAACATTATCTCAAAGTGCAGTGCTAGTCAGGAGTACAAGGGGAAAGAATACATTTTCACTGGCTACTGCTGCTTCCTAATGATTTTTGGTTGAAAATTATTTCCCAATTATATTGAATGCCTATTTCTCTCAGGGATGGATGACATTTAAATATAAAGCAACTAAAAAACTGCACTAAAAACAGAGTTGAACTCTTTCCCCACTCCTAAGACCAAAACAGATGGGAGGCAGAAAATCCATCACTGGATTACTTGATGTATTTTTCCCACTGAAATAGACATTTTGATTCCATCAAGGGTAGCAGGAAATAGGGGCATTTTAGCTCCTTTCCTATCAAAACTGTCCTGATTTTAATGACTAGTCTTCTGGAAATTTAGTTGAAAAGGAAGGCAAGACTTGAAAAGGGAAAAATTCCATATACAGTATATATGCTTGTGTATATGTGCGTGTATTTGGGAGCATATATGTTTGTATGTGTATGAGAGACAGTTTGGTGATTAAGGCATCAGGCTAGAAACTGGAAGACTATGAACTCTTAGGCACAAAATCAGTTCGGTGACCTCAAGCCAGTCACTATCTCTCAGCACTAGGAAGAAGGCAATGGCATACTAGTTCTGAAAATTCTTGCTAAGAAAACTGCTGAGAGTTGTCCAGGCACACACACACACACACACACACACACACACACACACACAAAAGAGAGAGAGAGAGAGAGAGAGAGAGATGTATGCACAAATACACACCTACACACAAATATATATACAGACAGACATTTTCCTACTAAGTCTGTTTGAATAGATGGGAGACTGGGAATGGATAGTGGAACTGATTCCATTTAGGTGGTTGATATTTCTCTGATTAAAATATAAGCCTCCACCAGCTGCTTTTAAAAGTGGGAAACTGGGGATTTCAGAAGATCCAATTATTTTCAACTGTTGTTTGTGTTATTGCTGCAAACAGTCTGGCAATTCCCATTTGTAGGATCCTTATGAAAAATGAAATAACAGCATTGGAAAAGGACAATAACATCAGTTCTATGTTATTTAGTATTGGTGCTCAAAGTGAGGCTTTCTTCCTCTTTGCCATAGCGAACAGGAACATATATTCAACTGTCTTAATATAATTCTACTGTGAGTTTCTTCTACTAGAAATGGGAAGGGAGAGAAAGGGAACAAAAAAGGGAGGGAGGGAGGGAAGGAAAGAGAGAAGGGATAAAAAGATATTTTAACCTGCCAGACAAATTCAAACACTAAAATGCTATTGACAAATATAAAACGTGTATACAAAATGTTTTATGAGTTGACTGCCAGAATCCTGACAGCCACCCTCTTTTAAATTGTTTAAAATGTTGAAATACTTTTCCAGTTTATATAAATTCAAAAAGGGTATCAGAAAAAAATAACAATACGTTGTATATATAGGATATTTCACAGCACCCTAGATTACATAAGTTCAATGTTCAGTTAAAATATTGTGGGCTAAATTTTGGCCAAGGGGATTTTGCAAATGCCATTTGGATTTTGGTTTCTAATTTTAGAAGAAATCTATTGCATAACTGACACTTTGAAAGAGCATTTCATTACTAAGTCATGTCTGTTTACCACTTAAAATGCCGTAGATTGAGTCCCAGATTTTGAGGGACATCAGAAAAACAGGAGAAAATTAAATTAGAAACAGATATAATAGGTATAGTAAGCATAAAGATAAATTTAAAAAAAAAAAGATAGAGTATTCAAGTATTTTGAAAGTTTGCATAGGAGAAAGAGTAGAAGAACCTGGGGAAGGAGGAGTCAGCGTAGAATACTTACATAGCCATAAACAAATTAAGTCTGCTTGTGCCTACAGAGGAATTCTAGGCTGATTCCTTTTTTAATTCTGCTCCCCAGTTTCTGCCACAACTTCTCCTACAGTTTGGTTAGCCCAATGTGGATTAAATTAGTTATATTGAGCTTGGTTTCTAGACTTTCAGTTGTTGGCTTCAACTTTCCTTGTGAAAAATGCCCAAAGTGGAATACCTTGACTGCCTATTTGCTTAACCTACTTCCTTCCATCTATAATGACATAATCTAAAGGAAATAAAACTAGCAAATTCTATCAGGTAGAGAAGAACTGTGTGAAAGGCTTTATATGAAACTTTTCTCTCTTTTAAGCAAAGACCTGAATGGACATATTTTGTTTAATAAGTATCATTTTATTATTTTGTGCAAAGTGCAAGCAAAGGCTTGCAATCTTTGTAATTCAATAAGCCAAGTGATAAGAAGAGGGAAAAGCGATGTATACAGGTAAATTTACGATTTTACTTCTTTCCTACATATTTTTCTTTCTCCCAAAACAGAAGAATTCATGATTTTAAAGTGAGATTTGGTTCCTAAATTTCGATCATGTCTGTATCATACCTGTGATGATCCCCCTTCTTTTGAAGTAGCCTCCAATTCATGCATTTGTTTTAGGCCACAATGTTGGAAAACAAAGAAATTAAACACAGCAGAATCCCTGTCTTCGTGGGGAGTCACTTAGGAGGGTGCACTTGTTTTCTGGATCTTGGGGAAGGAAGAGCATTAGGCGATGTATTAATTCAGAAAAAGGATTTTTCTATTTCCTGTACCTATTTCCTGTATTCTTACTCATGTTTATGATTAAATCTATTATCTTGTATGCGATTGACAAATCAAATAAATAAAATTAAATTAATTAATTAAAAAATGGTTACGGGCATTGAAACAGAAAAGGGGCAGAATGTCCCACTTGTTTTTGAGAAAATTTGCAGCTGCCAATCTGTATAACTAAAGATTTTTATCATTTTTATCACTATGGTGCAATTTGAAGGTATGTCCCAAAGGCGGTTTTTCAGGAGGCAACTGGACTTTCTTGTTTTTTCTTTTGAAGATGTTTTGCTTCTAATCCAAGAACCTTCTTCAGCTTTGACATGATAGTGGGGAATGGAAGGATTTATATTCCTTGCAGATAGATGGTAATCTGAGTGTGATGACCCGGGGCATGGCACAAAGACAACACAGTCAAATAAGGAAGAAATGTCCCTTTAATACCTCCAACTTTTCCCTCAATGTCCAGGTTACCTTCAACTAGACAAAAAACTCCCAAGAACAGCCTTTAAGTGAGGAAATTCAGACTGAAAACAAAGTACATATAAACTGTAAATAAAAATCCACACAAACCATGCTGAAGTAATTAACTGGACAGGGCAGGATAAGGAATTTCAAAGACTTCAAAGGCCAGCCAAACAAACACAATTGGGAAGATGCCAGAAACCCAAACAAGCCCCAATCATAAAAGATAATTCACAATTTGCTTTTGCGCAAACTCCCTTTTTAAACACTGTGTTCCCAGCTGCAGCTAATGAAGGGAATCAGGGCCCTTTCCTCCCCCGTAAGCCATGCAACTCATGTTGTTCTCTTCTGTGATCCTCCCTGTGTGCCCTGGGATGAAGAGGGGGTGGGCCTGGATCTTCCTCTGAATTCCGTCTGCCTTGCTCTACCTCTCCCCTGGTCTGCCCAGCCAGCCTTTGCACTTCCCCAGTCTCTTCCACAGCCACTAGAGCCACACTCCCACTCCCTGTCAGCTGCTTGGCCTCCCCCTTGGAATCAGATTCTGACAGGCATGATATTTGTTATGCAAATTTATTATAATTTTTTTAACAGATATAAATTTAATAAAGATATTAAAATGTATATATTTCCTTCTGTCGGGCTGTAAAGTCTAATATCTTCTTGTACCATATAATTTTAATCAGAATAAGAAACAAAAGACTGAAATTTCAAAACAGTGGGGGTGGTATATATTCTATATATCCCAATCTCTCTCTCTCTCTCTCTCTCTCTCTCTCTCTCTCTCTCTCTCTCTCTCTCTCTGTGTGTGTGTGTGTACTGTATATATGTGTGTGTATGTGGGTCTGTGTGTAAATCCTATAAGGAAGTTAAATGTAATGAGCCATGTAATAGATTTTTTATGGTAATCATATTGGTTTGTTTAGTCTTTTTATCAGATCATTAATCTGTGGGTGGTGTTGAGGACATAAGGAGAGACAGATGATAGGTTGGCCGAGACTATAGATACAGATTTGTGTGTGTGTGTGTGTGTACATACTCTCTCTCTCTCATATATATATAAAATGGGGATGGGCATGGCCAGGGTATACTTCAGCTTCAACCATAACAACACAAGAGCACACAATAGATAAAAACTCAAGGTTAACCGCACCAAACTTGATTGCAGGAAATACGACTTCAGCAACAGAGTCGTCAATGTCTGGAATACTCTACCCGACTCTTTAGTTTCTTCCTCAAACCCCAAAAAATTTAACCTTAGACTGTCTACTATTGACCTCACCCCTTTCCTAAGAGGTCTCTAGGGGGCGTGCATAAGCACACCAATGTGCCTACCATCCCTGTCCTATTGTTTCTTTTATTTTTCTTTTATTTTTCTTATATGTATCCATGTATTCATAACTAAGTATACACTTATACTTATTATCTTGTAAACAATTGACAAATCAAATAAATAAATAAATAAATAAATAAAATGACTCATCCAGCCCAAGGAACGTGAGTGACATTCTTGTACTAGATATATCCTGAAAGTTTCTGGGGTGGGGCTTCCCTGAACCACTTCCTCCTCCCCCATACAGTTTGGGATTGCTTGGTCTCCTAATCCAAGCCCCTGTCTGGGAAGACTGTGTTGTCAAAAATCTTCACCACTATTCTTGCAGGTAAAATAAATTGTAAAACAGATTCTAATCCTCTAAAATCTATAATTCCTGTCATAAACCTGGAAATACAGAATTGCAAAAACAAATGAGAAATTTGCAGCATTGATTCTGTAGCAATATGCTATGTTGCTTCCAAAATGGTCTATTAGCAGAAAGGCTAGTCATAACTGAACTGTTTCCCAGCTAATAATAGCATTGCATGACAAAAAGTTATCCCAATTAAATCTCACATCTTTTCAGCAACACTTTAAAAGACCTTTTTATGGCCTCTGTGAATTTATCCATTCTCACTCACTATAGCAAAAAGTGTCTTATCCATTATGCCTTTAATGCAACACTGGAACTTTCTCAGGCTATTCTGCAGAAAATCATTTTCTAGTTTAGCAATCTTTTAGTGATGGGAAAGAGCAGAAGGGTACATTTTTGGCAGCAAGAATGGCAATGGGCACAGCCATGTAATACATACTGTATGAGATGGAATATTCTTTTTGTTTTCCTGAATTTTGTAGGGAAATAATATTGAAAAAAATAGTTTTACACTTATATTTAAGATTTCTATAATCATTAGCTTGTTTCTTCAAAAGAGTAGAAAACCATGGATGTGCTTCTTTTTTATTTTGTATTTATTTTTGCAAGTGAGGTACATTTTTAATTATGAAGTCATTATATAAAGGGTTTGTATTAGATTAAACTAACAATCAAGAAAATTTTTTATCAATTCAATGACAAACATGTCTGAGATGAGGAACTCATCTAAAGGTACATGAAGTAAAAGTTAAATAGTTCCCCACATCATAAAATCTAAGACTATAAATGCAAGGAAGAATATAACTACAGTTCTATTTCACAATCATAATCCTTATTGCAAGTAAGTAATTTTAAAGTGCCTATCTGGGGGCAAAACCTTGATGAACATCAAAATGGTTTTGTCAATACCAATCATTTTACTTACTGTTGAAAAAAAACAGGAAAAAACCAGGGATGGGATTCTACTGGTATAACTACCAGTTCTGTCTGTTAGCATCACACACGTAACTGAAGAGTGCCAACCTGAGGATAGCCAGTTTAACATAAGACATCCTCAATGCTTTTTGCAACAAGATTCATACAACACTATAAATGATGATCACTAATACTTAGTCTGTATGGAAATAGTATGTGCCACTAATTCTCCACCTCATTCAGGACTAAAAGCCATTTATATTAGAGCTAGGTGGACATTGTTCATCTTTTGAGGACTGTGTGGCCCATATATAATTGGGGGATAACCAGTGGAAACTGCTACAAACAGAACCAATTTCAGTCTTTCCCTTTTAACAAGAGTCTGTTCTTGCAAGATAAGATGTAGAATGTAGAATGTTTCAGAATTCCTGTGACTGACCATCCCCTTTGGCTTCTTTTAACTGTGCTGTTTTCTTAGGACGAAGAAGGGCATGGATGTTGGGGAGAACTCCTCCTTCAGGAATGGTCACATTTGTAAACAACTTGTTCAACTCTTCATCATTCCTTATTGCCAGCTGGATATGGTGTGGTCCAATCCACTTCTTCTTGTTCTGATGAGCAGCATTCCCAGCAAATGCAGTCAGATTTTTCAAGATGGAGGCCAGGACACTGAGATTCCTACACTTATTCTTTCAGCATAATGGCCCTTTCTTAGGTACCACTGAATTTGGGACACAAAAAACTGCAAGCCAGCTTTTTTAGTCTTGGAGATTCTGGCAGTTAGTGCAGGTTTTGGATGTTTCTTACCACACCCAGACATTCTGGTCTTCTTATGTTACTCTCTAATGTCTTTAGACAGCCAAATACTTTCTTCTCCGTGGATGTGCTTCTCATATTGGCATTTAGAAGCTGCTCTGAAAGTGTTCAGATGACTGTTTTGCTTAAGCTGATATTTGATTCTGCTTTTATAAGAATTCATATTTTGTAACTCAGTAATGGCATCAAGTTGTGCCAGTTTCATGCTGTATGATGTACTAGGGTTGTTACTTTTGAAAACACTGTCTTCATTTCCTTACTTGTACAAGAAATGCCAGATGGGCTCTCTCTCTCTCATAATACTTCTGGTAACAGTCCAATAACACCTATTATTTTCAAAAGTTGCTTATCTTACCCCAAGAAAAATAAAATGAATGTTTTCCCAATCATTCAAATTAAATCATCACAATTCTAGGAATTATCATTTGAATTCCAAGTGCTGTGCCTATAATTATATGCTGCATTAACTACATTCACGAGTAAAGAAATAAAACACGTTACTAAAAAAGAAGGAAGTGAACACAATTAGCATTGTGATGTAAATATTAAAATTGAAGGATAGTAACATAAAATTGTCTGAGATAATAATCAGAATATCCTCTTTATCAATCTTAAAAGAAGTTATTTTTCAAACAAAATATATACACCTAGAAAGGCTTCATTTCATATTATATGATATAAGGAAATAGTGATAGTTTTATTCTACCAATAAAACCACATGGATAGACAAGATAAAGTGACTAAGATGATGGTTCCCTCAGGTCAGATGGCACTCAATATATATGAGAAAAAAGCTGGGAATCTTTAGGAGTAATAGTGGTGTTTATGAAAAGCTTAAATTGAATATTTTGGGTCATCTAGTTCTGATGGCTGACATGCAGAAAATTTGAAATTGCAAAAACAGAATTACACAAAGGTGGATAGATTAACACTTGAAATAAAGGAGAAGGAAGAAACAGAATATTTTTTGACATGGGATTCGTTTTGCCAATGGTTAGCTAACAGAAACAGAAGTTAGAAACTTAAAAATTTAAGAGAATAATTAACTATACAATGATGGTTTATTTGTATGGATAAGCAAATATTATTATTATGTGATTATTATTAATTCTAAAATATTATTATTATTATTATTATTATTATTATTATTATTATTATTATTATTATTACTACTACTGCTACTACTACTACTACTACTACTACTACTACTATTGTTCAAAATCAACTCAGACAATACACTGTTCATGCAGATACTGAGTTTTTATGTTTACTAAAGAAAAATGGAATATATTAGGTATGAGAGAGCTGGAACAGAATGGAATTGGATACTTCTAATCAGAAAACTATACCTTTTATGGTTAGAGCTGAAAAGCAAAGAAGAAATGTGTTGCTTTCATAGTCAGGAAGCAAAGACAATAGCAAAGCAAGTACTTGCATACAAAGAAGTCAGTGAAAAAATAATATAACTTTGATTTCACTGATGTAGAAGAAACGGATGCCCAATATGAAATCATGTCCAATATGAAATCAATAAAAATGTGAAATGAGATGATTTGCTTGTGCTTATGGACTAAAATATCAATACTGGAATTATTTATGGAGGCAAATAGAATAGTCAGAGAGAAATGAAACAAGGGAAAGGCTTCTAAGTTTCTTTCATTGCTAAAACAATCTTCAAACTGATAAAATGATGCCTGTATACATGAACAGCACCAGACTGAGCACACAGAAATCAAATTGCTTATATTCTTGGCACAAGAAGATTGAAGAAATCAGATGTAATAGTAAATCTGTGACCAGGATATAATTATTCAACACATAACAAACTGCTCATATGCAAGTTTCAAATTGAATTAAAATAGCAAAACAAAGCTGTGGATTTCCTTGAGCACATACCAAAATTTTAAAGAGAACTTTAGGTTCCTTTTTGAATTTGATTTAATATGTCATATTGTTTTTATGTATGTGTTTGTTTTAGTTCTGTATCCTGACCAGAGTTCACTGGAGTTGGGCAGCCAATGTATTTAAATAACTAAATAAATATTTGACACTTGAGAAATAGGATCATGATTTTCTGAAGGAGAGAATTTGAGAATGTTATCCGCATTTAGGAAAAGTAGCTGCAGTCAGGCTGAAATGTTTTCCACATACATTTATTCACAGGCATCCAAGTGAAGCTTAATTTAGGCTTGTTCACAATGACACAAAGGCATCGATGCATACCTATGTTGCAAGCAGGTATAAGGGTAATTGTAGATTGCAGAAAGGCCAACATACATAACCCAAATATTAACTATGTGTTGTATGGAAATCCTGCATACTGATTGGTTGACCCAGGTGAAGACAAGGCACACTGAAATGACATTAACATTTGCAGAACTAGATATGTTACCATCTCTGAATGACAGATGCATATATTCTCTGTTGTTCAGTGATGCAGAAGTCTAACCCAACTTTGAGTGTTTCAGATGACTGTGATACTTGAGCTTCATCCCAGGGGTTTCAAGGATGTCCTGATGTTCAGAGACAGCCCCAACTCACTTGGGCTCTTGGCTTAGAAAAAGCAAATGCTAAGACAGAATGGAGAGGGGTGTTTGTGTAGGAAATATGATAAACCACCAACATACAGATAGACAAATGGAAGTGACATCTGGAGATTGTCAGATGTTGTAAGCAGGCAAAAAGACTTTCATTCAGCTGCCAGGATTACAAACAATGAGTATCATATCCTGTTGGGAGCCCTGCCTAGAGCTTGGAACATTGTCAAGAGTTCAGCAGCAACCAGAAAAGAAGCAACCACACCAAATCAGCACTACACTCTAACTAATGGAAGAACTTTTAAGAAAAGGTAAGTGCTATATATGCTACTTTATAGACTGTAACACTTTTGTTTGAACTGAATATTTTTAAACAAAATGTAAAAGGACTGAGTATTAAAGACACATGTATGTGAAAACATCATCCTGCAAAGCTTACAAGGGTGGAATTGACCCAGTGCAATAGCTTATTCTTGAGGAAAGTGTATGTTACAATAAAATATTGTGTACAGATTTGTTCTGCTATGATCTGTCCAATTCTTGAAAAGCAAAATACCTTCATAGATGTCTGTGCTGTTGGTTCTGATATAGATAGGGATGGCTGGCAGAGTACAACTGTTCTCTCATAGACAAATATTCATTCACAGTCTTCTGTAATCTTCTGCATAGGTAAAGCTTTAGTTCCAATAAAGATTTTGTGCATTTAAAAAACACACTGGTTTGTTGTCTTACAGGGCTATGAACTGTTTTTCTAGAAGTTTGCAGCATGAAACCATCCTTGGTGAAACGCTTGCTCTTCACTGTACTCAGTAGCCTGGCTGGCCTTGCCCTCCAAAAATGGAACAAACTATCTTATTTCTTAATCTAAATAAGAGCAGTTCCTTAGAATATGGAACAGGTAGCTAGAAATCCAGATATTAAAATGTGTGCTTTCTATCATGCAAAATTATCTGCACATTAAGGTAATCAAATAGGCATTTCTTCACTATCATCACCAGAGACAAGAAAATGTCTGATTCACTGGTATCGTATTATGATTATTTCATTTCCGGGACAATATGTTTTCATCTACCTAGGTATTTTAATGTATCATGGTACCTTTCTGAGTGTATACTTTAATAATTAGTTGATTGTCCACCTTACTGCTTGATACCTAAGAATATGAAAAATAACAATAATAATCTGAGTCAATGCAAAGGCAATGCAATAGGAAAAAATATAATATTTTGTTCTCTGGATGACAAAGTAAGAAAACTCACAACCAGAATATTAGCTCACTTATAATATCCCACTCATATTCTCCTGAAGCAAATATTGGGAACCATGAGAGATAATAATATATAGGCTTGACAAATAAGTTCCCATGAGTACTTTTCATTTTGAATCTTCATTTTAAGCATTGAAAAATGTCTGTGACAATAGAGCGTATTTGTCTATATGCCCAAGTCATACCCGCAAGGATCTTATGCCAACAGACTTTTATGGTGTATTAGGATGTTGATCATTAACATTCTTTTGGTATGTTATTTTAACATATGTTACAAAGGTTGAAAGTTTGTTGCTTAAGTCAGGTATAACTAAAGTGGGGAAGGAAGGAAGGAAGGAAGGAAGGAAGGAAGGAAGGAAGGAAGGAAGGAAGGAAGGAAGGAAGGAAGGAAGGAAGGAAGGAGAGAGGGAGGGGAGGGAGTTAACATTAAAAAGAGAATTTGGGGGTATTAGGTGTTACTAGAAACAGGAACAAAAGGAAAAAACAAACCACTTAAGTTCTGTATGTGTTTGGATCCATTGGATCCATCATGTATATTATACTGCATACATTAGGTATGCAGACTTATACAACAATATAGTAGATTTCCATCTTTGAAAAAAATGTACCTTCAGTACATTTTAACCTTCAGCTCACTGTGGAATTTTTATGGTCTTCTCATCTCCTGGCTGTGCCTCTCAGAGGTGATAGGTTCTGGCCATCTGGGTTTCCTCTCTCCAATGTATCATGTGTAGGTTATACAAATTGGATAGAAGATTAAATATATTCAGGTTACATCAAGACAGGATTTCTTTATCAGTCTCCCCCACCCTCTTTTCTTCTTCCACCAAAGAAATGACAGATACACAGATCTGACATCCTGCCTTCCTTAAAAAACAGGTTGGTCTACCTGGAAAAAACAAAAAATCATGCATTACATTTGCAATTCAGGATGGTTTATCAGGGTATTTTAGGTGTAACTTTCATAGTAATATGGGTGCTTTTACATGTCATTTGGCTACTCACTCATTTTCTGAGGAAGGAAGGTGTTTCCAAGCTACTAAATATTGTGTGGATCCACGGTGAGTGCATGAATCAAGGATATATTTAATTTCAGAATGTTGTTTCCAGGCGAGGGCGGAGCTGGCATCACAACAATACGGCATGCGATCTTGGAGGTCTGAGATCGCTGCCGATATCTTTGCTCCTGGATGGTCCAATTGGATCTAAACCATCCCAAAGAGATGGTGAAAGTAAAGAGTGCATCCTGTCGATCCCAGGGATAGCACAAATCTCTGGTAGATCCAGAAGAAGCTCTTTTGGCCAAGGCAAAGAGGCAGCCATTAAAGCTGTCGTTTTCAGAGCTGTCCCAACTTCAGCAGCTTAATTAAGGATAGTTACAAAAGAGATACTGTAGTAATTTGCAAAGTTTATTTGACAATTTTTGGCATTTGGAAATAGAAATGGTTAAGAAGTCCTGCCAAGAAGATTTGAACTTATAAAAAAGGCTGATAAAGTATCAAGTTATAATAAATTCACATTCAAGGAATAGTTGTTTAACTTGTCTTTGTAGTGAGCTAGGCTTGAAGCTTATGAAACTCTTTTAAGAGCCAAGAGTCAATCTCTAAAGATGGAATTGTGTGCTGTTACCCATCACATATTTCTTGCAAAATCTCCAAAAAAGCCTTGTCAAAGGCAAGAAAAAAGTATTGAAGAAATATATCCTTAATAAAATAACAATAGAGCAATTTTATTTACAAAACAGGAATGTGCTATTGTGAGATTAATGGAATATAGGTTCACGAGCAATCATAAGAGAGGCTCTTCAAATAAAGGAGCTGCTGCTTGGAAAAATATGAGAATAATCCAGAGTGAAAGATGACTTAATTGAAATTCTGAGGATATGACACTTCATAGTTCAGTGGTACAGAACATACCTTTCAGTTTTGATACACAAACTCAACCCCACACATTTCCAACTAAAAGATCACACCACTGGAAAAAATAACTACAAGCTCTTTTGTGCAACACTGAATTGCTTCACCACAACATATTTGCTGCCACCACACCACAATATCATAAATGTGTGGAAATGACAGCTACTAATTACAAATAACTAACTACATATTACTAACTGCAAACTATATATTGCTAACAATAGATTAAACTCTTTAATGAACATTATTCATGGATGTCCTTTCTGATAATGATCAATGATGGATCAATTAAGAATGCACAAATGCATTTCACTGACTAGGTTTATGTTCTGAGCTTTTGATCCTTGTACTGAATGATATGTAATAATATAGGAAGCAAGCAGAAGCAAATAGCTTAACAATGTTCCAAACAGAGAAAACAGAGCACAGAAAACAATCAAACAAGCAAATAAGGATCCTCTTATTTGCTAATTATACTTCTGTTCTCCTCAATCAACAGGATAAGAGGGCCAAAGCTTCTCAAACGGTGACTTCAACAATATTGGAGAGAATACTGTACACCTCTTTTAGCCAACCAGAGTTTACCAAAGAAACTATTAATTATCATATATATCTAAGTCTGGTCTACCAAGAAAAAAAATCCCATGCCATAATAGATTAGAGATTAATTGGAGATAGAGCAAGAAAAAGGGGGAAAGGCAAGATGAATATATAAATGGAATTGACAATGAGAGGGATGCAAATACCTTTCTAGACAATCAGAAACATCAAGAAGGAGCATGTAGAGACTACTACAGATTTAGTTCATTATATACTATAGTGAAGACAAAGAAAGGGCAAATGGAAAGGCAAGTAGAAAATATGGAGGCCAATATCCTTGTGGAAATCTATTCTTAAGAAGATTTAATATAGTCCTGTCTCTTCTTATTAAGTAAGCCAATAAACTACAGCATAACGATCCAAGTAATTTAAAAAATTCTCAATGGTATACAATAATTTGCTGTGAGAGATAATGAGAGATAATTTGATGTAAAAATGGATGGCTCGAGTAAGGAAGGGAGCATAGGTATGGGCAATTCTGGGAAGAATCATGACAACCAAGATCTTTTCTGGCATGGAATTACAGGTAGTTCTCAACTTATGATCACAAATTGAGCACAAAATTTCTGTTGCCAAATGAGATATTTGTTAAGTGAGTTTTGCCCCATTTTATGACCTTTCTCGCCTCAGTTACTAAGTTGATAAGTTAGTATCCCGATTGTTAAGTGACTCTTGCTTCCCCATTAACGTTGCTTGTCACAAGGTTGAAAAAATGATCACAGGATCTTTGGATGCAGTCATAAATATAAACCAGTTGCCAAGCAGTTGAATTTTGATCATGTGATCATGGGGTTGCTATAAAGATCATAAATGTGAAAAAAGGTCATAGTTCAATTCTGTTGTAACTTTGAACAGTCACTAAACAAACTGTTGTAAGTCGAGGATTACCTGCATTCAAAGTGGTACTTTGAAACCACATTCCAATCCATTTTAGAAAGTACCTTGCTTGTTGATGGACCAAGACATATTTATCCAATTATTTAGGATTGTACTATTGGTTCTACTGTACATAAAATTGAGTCCAACAACTTTTTACTTGCATAATTTTAAAATGTAATAGATGAAATCAGGGTACTGTAGTATATTGACAGTTTTCTGATCCTTGAATAAAAAGAGAGATAGCAATTCAATGGGATAGACATATTAAGTTGGTGACTGATTTCTGCATTACTACAAGCACTGGATATATCAGAACTGGTGTTTTGATATCTGCTAGGTTTTTTTCTCACATTAATTAGTTTTGTGTTTATAGATTGAAATTTCTCTCATTAAAGGTGTTTTATGGCATGGCTGGCAGATTTACTGCATTTGGTTCATAAGTTTTTATGGTTCTTATTTGCAAGGTCATGACCATTTGTCACTATCCTGTTGATGAGTCAGACTAACTTTCCTTAAAAACAGTTTGCAAGTGATGAGTCTGCCACATGAATTTGCTCAATGTTAGAGTCTATTCCATCTATGGATATTCTGATGAATTTTTAGGAGTAGCTTTTTTCTGCAACACTGAAGCAGTAGTTGCTGCAACAACTACTGTATTTCTGGATGCCCTGTTGATATTATAGGAAAGGCTGGAGGATTGAAGATAAAAGGCTTGCTGCAGACAAAAGCACAACTCATGGAAAAGCTGAGTAATATAGTTATGGGGAATACATCTGGAAGGTGCTAAACTGAGACTTGCTTGAGAAGGTTATCTATGATACTTCCTTGCTTTAGATAATGACTTCAGAAACTTTGAAGAGTTTGGGAGGAGCCTATCTTGTTACTGGCTTCTGCAATATTATATTTATTGTGGTTGTAAATCTGTTACTCATGTTTGGTGTTCCCTCTGACATAAGGAAATAAGAGTCAGTCTTCATCTGTTTCCCTGGTTTATTGAATTTATATCCTATTTTTGTCTTCCTAATCTTCTCTAATTTACACTTAAATTGTATGCCAACATTCTCCAGTTTAGCACATTCCAGATGTGTTGACCATATTGACCCTTGAAAATGTATTCAACAGTTCTCGAGATTATCAGTGGAGGAATATTGCTATAAATCTGTAGGTAACAAGAACTTTGGAACTGCAAATTGCCATATACAGTTGTGCAAGAAGAACTTTAGTAAGATATGTAAAGTATACTAATAAGGCTATTTCCTTTCAAGGTAAATAATTTTCAGCAGAAAACAGAAAAAGAATAAGAAATCATTAACAAAGGACCCAAGATAAGAGAAAAAAACAACAATAAAAATTGTTTACATCAACATTATTCACTATACCTTTCTGTCCTTGAACAATATCTATACAAAATTTCATATACAGTACTATCTTTAATTCTTCAAGCTTTTCATCCCAATCTTCTCATCCACCTATGACTTTCTCCCTGTTTTTCTTTCCATTTACCCACTCACTGCTCTTCATATGTTCATTTTAAAATGTAATCCTCACATTGTCTGTCCCAGGCCAAGCACACACAAGCACATAGAAAGATGATTGCAAATTTTACTGATAGGTTTTTGAAGTAAATAAACAATTCAAAAGAAAGTGCAAACAGAGCAAAACAACATTTCCCAAAATACTTAGCAAATTCACCTTAAAAAATTCCAGTCTGAAACACTGGGCACAAGAGAGGTCAAGTGAACTCCAAGAGTTCAAACATTGTAGAACAATCATCAACCAATCCAGGACCAAAGTCAAAGTCATGACATTTAAAATTGGGAATCAAGACAGAAGGAGTCTGGGTTAATGAACAATTGTTGCCCCTGGGGTGGCTTAAATAGAAGCAGCCTTGTTGCTCATATGGAAGTTCTATTCCTTGTAAGGAGCCTCATAGAATGTCTTTTTTCTGCTCTACTCTTTTTGAGATGAACCCTTATCTTGGGAGACTATGGCAGCTTATACTTCACATCTTCAATGAGTATCAACAGCAGTGTCAATTCTACTCTTTTTTGCATTCAGAAAACAATCTTCACTTTCACATTTTCGTGAAACTTTCTGTATTAGCCTATATATTTTCTCCTTTTAGTCAAAAAATATACAAAAATACTTCTCTTGCATATTCAGATTCCTTCTGAAGACAAAATCTGATTTACACTCTATTGTACAATATCTGCACTCACCAGAAGATATTGTCACTTTTTGTACAGTCATATTTAATTAAAATGTTGCTAAAAACTAACACATATGTAGGAAATTAATTCTGTTGTTTTTCCTTTCATTCTTGCTGCCTTTCCTTTGACATTTATAATAATATAACATATTTTAATTATTATAGTGAATGTTCTAATGCAATTATAATAAATAGAAATACTTTCAGTAGAATATCAACAGCTTTCTGACAGGATTTTCTTTCTCTTCATAATCTTTCTTCTATTTGGACACTTGTCACTGGTGCTTAGGTTCTTTATGCTGATGCTTCAAAAATATTTGGATTAGTTTTTGTTTGTTTGTTTTAAATATTCTCCTTTCTTTGTTCAAATTAAGAGTGACTTTACCTTTATTCAAGCTGATCATTGAATAAAGAACATAAAATGGAATCAACAAGGATGATTGTTAAAATAATTCATGTTTTTATGCATCACTGGCTTCAGCAAACCTCCTTCCCAGGCAGAAGGAAATCAACAACTAGCAGATGACCTGACTGTGTTTTACTGCAGGTTTGAAAGGAAACTACAGCCACCTATCTCCACAACCCACATCTCAAACACACCAACAACAGCCTCGCCTTCTACAATTGGCCCCAATCCATTGGGCTCACAACCTCTGGTGATCACAGAAAAAGAAGTGCAAGATCTATTTCACAGACAAAAGCCAGGAAAAGCACCAGGGCCAGACAAGATAACTCCTTCTTGCTTAAAAGTCTGTGCTGACCAATTGGCCCCCATTTTCACCAGAATCTTCAATAGATCACTAGAGATGTGCTATGTTCCTTCCTGCCTCAAATGCTCTACTATCATCCCAGTGCCAAAGAAGCCCTCCATCAAGGAACTGAATGACTACAGACCAGTTGCTCTAACATCTGTAGTTATGAAAGGCTTGTGCTGTCCCATCTGAAAACCATCACAGACCTGCTGTTAGATCCCATGCTGTTTGCATACCAAGCAAATAGATTGACAGATGATGCAGTTAACATGGCTCTGTACTACATCCTACAACACCTTGAATCTCCAAATACCTATGCAAGAGTCCTCTTTGTAGACATCAGTTCAGCATTCAATACCATCATTCCAGACATTCTTCTAAGTAAATTAAACCAACTAGCAGTACCTGAACACACTTGTAAGTGGATCATAAGCTTCCTAACATACAGGAAGCAGCAGGAGAAGGTAGGCTGAATCACATCCAATACCTGTACAATCAGCACACACACACCCCAAGGCTGTGTGCTTTCTCCACTTCTCTTCTCCCTATATACCGATGACTGCATCTCAAACGATCCACCTGTTAAAATACTGAAGTTTGCTGATGACACAACAGTGTTTGGTCTCATTCGAGACAACGACGAATCTGCATACAGACAGGAGATTATACAACTTGCCTCATGGTGTAATCGGAACAATCTACACTCAAAACTGTAGAAATGGTGGTAGACTTTAGAAGAAACCCTCCCATACCACCACCTCTTACAATACTAGACAACACCATGTCAACAGTAAAGACCTTCAAATTTCTAGGTTCTACTATATCACATCACCTAAAATGGACACCTAACAACAAAAACATTATTAAAAAAAGCACAACAAAGAATGTTCTTTCTGTGCCAACTCAGAAAGCTCAAACTGCCCAAGGAGCTGCTGATACAGTTCTACAGAGGAATTATTGAATCTGTCATCTGCACCTCTATAACTGTATGGTTTGGTTCTGAAACCCAACAGGACAGACACACACTTCAGAGGATAACTAGGACTGCAGAAAAAACAGTTACTACCCCCCTGCCTTTAGTTGAAGACCTGTATACCGCACGAGTCAAAAAGAGGGCTGTGAAAATATTTACAGACCCCTCACATCCCAGACATAAACTGTTTCAACTCCTTCCCTCAAAACAACACTATATGCAACAATAAAATACAGTAATGAAATACGTAGACTTTTAGAAAATAATAAATATATAACAATGTACGTTTTTCTTCTAATATCTACAAAATGATTTTAGGAAAGATTTGGGATGATAATATGAACTGTTATAAAATAAACTAAATAAATTATGACTATCCTGTAAAACATGAATGAATAAAAGTATAGTCAAATGATTGATTAATAATGATACCAAGGTATTTAATTTTTGATTGACAACATGAGATCACATGCAATGTAATTGTAATTGAAGACTATGAAATGGAAGCACAAAACAATTTGTAAACCAACCGGCACACTGTATGTACACCGATGGAAGATAGCTTGATGTTTTTATGTTTTATTTGTTTATGTTTGTTTTTAAAAACCAATTAAATTTATAAAAAACAACAACACTATAGAGCACTGCAAACCAGAACAACTAGACACAAGAACATTTTTTCCCCGAAAGCCATCACTCTGCTAAATAAATAATTCCCTCAACCCTGTTCAACTATTTACAAAGTCTGCACTACTATTACTGTTAATCTTGTCATCACTCCTTATCACCCTTCCCCTTCTACTTGTGACTGTATGATTGTAACTTTGTTGCTTGTATACTTACAATTTATATTGACTGTTTCCTAGTATAATTCGATTGCTTATTGTATCCTATGACTATCATTAAGTGTCCTACCTTATGATTCTCGACTCCTGACTAATGTATCTTTCTTTTATGTATACTGAAAGTAATTACACCAAGGCAAATTTCTTGTGTGTCCAATCACACTTGGCCAATAAAGCATTCTATTTTATCAACATTGTTTTATTCCTGATGTCATTTTGGTCTAAAGACGACTTTCTGATTTTCCATGGATTTACTTATAAGAAATCTGTTTCCCAATAATACTTTCTACATTTTGACATATGATTAAAATAATTTGTTGCTTTATACACAAACAATAATAATAGCATATAAATAAGTATGCTTAATGTCTTGTCTTATTTAGCTGCTCAATATTGTACCATTAATACATACATTTGTCAGGTTTTTGTACATAATTCTGGACTGTTCTGGACTGTTACTGGACATACTGAGAAAAAATGCTGAGCTCTCACTAGGAAAAAGAAAACTAGAAACACTGTGAATCCTTAAAAACTACCGCAAACAATATACATGTTAACTTGAGAAGCTGTGAGCCACTTTTATTTAAATTTTGCATATCTCATCCCCTTATAAAGTGCCTGTAAACATTATCCAATTTTCATGACATTATTATTTTAAGATTGGTTAGCAATGTTGAATACAAGGAAACTTAATTCAAGATTGCTTGTACATTAAATTGAAGATCAAGCTGTACTGTAAACTTAATCTCCAATGTAATGGTCTAACTTCCCACAACTTTTTCCCCACCTCAATGAAATATATAAAAAGTTATACCCATTCTTACACTTTCCCCTCCATTTTCTATATTAGGTAAGAGGAGAGTGGAGTTCTGGTTTTTTCAAATAATGCTTCATATTTGAAAATGAATCAGGATGAATTTCTTCTCTTGCAAACAGATTGAGTTGCCTTCTAATGTGAGGATCCACCACAAAGTAGGATGGGTAATCCCTGAATATACATAGCATTTGTACTGACATGTATTAACCATACTTGGAACTTTATTATGAAGAGTACAGAAATTTGATTTTGATGAAGATATGCAGAGTTTATTGCAAGGTGACAGGGACTAAAGTAGTTGTAAAGTTCAAAATGTTGAGATAATGTTCAGAGGTGCCTCAAATAAAAATCTTTAATTCACTGAACTACAAGAATGTGAAGGTTCAACAAAATGTGTGATAGAATCTGGTGCTGTGTTGAGGAAAAGAGTTGAACAGCTGAGTAGCCTTGATTCACTTGTGGGGAGGAAAAGACTGAAGGGAGATCATTCCTAAAACTTTAAAGTATTTATCTAACAGTCATCCTGTGTGCTTTGGTCTTATAACATTTGTACAAGGAACACAAAGTGAGCTGATCAGTGTGTTATGCTTATCATTGTTGACCTATAGGTAAGAAACATGCCAGACTCCTCCTTTCAACTCAGTGCCAGATTCTACCACAAAACCACTTTTAAGTTTCTATTTTAGGTAATGTTAATAAAAGTAGTTGGAAACTTAACTGTGGGGTTGATTTCATGGCGTGGTCTACTAGTTGGATAGTGAAATACCTATCTACATGGTGCTGGGCAATGTGCTTATTTATGTATGCTAGTGCTAAACAGTTGCTTTATCTAGTAGGAATACTTACATGTTGTCTAACATTTTTATTTTTTATTAGTTATAATTATTAGGCACCTCTGAATTAATTCCTTAGATGATGTCTAATACATTTAATGTGTTTGTAATTAATCAAGGATATTTAATTGGTGATAAATATTCAGGGCTTTGAGATTTAATAGATAATAATATTTCATAATGCAAGAGGTAAACCACTGCTTCTATAAATAAGTTGCAGTTTTCCATTTGCTTTGAGACCCTTCAAGTAAAGTTCAGAAAAAGTAAATAGTTTGCAAGCTGCAGAAAACTAACAGAGGGATTACAAAATGTCTTTCTTCACTATGAGGCTAATCGTGGTTATTGCTTCATATTTGCTAATTTCATTTACATAATTCTGGTAATTACTTAATACAAGAAAAAGAAACAATATACTCTTTCAAATTCCAATGGAACCTGATCTGTTCCTTTCTTCTTGGATTAATGTTCAGGCTTAATATCTGTCTAATTATGTGTATTTGGGGAGAAGATGGTTTTTATAGTGTTTTTTAAAAGAAGGATAACTGTGGTTTGTATTTAAAGTCAGATTAAAATAAATTCATGAATTAATGTGGAATTGTCTTATGAGTAAACACATATAATGACTTCAGTATATGCATCTGTTCAACTGAAGAAGTTTAATTTATAGTGGGGTTGAGAGCTTTTTTGTTCATTAAGTAATTTGTCCATTAAGTAGAAATACGTATGTTGCATGCAAGAAAGTAATTCTTGCCCTAGTCACCTCACATGTGGACTATTGCAATATGCTACACATGGGATGATCATGAAGAAATTACTTCTGTTTCTGTAGTCTGGATTCTCAGGAAGGAGGGGATGCAGTCCAGAGATCCAAGAAGTAGTTAAGTTTAGATAGTTTGGTTAGGAGAAAGAGAATTAAGATTACTGCTCCTCAGCAATTCTCAGACTATATCTTTATAATACTTGTTTAGCTTGGCAGGATTTCTATCTACAGAACAGAAACTGGAAGCAACTTTATCTGTCTTTCCGGGTTCTTGGAGCCTGTCAGACCCGGAACACAAGGTACAAACAATGCTTAAAAAGTCATTGAATATATATTTTTCCAGGCTTTATTTGATGATAAATTGTCAGATCCAATAAGGCAACTTTCTTTTTTGGATATATTAGTCTGAATATTTTCTCTTCTGGACGTACATAGCTCTCTTCCACAAAAAAAAAAAAACCTGATTAAATAGCAGTAGCACTTAGACATATGTAGCACTCTATAGTGCTTTACAGCACTTTCTGGGTGGTTTGCAATGTCAGCATATTGCCCCAACAATCTGGGTCCTCATTTTAATAACCTCTGAATGTATGCTGGAATGATACTACTTTCATTTGTTTTCAGAATACTTATAGATGCCATCCACCTTTCCAAGGACTTAGTGGTTTATAAAACAGGGCTACAACTGAGAAGTTGCATGACTCTATTCATGGACTTCACAGGGGGCGGGGGGAGAATTGGCAGTATGTTCCTTCTAGTTCCTTTACAACAGAGGTCCCCAACCCCCAGTCCATGGACTGGCACCAGTCTGCAGCATGACAGCAAAGCCCCATCTGCGGGGTGCAGGTAGCATGCAAAACCATGCCCCCTCCAGTCTGTGGAAAAACCACAGAACTGATCCCTGCTGCCCAAAAGGTTGGGAGCCGCTGCTTTGCAACTTTACAACATGTAAAATTCCAGAATTTCCTAGCCATCATGTGAACCTTAAAGTTCCTATGATTGAGAAATAATATTCTTGATGATTAATCTAAACTAGATTCAATTTTGTTTGAATAAGATACAAGCAATTGCTTTCCTCATCCCAAGATTGCTGACTGAAAATGGCCACTAGGAAAGGAAGAGAATCGCCTTAAAAATATCCTCAACTATCAAGTCCTATAAACTATCTAGAATATGAAAATCACCATCACATTACTGATTTTTAAAAGATTTTTATCCTGCCTGTTTTCATATACAACTCAGAGAAGTGATCATGCCAATGTTCTTTCCTCATCCTATTTTCACAACAGCATTGAAAAGAGAGTTGGGCTGAGAGAGAGAGAGAGAGAGAGAGAGAGAGAGAGAGAGAGAGAGAGAGAGAGAGAGAGAGACCCAAAGTCAGCCTCCAGGGCTTTTCATGCATAAAACTCACAGTCTCCTGGTTTCTAGGCTAGGAACCTTAACCACTACACTAAATTGGTTCCTCATGGCTTAATTATCATTTCCCCCATGTGTCGTTGTTAGTTTATATTTTTAGTTTATATTGCCCTTTTTTGCCCTTGAGCCTATTTTATTGCTTTTTTATGTCCCCTACTCTTAACCTCCCTGAAGGAGTTTGGAGGCTTTTGACTTAGAAATTGACATGCCAATACCTTTCTACACTTTCTAGCATTTTATTTTATTGCACTTCTCAACAAAATAATATCATGATGCTTTAATCATTACAGTTTCAGGATGACTTACAAGGACTGCAATGAAGACAAAGCACAGTTTTCCCTTTCTTGAATTCAAAGGACAGCTGGGACATAGCAAGCCTCACCACAAAAATAGCCCTTGATACAAAAGATACAGACTCTTTAAGACCTAATAGCTTTCTGGAAGACATACAGATCAGTTGCTAGCTATTCAGTGGAAGATCTAATTGCAAGGGAGCAATGCTGGATTTAAAGTTTTAAAAGTTGTGTTAAGTCTGGAGCAATTGCTTCAAAATTAGAAGAAATGCACCTGGGATTTGTGACATCTCTGAATTAATTTCAGGCTTCCTCTTAAAAACCAACAGAATAGCTTCCGTAATTTGATGGATCATTGAATAAAGTGCAGAATTTGGAGCATAATGAGAAGAATAATAGTTAGATCTTCTCCAAATACCTAGGGTAAAATTATAAGAGAATAAGAGAATTCTTTCCAACTAATAACAGATTTAACAGATAATCAGAGTTGGACGGGACCTTATAGGTCATCTAGTCCAACCCCCCACCCAAGTGGGAGACCCTACACCATTTCTGACGAATGGCAGTCTAATCTCTTCTTGAAGGTCTCAAGTGATGGTGCTCCCACAACTTCTGAGGGCAATTCTGTTCCATTGGTTGATTGTTCTCACTGTCAGAAAGTTTCTCCTTATTTCCATGTTAAATCTCTCCTTGTTCAGTTTTCATCCATTATTCCTTGTCTGGCCTACAGACACTTTAGAAAATAGCTTGACCCCTTCCTCTCTGTGGCAGCCCCTCAAATATTGGAAGACTGCTATCATGTCTCCCCTAGTCCTTCTCTTCATAGACTAGCCAAGCCCAGTTCCTGTAACCGTTCTTCATATGTTTTAGTCTCTAGTCCCCTAATCATCCTGGTTGCTCTTCTCTGTACTTTTTCTAGAGTCTCAATGTCTTTTTTATAAAGTGGTGACCAAAACTGGATGCATTACTCTAGGTGTGGTCTTACTAAGGCTTTATAGAGTGGTATTAGTACCTCACTTAATCTCAATTGTATTCCTCTGTTAATGCAATTTAGGTTTGCATTAGCTTTTTTGGCTGCTGCTGCTGCACACTACTGGCTCATATTTAGCGGGTTGTCCACTAAGACTCTAAGATCCCTCTCACAGTTACTGCTATTGAGCCTAGTTTCACCCAGTCTATATGTGTACTTTTGGTTTTTCTTGCCTAAGTGTAGGACTTTATTTTTCTCTACTTTGAATTTCATCTTGTTGGATACAGCCCAGTGTTCTAGTCTGTCAAGGTCCATCTGGATCAACTATGGTATCATCATCATCAGATTTATATTGCATCTTTTATTTTGTAACTAATGATCCAACCATCCATTTTTCTTACAATATTAATCCTGTAAGGCTCATTGGGTTGGGGCATGTGATTGGTCTAAGGTCACCTATCTGGATTTTAATGCAGAAGACTAGAAATTATGGTGTTTTTGTTTCTACTGCAGCATCGACCACATTCCCAATTGGATTAGAGCCAATAATAACATTACAATAATTTTGGGACAGGCTTTAACATTTTTTTATATTCCCAGGAATTTTTGCTTATTGAGTTGATCTCTTGGTGTGTGAGGACCTGGGGTGTGGCACATAGGCAACACAATCAGATAATCAGTAGGATTCCCTTTATTAGCTCCAACTTTGCCTCCAATGTCCTGGTTACCATGTGACTGGAGAAGAACTCTCCCAGGAACAGCCTTTGGCTGCAGAGAATCAAGTCCAAAACATGGTCAACAAAAACTGTAACTATAAGTCCAAACAAGGCAAAATGAGGCAATTAGTCCGGCAGGGCAGGAGAAGGAATTCCAGACAAGAAGACACAGCAATAACTCAATACAGTTGAGAGGATGCCAGGAATGCAGATAACCAAAGTACACACAAAATAAACTCAAGATAAACTCACATTTGCTCCCAGCAGATGTCACACTCAGCATGCATCTCTTTTAAACTCCCTTCCCAGATGCAGCTAAAAGCCAGCCGTCAGAGGTGGGATTCTTTGCAGGAAGCAAAGAAGTTATTGCACTTCAAGTCTTGTGGAAGTTTGGACAGTCCTGGTTTGTGATTGGAGCCTTTTAGTTTTTATTATTTCTTTTCAATTTAATCTAGTGTTCTTGGAAGCCTTGCACAACCTTGGCAAGGCTTGTTCTTATCTGGGACAATTAGTTTTTTAATAGAGTTTTACTGTGAATGAACGGAATTCACAGAGAAGCATTAAAAAGGTTTTGCTTTTATCTCTGTTTGGTGTTTGTTTGCTTTGAACGAGGCTTTGAGTTGGAAAAGCTCTACAGAACAAACAGTGCATAGTCCATATGTGCTTTCCTGCTTAACTCTGACAGGAAACAGGAAAGTTTTATAGAGAGGAAAGGACATAGAGAGTACTATAGATACAACTATGAACTTATAAACATTGCTGTCTACTAGTTAGCAGTGGTACTAAATACATGAACAATATATTTCAACATATATAATGAAAAAAAACTGTGTGAGTCTGCTTTTCCTCAGTTCTCAACTAGTTGTCAATGATACACCAAATTCAGATGAATGTAAAATTGTTTTAAACTCAGTGACTGCAGAATGAATGGACCTCCCAATGGCCAAGATTACCAAGTCGATCGTCTTAATTTTGCCATGCCACATATATTTCTATATTTTTCACATTGTGATACAAGATTAAACCATGTTTTTATGATTCATGAAATAATATGAAACATTTGACATTTTAGAATGTTAAAAATATTGAATAACAGGATGAGAGAGAGAGGAGAAGGACAGTCTCAACAGGCATATCACTCATTTGAAATCTAGAATGAAGATCTTTATATCCAGACAGGATCTTAATTCAGGTTGTCCTACCCTTTTTACCATCTCTGATAAAAGGCAGTCAGTCAAAATGTATTCTACAGGTTTCTTCATATAACTTCTGAAACTTTATTATTATTCAACTTTGTTAAAAATGAAACAGACAAGTTCCTATTGTGTTTTTAATCAATTCATCGGAAACAAAACTAAAATGAATTTATCAAATGCTCCAAGGTAACAATATACAATATTTTATAGTGGGAATTTTTAAAACAGTGAGTATACTGTTAAAGAAATAAAATGTACCTCTTTAGTAATTGCAAAACTCTAGGTCATAAAATGTAGCACATTCAAGATCTGCCTCAGTCTCTATAAAATATTAATTTTCCAATTTTACCAAATAAATTAAAATTGACTTTATGCTTAGGGATTTGACTAAAGCACTGTAAAGTCAAGGCCTATGAAGTTTCTGTAGATGACAATTTGGAAACATATTGTTCATTTTTCATATTTTTTTTCAAATAGCAAAAGAGCAGAACATTCCCTGCAGAAAATACATTTAGTTATTCATACCACTTTGAAAACGCATGATTTGCTGGCCTAAGATGATGAGAAAAATGTTATAGAAACCCACCCCAAATTTCTATGGAGATACATCTGTAAGAGCCACTAAAATAAATTTGATTTCTGCAAAATCTGTGGTACTAAACAGTGTACAATAACATTTTCTTAATCTTTGACTAAAAATTTATTCCAAAATATTGCCCAACATTTTAGAAACTGTAAATTTCTAAAAAATATATTCTTTTTACATGGCATTGGAGATGGACTTCTTAGCTCCTTCAAACTCTACGATTCTATAAAAAGCAAAAGAGTAATACATTATTTAAAGAAGAGATTATATCAAGGTAAAGTATGTGTTAAAAGCGTAAGGAGAAGATCATACCTCAGAAATCATGGCTTGAGGACAGGGGAGGATCTCAAAAACAATCTGTAAAAATGAATCAACTAAGTACGAGTACCCAACCCCTGGGCTGTGGACTGGCATCAGTCTCTGGCATGCCAGCAACTGAGCCACACAAACAAGTAAAGTCCCATCTGCAGAATGCAGGCAGCATGCGAAACCATGCTTTCTCCAATCTGCAGAAAAACCTATATCCATGGAAGTGGTCCCTAGTGGGACCACTGAATTCAATGGGGGCCACTGAATTAAGGTTGGGGGCCACTGAATTAAGTTTTTTTTTTTAACCTTCCTAAGGCCAATGAGCTTTGCAAACAATGTGGAAGATCTCTATTTTCTTGCCCAGCTATCAGCTCTCTGTTAACAAGAGAGGATAAATTGAGGGACCTAAAGGTGCTTGGATGACACAATTATTGTTGTGATGAATGCCTAGACTTACTCCTTCAGTTTTCTTGGCAAAATTTCTCATTGTCTCCTTCCTACAGTTAAGAGACAATGACTAGCCCAAAGTTACACTGCTGGCTTTATGCCTAAAGTAGGACTATAACTCACACTTTCCTTGTTTCTAGCCTGATTCTATAACCACTACATCAAATTGGCTCTTGAATCACATTAAATCTATTAAATCTGCTTAAGTTATTGAATGTTACTAATTTATACCCTCAGGACTGTCAGTTTTAGGGCTAGAATAGCCAGCAAGATCAACCCCAATTAGAAGAGTTAGTGAAAGAAACCTAAATTTTATTCACATATACAGTATAGATACATATGTATTCATAAGCAGAGATGGAGGGAATCTGTTTTACTTTTTTAAAATAATAATAATTGTGCCTTTGTTTTAATTTTACAATTATTTGACCATAAGGAGGGAATGCAATCAACCTTATTGGGACTCCATAAGTACACATAGCCATTGTGTTTAATATTGTATGTTATTCATAGAATATGTTGTCCATTCATTTTGGGCTGTTAATTAATACATTCATAATAATTTTATCGGAAACAGGTCCTGAAATAAAATATACTGTTTACTAGCCCAGAACACATATTTTACACATAAGTTTGCTGTACAATTTAATTGTGTTCCATTCAGATAACATCCTTGTGATATCCCCTAACATTTCAAGCAAGTTTGTTAAGAAGGCAGGAATTACTTTGTTTAGTTTTTGGATTTCTTTTTCAGTCACCCAGTTAATTAGTTATTTCCATGTCTAAACTATTTAGGACTCCAGTTCTTATGCCAGTTTCTTATAACAAAGTTTCTTATTTAGTCTATATCTAGTCAACTGTTTAATATACCAATTGTCTAACCAATTTCTAATATACTGTCTGTCTTGTATATAATATGAACTTTCTTGTTTTTTTAAAAAAAATCTTTGCTTCTCATCCTAAAGGCTTATTCGGTTCAGGAAAAAAAGTTAAAATTAATATGTTAGATGTTTAACTATCAGGTTAAACTTGGATTCAGGTTGTAACTGTAACAGACATAGGAAAGGATTGATTAAATCTATTGCTATGAAAAGTCCTTCCCATTTCTACTATAGCTATGCTTTTGGATCTCAATTGGAGATACACTATTGTGTACCTGCATTTCTACAATCAATGTTTCCTCCAGAATGCTGCTTTTTGTTCTATTGGTTCAAAACACTTACTAATGTGTTCTTTAACATCAACTGTTTCCATAATATATTAACAGTGACTTATGAAATTATAGATGATTGTGTAAATCCTAAAACCAGCCAATGCTTAAACAGTATCTCATAAAAGATGTATGGCATTCCTCTTCTCTGGGAAGATCAGATCGGTTGGTTAAAGGTCACGGGAAGGGGGAAGGATAGTACAACTTCTTTAGAACTACCTTCAATGCCTGGTTCACATATTCAACCTGACACAATTCCATGGCCTTTATGAAATATGTAATTGTCTATGAATTTCTAATAAATCTAACTATGTTGATAACAACATGGTAGCTTTTGTTACATAAATGTTTTACCATTTAATTAGCTGTACTACAGTTAACACCAGGAAGGAAGCGATAAAAGATACATGACAATGTACGAATTTGAACTTTCTCTTCTTGAAACTTGAATGTTATAACCAATTACACATTGCTAGCTCAGCACCAGGGACATTTTATAAAAGTCCTCAAAGTACTTTATATAATAATTTCTTATCTTTTACATAAATGTAATTGATTGATAAGGCACCATTAAATCAATGCCAACTTTTAGCAACTACATAGATTTCCTCTAGGACAATCTGTCCCCTTCAAATCCTCCAACAGTGCAATGATTGCCACTATAATTCAATCTCCCACCTTGATTGATTACCACAGGATATTTCCCCCCCATATTTCCAAGCTTCACTTCACTTTTTCAGAGAGCTACATCTTCACACCCAAAGTATGATAATTTTGGATAAATATGCAGTAGAGGAAATAGTCTAAGGCTGTATTACTGAGTACAAGCATATGATTTATAAATGGGTTATATTTTTCTTACCCTAGGTTAATTCCCAATCATAAGGTTAAAAAGGCTTTAGAGTACCAAGATTGTTTTTCTATCCCTTTCCTCTTCAGCTAGTCTGGTCTGGCTATAGTGATGTGATGTGCAACAGAGGTTTAATTTAACACAGGATGAATCAATAGCTGAATCAAAGCATAAGTAAACCACATAGAGTTTCTACCTTTATTTACCCTTGCTGACCAGGATACTTTCTGATTTACAATATCAAGTCATGGATAAACGTATTATAGCCCATTTCATCTTCTAAATCAATGTTTCTCAACCATAGCAATTTTAAGATGTGAGGATTTCAACTCCCAGATTTCCCTAATCAGCATATAAATGGTAACATTAAACAGCAAGGCGCTTTCCCCTTTTCTTTAAAATTGAAAGTTTATCTTATAAATGTTTAATGTATACTCATATTTGTTCTGCTTGGCTTGCTGACAATGCCAATACTCAGGAAGGGAAAGAGATGGATATTGTGGGGATGTGTGTGTGTGTGTCTATGTGTGTGTGTGTGTGTGTTTTCTTAAGTTTTTGTGGGTACTTACATGCATGTACAAAGCTGAATAATATATATATATTTTCATGGGTACAGGTATGTAGGTCTAGGTGTGTTCAGGTTTTTTCTCGTGTAAGATTAAGAGTATCTTGGTGACGTTTCGGCGAGGTCCCACTCGCCATCCTCAGGCTGGTGCTTTCGGCTTCGTGCCAGTGCAAGCACTCACCAGTATTTATAGAGAAACAGCAGCTCCGATCGCACCATTCGAAGCCGAAAGCACCAGCCTGAGGATGGTGAGTGGGACCTCACCGAAACATTGCCAAGATACTCTTAATCTTACATGGGAAAAGACCCGAACACACCTAGACCTACATACCTACATATATACATGCATGCATACATACATACATATGTTTTTTTTAAGTTTTCATGGGTACTTACATGTATGGTATTCAGCTTTGTTCAGGTATTTTCCCACGTCATTATAGTGTGCTTTTAAAGTTGTAGCAACATTTTGGCAGAATCTCATCTGCCATCATCAGGCTTCTGTATTGTGTTCGTCTGTGAGTCAGACTTTCACAACCATTTCAGTTTTAAACTTGGGGCTACCAAGTTTGGCTACTGCTGTGCCAGAATGTTTTTTTTCTTCATCCTGATTGGTTGGGAGTCTTGGTCTGTGTTTATTGGTCTTGGAGTTTGCTGTGTTCTGCTTGATTGGTGTTTCTAATATCTTCTGTCTGTTTTGTGGCTCTTTTTGTGGGCTGGCAACATTGTGTTTCTGTGTTGGAGGCTTTTAGTGCAGCTTGGCTCCAAGTAAATGGACGGCTATCATTTATTAGGAAGCTAGGTTTCATCTGGGTGCTTGGTTGGGGTGTGTTTGAGCTGGAGGTACCAGGGGGGATCTGTTTGTGCCCAGGTGTTTGCCTGGTTTGTCGTGTGGATATTTTTTTGTTTGTGAGTGCAGGCTTCCAAACAATTGACAGTCTGGTGGAATCATCTCTTCTATTCATGTTTTCAGGTCTTTTTTCAATCTCTATGGCTTCTCTGATAATTCTGTGGCTGGGGTTTTCTATAGTGGCTAGAGTTTTTGTGACATTGAAGTCGATGCTATGACCTATGGCTTTCATGTGTTGGACTAGTGAAGAAATGTGTTCCAGCTTTTTTACTGCATTTTTGTGTTCATCCAGGTGGGTACTTATTCTTCTATTGGTCTGTCCAATATATGTGGAAGGGCATGATGCTCAGGGGATTTCATACATGACTTGGTTTTCCAGGTCAATTTTATCTTTGGGGTTTCTAAGGATGGCTGCTATTTTTCTGTCTGTTTTGAAGGCAGTCTTGATGTGATGCCTGTGTAGTATCTTGCTGATTTTGTCTGCAGTACCTCTTATGTAGGGCAGGACAGCTGTTTCATAGGTCTGTTCATCTTCTAGGTCTCCATTATGTCTCAGTGTGTTTTTGTGGATCAAGCCAGTGATTTTGCTTTTGTGGAAGCCGTTAGCTGTCATACTTTAGTCAGGGTGCATAGTTCAGTCTTTATGTGTGTCTTGTCTGCCAGGCGTTTGATTCTGGCAATTAGTGTTTTGGCCACAGAGTTTATCTGTGCTGGGTGGTGGTGGGATTGGGCGTTGAGGTAGCACAACTATAATGACATGGGAAAATGCACAAAACAATATTCTCAGTAGTTCCCCTTCTAGGGAGGTCCCCAGTTTTTCACTAAACAGTATCAAATTTTCCAGGCCTTTAGTATTAGCTGATGGCTTCTACTGTATTATGGTGGTTCCAGTAAAATGTCATACTTTTGTAGTCAAAGGTAGTACATCCCAAGTCTGATTTCTTAACTTGAGCTCTTCAGGTGCTTTCTAAGTGTTTTCTCCTAGTTTTGAAGATAATTGCATCCCTTTTCTAATTGTATGAAATCATTCAGTACTTTGAAAACATGTGCTTTCTATCAAAGATTCTGTATAACAGAATGATAAAACAAAGGCAGAGTTACAACAATTGCAGTTTCTCTACCCATCCCTCAGCTCAGTCACAAACATATCTAATACAATGAAAATTGGGTCCCAGCACCATTCTTCTGTAATGTTTTCCCTTGTCCTGCCAAACATTGATTTCACAGGAAATCTGTTGCACAGGTTAACCAAGTAGCACAAGACTATCCAAGCCACTCTCAAGGGGCTGAGGAAATTCCTGTGTTCAATGATCATGTAGGAACTCAATCAAGGGAAATATAAAACAATCCAAGAACCCCAATGGAATTTATTACATGCACAATACTTAGGAAGCCAGCAGGCAGCCACTAAAAGAAACAACTGCCCAATCCTCAGTATTTCAGGCTGAAAAGAACACCCATGTTTTCTGCAACACTGTTATTTTTTTTCCAACTTAAATTCTCAAGGCATTTCTGATTTTCTGCTGGCACTTCTGTCTGTACAGTGCAATCATATCATATTCCTCATCACTTATATTACATGACATTTGTTCTCTGTTATAAAATTAGGACACTATCAACTATTTCACTGAAGAACTGATTGACTCTGAAAGCTTTATTTTACTAATGTTAACAACTCACATGTAATGTTTCAACCTTCAGATCTATGTAGTTTATTAGGAAGAATTTTTTGGAATCTTCTATCCCTTCATATCTTGGCTTGAATCTTCTTGCACAGTGCAATCATACTTCAAAGTTTCAGATTTCATAACTTTCACAACCCTTTGGTATTAGAAGAATACGGAAAAGTAGCTGGACTAAAAATAAACAAAGAAAAAACTAAAATGATAGTTAAGAACATGACGAATAAAGAGAAAGAAAATTTGTCAAATTTTCTTCTTTAATTGTGATCTTTATTTCCTTCCTACTGTCCCACCTGCAAAGTCTCATTCTATCATTTTTTAAAAAAGGAAATTCAAAACAAAAAGCATTTTTCATGGGAAGGATACTTAGGAATAATTTCAAAATCTTATTTCAAATTCATCTGGTTCTTTGGTCCACTTGTAACTTTCTAGAATCAAACTTCTAACCCTTTGCTATTACTTCCAAAATATTTGTTTTAAAAAAAAAATCTTAAATTTGCATTTAAAATATCTTTCTCTAGAGATTGAAGAAAACTCAACTAGTATACAATGGTTCCTAATAGCTGAAGAGAAATTGAGCAATATCCAAAAGTTATTAGAAAAAGAAGTATATTAATGCAATGTCCTTTCACTGACACTGACACAATTTTAGCAAGAAGACTATTATTTTGTCTACAAAGAGTTCTAAACGAGCTGGAGACTGCTATCTTGTGTTCTTTTTAACAGCTTTTTGGAGTACTTGCTGGTGATCTCAAGTTTTCTCCAAAGAAGAACTACAAAGAGCTATGCTACTTCCTTGCATTTTATTCTGCCATGTTTATCTGTTCCACTTTTAGCAGTACTGTCTTGACTTCACCATTTAAAGTACCATCTTTAGCTTCACATTTCTTTCTCAAAAGTCCTGGAATGTTTGTCTTACTTTTCATAGAGACTACTGTTGAACACAAAATAAGAGCATATGGTGGAGGAAAAAAATAATGTAAGAAGCATTTCAGAGACTTCAAAAACTACCCTCATCCAAGACCATGGTGTCAAACTCATGATGTCACATTGTCATCACATGACATATCATGACTTTTTCCCCCTTCCCTAAATTGGGGGTGGAGTCAGCCAGTGCATGATGCATCGGCCTGTGGGCTGCAAATTTGACACCCCTATTTGAGACTATGAAAGCAATTTTGTTGAATTTTTATGATACTCACGCACTGTAGTATTCAGTAATAGCTTTACTTAAATTGTAATTGCATAAATACATTATGTAATACAACACATACAGACACATTCAAAAGTGGATCATCTCTTATGTAGTTATACTGGCATGTATCACTTTCTGCTATATATTTTCCTAGTCACATCAGTTCCTTCATTGGGTTTATTGTCATTTATCTTAACTATGATATATGCTCTGGAAATTGGATTTTTATATCATGTTCTAAAAGCATTATCTTCATCTTATCCCCTGGCAGTAGCTAACACAGTTTAAAGTTATTATTTTTCTATTGCCACAAATATGAACTCTTCATAAAAATGTGAGTGATGATATGACCAGGCATTGAGATCTGTCTATGTCCTGCTGGCCATTTTATATTGTTGGGCCCTTTTGGTTTGGAAGTGAAAGAGTCCATACACTCAACTTTCCAAATCACATACATAGACTTCTTATAAACATGTAATTAGTGTTCTTTGAATCCATGCTGATTTGTTTTGTGAAACTCTTTAGAAGTATTCAATAGATAGACAAATCTATTGTTATTATTTATGAAAAACTGCACATAAATATTACAATTGCTAACCTGAACAACCAACATTCCTGGGAACAACTTGATTTTGAGAAGATGACTAGATCAGTTCCCTTCATAGAATCTAATTTTCTAGAACAGTGTTGTGATGTTGGAATGACAGTTAAAGATGAAGCCATGGAGATTACCAAAATTGTCAGAAGCATAATAGTATACAAAAGGATCCAAGTGATGTCTCTTTTTCTTTAGGGGGAAGGAAGAATTAGATGCAATGTTATATAAATTTAGTATGCATACTTCTCTCCTCCCTAAAAAAAAAAAAAAATCAATTAGAATTTGCTGAGGTGGAGATGGGCTCATAATTTCTGTGCATGTAACAGTAGAGATAAACACAATTATTTCTTGCTGTGATCCTAATAAAAAATCATCTGAAATGTTTTTATATAGAAATGAAAAATTGTACTTTCAGGAGCAAAGCCAGAAGGAAATATTTCCCTCCTTGTTTTTTTAGAACTTTGATAATTGTTCCCATCAACAGAAACTTTTTGTGGAGACATCTGTGTATCCTGTTTGATTTTCAGTTGCAAGAACCAAAACAGATTTTATCATTGAAAAAAGAGTGAAGGAAAGTCATGCTTGCTGTTCTGAGAGGAAGGTATGTTTTGTTTCTCCAGGCAATCAGAAATGTAACATGTTTTCAATGTCACTAGAATTCCATCAGAAAATGAATGGTATGCTGATCAGTGGAAAGTGATGAGAAGAGTTCTGAAACCTACTTTATTCCTATTTTAATATTTTGAGGGCCCCATGCACTTGGTTGCTCAATATAACAATATAAAAGTTCTATCTTTGTGTTTCCATGAATATTTTACTTTTTTTCCTGGAATCCTTGCTTTTTGTCAAACTACAATTCTAAATTTGGAAAACCTTCCAGGTTAGTATTTTGCACCTATTTCTCATGGTTAAAGAAAACAACAACAACAATCTAACAAAATGTCTTCAGGTTTTCTATCACTTTCAGCTCAGTGTTAAATGGTAGGGGATATTTAACAGAAAAATGTAGCTATATTTCAAGATGTCCTTACATAAAGGTATTATTTGCCCTCACCCATGGCAAAGTTTAGTTTGTTTCTATTTTTTTCTGATTAGCATTTCTCAAACTTCAAAATGCATTATTTGTCTTTTTGCTCAGTGATAGATCTTGCAAGCAAAGGGAATTTGATTGTGTTCAAACCAATAATAATGCAGCTCATGGCAATGAAATTACTGACGCCTGTTATAGTTATTTCCAATCCTTTATAGCTCTACAATTTCATTAAAAGAACATGGACAGGATATTGGTTAATAGTGGATCTCAGAAAAAAATTAATAGAAAATCTTTTTCTGAATAAATATTATAGACAGTTAGAGCCTGAACCAAAATCCCTTTTCAGCATTGCATTTGAAAACTGAATTTATATTTGAAATCTATCACAAAATAAGAACTATTTACAGTTTTAAAATTAAAAACAGACAACTAAGCAAAGGCAGATTATAAGTTACCAATAGTTTAAAATGTTTCATGTTGTATGTTCCAGAAGTAGTCAATGTTATATGTTGTTTACATCTATATACATAGGTCGAACTGGAGGAAGCACTATTATTAGCTGAATAAATTTTTGGATTAAAAAAAACTTCAGAATTGAAAGGACATTATTTTAACAGCAATCTGGCTGATACTTAGCAACAATAGTTTTCCGTCGTGCTGTTGTCCTTATCTCTCTGTGGAGCCAGCTAATTAAAAAGAGAAAACTCTTTTTCTGATATTTGAGCAGTAGTATGAATATATTATCATCAGGAAAGCAATATGATTTCCTTACAAGGTAGGTAAAAATCCCTAATGGGGAATATTTCTCTGATGGTTTAGGATGCATAAAAATGGTGAGGCATATTTTTTTTCTTCCTATCAAGTTGTTATAATTTAATAAAACTGATTGTCAGGAGATAGAGGTCAAAGAGAAAAAAGTACTCTATTACACAATGCATTGCTGAACTATAAAATTTCTTATCACAAATTCTATTAGTTACCAGCTTGGGCAGCTTTAAAAGGTATTAGCTGATAAGACCATCAAAGGCCTTTTCATGATATATATTACTTACAGGATCAGAGATGGCATGTTTCCTGATATTGCTTGCAGGAGATTAACAAGGAAGAGAGTTTTGTTTGAGGGTTTCTAGATACATTTGGCTGGCCATAGTGAGAACAGAATTAGCCGGAGGATGTAGCACTCTGCTATTCATGTTTTTAATTCTGTAGCAATCTTTTCCAACCTGAGTATGCTCCAGTGTGTGTTGATTATCACTACTAAAATTAATAAAATTCAACCAGACTTTCAAGATTGATTGCAGCACCTTGACATAGGCCGAGTCAGGAAACAGGTTTCATAAATTTGATTTGAACTGTGATTTATGGGTAGGTTCTTATTTATATATTCACAAACTATATGCTGCTCACCTCACTGAAATGATGGAAGGAAGGAAGGAAGGAAGGAAGGAAGGAAGGAAGGAAGGAAGGAAGGAAGGAAGGAAGGAAGGAAGGAAGGAAGGAACGAAGGAAGGAAGGAAGATCTATGATGAACAATACACTGGCTGAAGAGGAGACCTGGTAGCACAGTGTAGTAATAGTGGTAGTATTGCAGGCAAATTGTGCTTGTAGCCTGGAATTCAATCCTTATGGGGCTCAAGGTTGACTAAACCTTCTGTCCTTTCAAGATTGATAAAATGGGGACCTAAATTGTTAGGGGCAATTATACTGACATTGTAAATTGTTCAGAGAGTGCTGTAAAGCGCTATGAAGTGCTATATAAATTTAAGTGCTACTACTATTGATATTGCTATGAAGAATCACAGATACTTTTAGACCTGTGACACATTTTTCATCATTAAAATGGATTAGAGCTTTAACCATACATACAATACAAGGGCCTATTTAATTACAAAAATTGGGAGTAGAACCCAGCCTTATTGTTATATCCCCTCCACCTCACACACACACGCTTAAGAGACACAGAGAAAGATACATACAGAAAAAAAAATAGCAAGGATGGGAGCAGAGTGTAGAAAAGTGAAAAGAAAATAAGGTAGAAGAAAGAGAGAAGATAGGACAACAAAATAAATAAAATCTGGGTGTTTTTCTGTTATGGGATTTATCCATGTTCCAATTAATGATGTCAGGAGGTAGAATAAACAAACAAGCTCTGTTGACCTATGATCACTTGGAGGATTTCTTTCCTTGTTATCTAGGCTTGTCAAAGTTACCTAACATTTTCAGATAAAGGAATAGAACTCTAGGCAGCTCAAAATGTCTTGTGTAATCTGGATCATCCTCTGTTGGGGACTCTAACTGTATTTGTCCCCATACCCTACACTTTGATGCATTATCCGTCTTTCCAGATGAGAACCCAGGAATCACTGCTGCTAGCTAAGAACTTAATTATTGTTAAACCTTTAACCCCAAAGCATTAAAAGAAAAACCCTTAACATGAATACTAGGAATAACAGCTTTAGTTAAAGCAATGCTTAAAAATGTTTGCAATTTGCTGAACAGCAATATGTTTAAAAAATATCTGATAGCCTGCATGTAGCAATTTATGCTGCGGCAGAGAAAGCACTTTTGTATCCAATTTAAAAACATGAATGTTCTTGGATTTACCCTAGAGCTTAAAGACAATTTACAGAAGTAGGGCAGTGTGAAGTATTACTGCAATAAACTGTTGTTTTACTTCTTTTTTGCAGTAAAAAAAGGGTGGGAATATAACTCCTATTGAGATTTAAAATATGTTTACAATAAAATAAATAAATAAATGAATAAATAATGCCACACAAGTCTCTTTAATTTCAGCATGCCTGTCCCTTTGTTCATTGGCATCCTGACATCTTTTCTAGAGTCAAAATGCATTTCTCTTCTTTTTGATTTAAAAGGTGCAAATATTATATACAGATAGTCCTCATTTTACAACAGTTCATTGAGTGACTATTCGAAGTTACAATGTCACTGGAAAAAAGTAACTTATAATTGTTTTTCACACTTATGACCATTCACAGATGGTCATCTGATCAAAATTTGGATGCTGAGCAACTGGTTCATATTTATGACAAATTTATTTATGAGTGTCCCAGGATCAGGAGATCACCTTTTGTGACCTTCCAACAAGTAAAGTCAGTGGGAAAGCCAGATTCACTTAACAGCCATGTTACTTAACCAATTCACTTAACAACTGTGGCAAGAAATGCCATAAAATGGGGCAAAATTTACTTAACCATTGTTTCACTTAGCAACAGAAATGTTGAGCTCGTGATCATAAGTTGATGACTATCTGCATACTATATATCTACAGGTGTCCATGGTAGGGACATTTAATGGCCTGGACTTCCTGAAAGCTTACAGAGATTTTTATTTCTATATAAATCTCAGCTGTATTTTCCCCCCTATTTAAAACAAAACTTCTGAGTAAAGCTTTATTGGTCAACAAAAGAATGCATCCCCTGGTGATAAAGAATGCACTTCACTAAATTGGAATTTGATCCTTATATAATTTCCATATTGAGGGATTTAATATAAAGCTAGAGTTATGAATTGAGAAATGAGACCTTAGAAAAGTAGTTTCTCTTGGGAAGGCCTTTTCTACTATTGCTAATATAATTCCCATCCTCTATTGTAAATAGTTTGAAGGTAGGATATTAATAAACTATTTAATAGAAGTAGTTGCATTTCCCCTTTTCTTTTTATTACTCCTCTGTCTCTATTTTATTACTGAAAGAGCTCTGGCTTATGCAAAACGCAATAAACACTAATATCAATAAAAATATGCCAAAGCGTATATTTCAAAATAACACATTATACTACATATATGCAGTCTTTTATGTAATATTTCCTTTCTGTAAAGTTCTGCATGTATATGACATCTCCAATCTTTTAGCTTATAACACTTATTTATTTATTTATTTGGTTTGTCAATTGCTTACAAGATAATAGGTATAAGTAAAAACATAGTTATGAATACATGGATACATAGAAGAAAAATAAAAGAAACAATAGGACAGGGACGGTAGGTGCGCTTATGCATGCCCCCTACAGACCTCTTAGGAAAGGGATGAGTTCAATAGTAGAAAGTCTAAGGTTATAGTTTTTGGGGTTTGAGGAAGAAACCACAGAGTCAGGTAGAGTATTCCAGAGGTTGACCACTCTGTTGCTGAAGTCATATTTCCTGAAATCAAGTTTGGTGTGATTAACCTTGAGTTTGTATCTATTGTTTGCTCTTGTATTGTTATGGTTGAAGCTGAAGTATTCATTGACAGGTAGGACATTGCAATGTATGATTTTATATACTATACTTAGATCGGACTGAAGGCGGTGTAGTTCTAGGTTTTCTAGGTCTAGAATTTCAAGTCTGGTGGCATAAGGTATTCTGCATCGAGTAGAGGAATGGAGAACTCTTCTTGTGAAATATTTCTGGACTTTCTCAACTGTGTTAATATCAGATACATAATGTGAGTTCCAGACTAATAAGCTATATTCGAGTATTGGTCTAGCAAATGTTTTGTATGCTCTAGTTATTAGTGTAATATTACCAGAGAAAAAGCTATGTAAGATTAGGTTAACAACGCTTAATGCCTTTTTTGGCTATGTAGTTACAGTGGGCTCTAGCACTTAGATCATTAGAGATGAGTACTCCAAGATCCTTGACAGAGTTTGGATCATCAACAAGGTCTTGACTATTCAGCCTGTATTTTACTTCTGATTTTTTTTTTTGTCAATATGTAGGACAGAACATTTATTTGTTGAGATTTGAAGTTGCCATTTGTTTGACCATTTTGATATATAGTTGAGGTCTTTTTGAAGGGTAGCAGTATTATCTGTGGTGTTGAATAGCTTTACATCGTCAGCAAAGAGAACACAGTTGCTCTTGATATGATCACAGAGGTTGCTCCTAAAATATATAGATTTGTCCTAAATATATTGGTTGCTCCTAAAATATATAGATTTTAAAGAAAACTTTGTCATTGTTCTAGATAAATATTAATTTTCCTGATTAGATGTAGGGGAATATGGAGGTAATCTCAAGGAAGAAATGTGAGTATATTAGCACCAGCTCAGCCCTAAGAAGAGTAAGAAAGAAAATAAAGATTGCCCCACCTTGATTCTCTTGTACAAAAATAAGGGTAGAAAGATTCCGTTGTTATATACCACAACCATACCATTTCTAGAGTCTTTCTAGAGTCTGTTTCCTTAAATAGACACTGAAATAATATTTCCACCATATTTCAGTGTTACAAATATCTATACATTGTGGAAGAATATTAAGATGACCTTGGAGATAATATGCAGAAACTTTTGGACAAATATTAATTGAGTCCATTAAAAGGTGTGAGAAAGAAACTCAAGATTGCATCACCTTGACTTTCTTTAATATAAGAGGAAGGGAAGAAGAACTGTTTACATGCTTTCAAAGTTCGGTTATTCTAGATTATATCAATAAAGTAAAGATCTAGAATTTTTCTGATGTCCATGCCTGATTTGGCCTACTTCAAATAACTGGCAAACTCTACATGTGAGTTAATAAATGTTCTATATAAATATGTCTAGTTCTTTTTCCTTTTTCTGTAAGTGGCTATAAAATGATGTAAAACTTCAAAGCTCTAATCTAAAGTATTTGTTAGAGGAGGTGTAAATTTTATATAAAACCAAGAACATAAATTAAAAATAATTAAAATTATTGATTAAGCTCATTTTCCACTTGCTATATATCCCAGGAGAAACAAAAGATTAAATGTACTCTTGTGCTTATGCTTTTCTTTATGCCAACCATAAGCATCTGGAGAGCCAATATGAGAACAGAATGTTGATCTAAATTAAATGCTGTCAGATGCTCCACTAAAAGCACAGAGGGATCAAGCCAGATAGAAGGCATTAGAAGGGAATTGTGTTCTCACTTGCTTGAATACAAATGCAGCTTTTGATGTGATCTGGAACCTGTTTACTGAGCATAAAATAAGAGGGAACAATATTTAACATAGATATCTAATCCATTACCATCTCCTAATCTTTTACCTATTCAGACGATCTTAAATACCTGGTTAGTACAGTACGGTTAGTACAGTACAGTGTGTAAGATTCTGTAAATGAACAGTGGGAAAATGAATCACCTTATTAGTTCCCTCTTAAGTCTGCAAACTTTTATCAATTAAATGGCTGAATAGGAGCATTTTGCAGTGAAACAGGTATTTTGCTGAAGGTCACACTTGTTTTTGTTAGATATTTATTGTAGCACAAGTATTCTAAGAACTAAGTGTGAATTCCAGCTTGTATGAAAGACAAAGCACTTTTTTGGGTAACTGGTTCTATAAGTTTAAAGATAAACACCAACAACTTGAAGTGAATCAAAAAATGGATTGAAAACCTGCGCAGATGAAAAACCACTGGCATACTATTATAATCTAAATAATTGTGATTTATTTTGAAGCAGTTATAATTTCCAGCGCATTTTCCAAAATACCACATACAAATGTAGTCTGAGAGAAGTGGACAGAACCTGAGTCAACTGTATCCATCAAAGTGTAATCTGTAGCTGTAGTTCATCTGATAACAATAGAAGTCAACTTATCAATAGTAGATCCAAAAGTGCACCCAGATTGTACCGTGACCTTTTAGTTCAGTGTATGCTGGCTGGGCAATTTTTGGAATTGAAAGTCATACATCTTAAAGTTCCAAGTTTGGAAAACACTGTTTTAGATGAAATTATTTCTTGAACACTTTCAGCAATAGTTCTCAATGTCATTCAGAGTTATCTGTTTTTTAATGAATGGTGCTGGGAATTATTGCAGTTGAAGAATGAGATAGTATTTTGAATAAATGAATTAATGTCCACTCCTAGCATGTGCATCCCTGCCTTTAGATTAATTTTCAGTTTACAAAACATCTTCTTTTATGTTGGCACCCATATTTTCAAAAACAGGAAAAGCCAAGTTTTGTTTGCATCCTGTTAGCTTCTCTGACAAGTTTATAACATAAGGTGAGCTATACAACTTCCATCCTAGTGATGTTGATTCTTCATCCTATGACAGACATGGCACTTTTTGGTAAATTTCCTTTTTCTTTCAGTATTAAAAGAAATAATTTATTTTCATTCCAATTTTCCTCTGTAATCTTTAAATAGTCCCTACTGAGAGAAATTGAGTTTATCTGTGTCATCGGGGTCACTTGAGTGGTGCAAATTGTGGAATTTTTGGAACTGTTGAAAGGACCGTGTTGCAATTTGGAGATAGATGATTTTGTATCCCTCCCCCTCTTTGAGAGAGGGCTGTTCAATTTTTACATAGATGCCCTCTTTAACCCTTCTTTCAAACCAGTGGTCTTCTCTGTCCAAAATATAGACTTTGTTGTCTTCAAAAGAGTGCCCTGTGTCTTTTAAATGCAGATGGATGGCTGAATCTAGTCCTGATGTGTTGGTTCTCCTATGTTGTGCCATGTGTTTATGAAGTAGTTGTTTCAAATCCAAGAGTACATTAAGGCAGTGCCTTCTTAGCTGCAAGATGTTTTCTGCTTGTGCCCCTTCACTGTTGAACATAGCTGCAGGTGTTGGGGATGGGTCTGTGTTGTCTGCATCTAAAACTGGAGTGCAAATGGTTACTGTACTTTGTAATTTTTCTGGAAATCCATTCACACTCCTACACCATTCTTCTCAAAGTGCATAGTTAAAAGTCTAGAAAAATAATATTTTAGTTATGCACCTGGGGATTAACACCCTTTTATAAATGCTGAATAATAAAAAAAATGTCTGATATTGTTTCCTAACTTCTAATGTACATCTACATGGTACTGCTTTGTTTATCTACTCCAATTCCAAGCAAACATTCAGAATCATTCTTTCTGAGCAGATACTTTCAGATATATAAATGAGAATAATACTAATATCATTAATCTTTATGATCATTATTGATTTTAGGAGTCATTTGTAAGCCCACTTTTGGATCCTAATTGCTGTAACTTGTAGTTCATAAGATACCTAACAACAAAGAGTGCATTACACATTGCTTTTACCGAGGATTAGAAGGTAACCCATACAAATAATACAATTTGAATGCTTGCATCAGATAAGTCACATATACACTGTATAATGGTACTATTTGCATGATGATAGCACCATGTGCATGTTGCCATTTTTTGCATCATTATTATTTGTGTCAGACACTAGTGACATTCCAGTAATTTTGATTGATTTGATTTGATTGACCCCTTCAAGTTGGTGGTGACTCTGAGCATGCCATATATGGTCTTCCTTCAGGACGAGCTGACCAACCTGAAATTTCAGGTATTCCATTATAAAGATACAAAATACAGAACTCTCAGAATGCATAGTATACAGATTCTCAACTGTGACAACTTTAAGATAGGTGGACTTCAATTTCCCTAACTGTCTGAGTAATGCTAGGAGTTGAAGTCCACCTATCTTAAAGTTGCCAAAGTTGAAAAACATATAGATTAAAGTATACGATTAAATTGTAATCTCTCATCCTCATCTTCTTGAAATAGAATCTTCTTCAATTACAGTTTCTGCTAATCAGTATCTCTATTGGTACAATTAACTTACTGCAAGTCTTAAATATAGTTTTTAAAAAATAATCTTCCCCTTGGATATCTCCAGAGAAGGCCATTTATCAGAGTGATCCAAGTACTGCTTATTCTATGATTTTAGTGAAGAGAGAGACATTATAAAGAGGTTCACTATATATTCAGATCAAAGAGGCAAGGATTTTTTTTTCCAAATATTTTTTCCAATATTTTTTTAATATTTCTGGAACCGAACAATCTTATCAAGCACTCCATCAAAACTGCATTTTCCAAAAACCTTCTGGCAAGAAATCCATAAACCTAAGTATGGGAAAAAGGATATTTGCATCTCTATCCTTTTCTTGGCCCCAATATATTTAATTTTACTCTTCACTGCAAACAATGAGAAGGAACTTATTATATTAGACTTGTGCTGAAATTGATACTTTGTGTCTTTTATCAGTGCCAATATTTATCCTGATCTTCCAAAGCCCTACAATAAATTCCCCCCTTTCCCTTTCTTTGGTGTTGAACTTCTGACATCAGAGAAAAGAAATGTATGAAAATCTGTGAGAGATGAAGTAGAAATCTAATCTTGGACTTATTCTCCTAAAGGCAGAATCCTTCCAATCTAAAAAGAAACAGTTAGAGAGCCTAGAGAATTCCTCACAGAGTCTTTACATTTGCAAAGAAAACCAACCTTTGTTTTTATTAAACTATAATGCTCTTTATATTAGTTACACCATGGAGCACTAGATGCAAATCTAGTGCCATTTTTAAAATTTATATTGTTTTGGAGATAAAACAAATAATGTTCTTGTTCCCATGTGAGAAGTTGCTCACATGAGATCAAATAGTTTTAAACTGAATATTCATTCCAATACATTTTGCTTATAAGACTTTGCAATACACTAAAAGTTTTTGGAAGAGAGAGAGAGAAAAAGGAAGAAAGAGTGAAGGTAAAAAGGAAGGAAGGAAGGAAGGAAGGAAGGAAGGAAGGAAGGAAGGAAGGAAGGAAGGAAGGAAGGAAGGAAGGAAGGAAGGAAAATTACACCTAGTGCATAGTTCACAAAAGGGTGCCACGGGTAAGTCCTAAATATAAGCAGTGCTTCCCACAAAATGGATAACTTAGTATTACCAACTTTAAAACAGCTTCACACATTCATAGCAAGTTTTCTTTCAGATGAGTGGTTTCTTTACAGCTGTATGTATTTGAATTTCATAGTCAGTGAACATTGCTGGTATTTAAATCAGAGAGCCAAGCAAATAGTATAGATAAAATGAACCTGAGATAAGTGACTCTTTTTTTCTTTCTGCTTTCTATGCTCTAATTTGGAGGATCCTTTGAAAAGAGTAATATGTACATCAGAGAGTCTTGGAAATATACTTCTATTATAGTATGTACAAAGTGATAATATAACTTGGTGGCATTTGCCTCATTATCATTTATCAGTCAAGAAAATGGCAATCATTTTCATTTCCTCACCAGTTGCCCACCAAAGGATTAAAAACTGTTTTTAATTAACTCAGTTGTAGGATACCAATTTACCTCAGGCTCACTTGAGAGACCAAACATCCTGCAGCTGCCAGAAAAATAAAAAGCATAAAAATATTTCCCTGTTTCTTTTCAAGTTAGTTTCTTTGCAAAGGCATGATTTAAAATTTGTCTATTTTCAATGTTTATAGATATACAGACCTGCGTTTTTAAATGTGGCCAACTGCATACTATGTTATGGAGCTCAAATTTGTCCCAAATAATTAGCTCAAGGCAGCTGGCTTAGATGGAAAAATTGTGATAAGTTATAAAACATACTATGGACAATGTACAGTGTTCAAAACAGAGGGGGTTTTTGTGGGGAGGGAGCAGAAAGACAGATATCCAATTTCATATTGCAGTTTTTTCCTATTATTATGAAATGAAATTTCTCATATATACACTGTATATGTATATAATAGAAGTCAGGCACCAGGAAAGGGGGATTATTTGTACATTACCTCATGCAACTTTCCCTGTCTCCCCTTCCTTCTGTCACACAGACTTATATACACCTTTTAAAAGAAGCCTGGTTTTCCAACATTCTATCAATAGCATATCAAACTACCACCATCCTACCAAGCACTGAGACACCAGGAAAGACCCTGCAGGAGGAGCAGAGACCACTTCCCATTGGGGAGCAGGGACCGATGGCACCCCACCCCATCCCTGGGCATGTGGACTCATCCTATGAAGGCACAGCCAGGCCTGTCCAAATACAGAGGAGCTCGGCAGAGCTGCCCCAAGTTATAGCAGACAGGAATAATGAAGAATGAGCTGGGCCAACTACAAGGTCACAAGCAAAGCAAACAAATTGCAATAGATGGCATGTTAAAATCATCTCCTAGAGATAAGCATTCCAGGCTGGGTTGGGCATGGGAGAAAGCAACAACAAGAGATAAGCATGCTTTGACCAACATGAAGGAAGCAAAAACAACAGAGCTAATTAGGGATGGGAGGCAGTTGAGAGGGCCTATTACCGTGCAAGGGCTAAATTGATTAATGATATATAAAGGCAAAATGGTAGCTTAATATTCCGACGATGTCAGCAGAGGCTGACGAAAGCTTAGTAAGTACATTAAATTGAATTTTAAGTTCCTGAGATTGCAGGATGTCTGTTTCTTCTTTTACAAGTATATCTGGAACTCATAATTTTAGAATAGTTTGTAATACATGTGTATATATATTTCTGTGTTCTTCTCTGTCTCTGTCTCTCTGTGTGTAAGGGGGAAACAGGAAAAGTTGCATGCAATAAATATACACATAACCAGTGCCTGGCTTCTATTTTTTTCAGCTTATTTGGCATGAATTGGAAAAGATTTTGGAGCAGAACAAAGACATGAAATGGCATTCACTGGATTTTCCAGAGCAATTAATTGCATTTCCTTGGTTTGGATATACTGATAGGAAAGCATCTGCAAACAATATACCATGTGTCCTTATTTCCTTATTTCCCAAATATAATGGCTTCATTTAGGTAAATATACCTAAAAATCAAACCAAGATAGACAATGTGATTTAAATGTATGTACACACCCTACTCCACCATCCATCCCCTCATACATATTTCAAGAAAATGCCCAGGTTCCCACAATAATTTCAGCTCTTGTCTCAGTACTATTCAACTTCAGTGTATACTTGTCTAGCAAATTGGAAGATCCAATAAATGAGAATGTTTGTACCTCAGGGTTGAGATGAGAGGTCCTTGGTGCTCTCTCAACTTGGTTGTTTTCCTGCAGAAACAGTGTCAAGCTGGAATATTTGTGTCTGATAAAATTTGTCTGATTGCATTTTATTTTAGTACTTTGAAGGGAATCTTGCTTTGACTGCCTTCAAATGTGCTTTGCAAACCACATAGACCTACCTTTAATATACAAAACTAAAACTGTAGCTTCAATTAAAAAATTGTACAGCATCATTTGTGCATAATTCCACACCAAATTCAGTCTTGCCATTTCCAAAATAAGACTACTTACACTGCCTTGTATCTTTCCTTAGGTATCCTTCCTTCATACCCTTTCCTATAAATAACCCCTGTATTGTTTTGATTTTAAAAAGCTCTGAGTTTATCTGCATTAGGTTTTTTAATGTCGCCTTTTCCCCCCTTTTAATAGGAACTGTTTGCAATTTGAGATTGTGGCTTCAATTATTATTTTGCAGGATTTATGTTTCTTCCTAGTTTTGAAGATTTCAAAACACTGGATCAGACATATCTTTTGAATGTATATATAATATATTATAACTCAAATATAGAAATTGGGCAGTTTTCCTCCTACCCTTGATACTAAAAACCATAATGTGATCATGTTCTTTGAAGGCTTTTTTTCATACTACCTTCACTTTATTCACCAATTTATTCCTATTGATAAAGATTAAATCCTAAACAGCAATCCTCTTTTCTTCTTCTCTCCTTTGAAACTTAAATTATCAGCAAGATAGGACAAGACTAGATTTCCAGGTGTTAAGGTAGCTGAAATATTTTTCTTTCATGATAAACATATTTGTACAATTTGTACAATCTGTATAATCTGTACTATTTCAAAGTCAACAATTTATTGGTCTCCCCCATTTACATATATTTAACTGGAATCTCCTTCCGCATTCAATAAATGTCTGTGCATAACTTTAGAGCTGCAACCAGCATTGAAATTTCTGAAAAGTATGTATTTTTTTCTTTATAAACACTACCTTATATGAAAGTATAAGACCTACAAATTTATCCAGATTTTAATCAAGGAGTGCAACTCATATACTAGTTCCTCTAATATTTATTGTTCTGTATCTATGTTTATATTGATGTACACAGATATTGTAACTTTCCATAATTGGAGAAGAGCCAGATTTAAGTAAATTTCCCTACCCCATCAAAAACTGATTGTTGTATTGTGGTCTCCATGAAAACATTGAGATTTTATTATTTTTGTTTTTGCATTCATCCTAGGTTTTCACATCAAGCCCTTCACAAATCTTCTAGCTACCCTATATTAACTGTATTAATAATTCTATTAGTGTCTGTTAACAGTGATAACTTTTCACCCCTCCCCCAACATTAGCAGAGACAACATTAATTATAAGCTTCAAAGTGTTAATATCTGTCAGGTATAAGTAAAGAGTCAACCTGAGATTTTAGCTATTACTCTTCCAGAGTCTGAAAAAATATTAATGTCTTTATTGCAAAAGACTAAATTGCAGAGTCCTCACCTCCTCCTAATTTTTGATACCATTTGGTATTATAGCATTGTAATATGAGTTATACAGGAGAAATTTGATATGGCAGCTCTGGGTATCACTCAACAAGCACTGAAGTCCAAGTGGGTATACAATGTGAGATGCAGGTATTAAGTATAATATTGGTTGTTTTACCAGTTATAGATGGACGGATAGCTAGATGACTAGATTCCAAATGTATTCTTTCCTATCCCTATTTGAAGAAACAGACAGGTGTTTGGAAGAAATTAAGAATTTGTTTTCCAAAGATGCTTGCTTTCATTTGAACAAAGGAAAACAAGTTTCTAGGGTTTTTTTTAACTGGAAATGCTGGAAATGTATTTTTTTGAACTATGTAGTTAAAATCTGCTTGCAATGTCAAAACCCATAAGAAATTGAAAAAGATTTATAGGTAGTCCTCTCTTAACGGCTGGTTGCTTAATGACCATGTGAAGCTACAATAGACCTTACTTATGACCTAGTTCCTGAGTTCTGACAGCTTCATTCCCCCCCAGTCATGTGACTTTGTGATGTTGCAATTACCCAAAATAAAACAAAAGAAACTGGGTTTGCTTAATGACTGTACTGATTCATTAACAACTGCAGTGTTCTCTTAACGACTATAGCTAAAAAGTCATAAAATTGGGCATGGTCATATGGTGAACCATTTAACAACTGCAAGAACTTAAGAGTGTAATTCTAGCCTCAGTTATGGCCATAAAATGAGGACTACCTTTTACAGTGATTGGGAGGGAATCTCTTCAGCTGCATTTGCAAATGTTTAGTTATGTCAGGTAAAAAGACCCAGTACATGTATTCATATAACATGCTACACTTATTATTGAATTGTGATTCAAGGTACTGTATAAACAAGTTAATTTAAAAATCCCCATTAAAAATGTTTTGTCAACACAACCATTTATTTTTTTAAAAAAACTATTGAAATATGTACATTTTCTTTCCTGAATGCTATGTGATGATAGAAGGTACCACCCCATTCACACATAAGCTGCACTCTCTATTAAACCCATGAGATACCTGATGCCCTTCCCCCTCCCCCCCATGTGAACTGCTAAAAGTGCCCTTCTAAGAAAACATTCATAGCAAGCTGAATTGACTCTGTGATAACGGGGAGAAGAATCAGTCAGAGATCAGTGACCCTGTAAACCAAATTGTTTATATTTACTGACCCTGTCTCAGAGATAACAACTCTGTCATGCTGACCTAGCAAGAATAAATAATAAGAAGGTCACCCACGTTACAATGTTGAAAAGGGTATTGGGGTCTGCCTCTTCTTTTGTCTTGGCTTTCAATGTAATAGGCCAAAGGTAAATAAATAACTTATGATTCTGATTTGGCTCAGGGCTCCTCTTAACTGGGACCTAGCATAATTATAACTATTTTGTCTCTGATATTTTCTTGATCTGTTGCTACCTTTTAAATTACATCCATTTCGACTCAGTAGCTAAATCAGGCATTAGCTTTAAATACCAGGGCACGATGGCCAAGGGTTACATGTTGTTCCTGTTTTTCAGTAGATACTAACGATGGTGGGTTACTTCTGCCATTCAAAGAAAGAGGAACTCTAATTGTGATTCAATGTACTGTACAAACATTAAAAAGTATTTATTATTTTACGGCTGTCTTTGTTTTTGTTTGTTTGTTTGTTTTTTGCTGATAAAGGGATAAAATGATATGGCTTATTTGCTTTGCCTATCACCAAGAGGGGGTTATCAGATAAACAGTTTTATATTTGTTAATTGAGGGGAAGTGAAGAGATTATGAAACTGTTTATAAGTGTGATGAGGATGTGAGGGTTTTTTATTTTTTGTTGCACTTTGTTTTACTTATATTGTTTTTCCCCCCAAAATAATACTATTATTATTAAAAATGTTTTTTAATAAATTTGTAAATGGATAAAGTGGAGAGCATAAATTTGAAAGCTAAAAATATCAAAGAGAAAACATGGAATTTAGAAAACAAGAAGATAAGCATAATAGAAGATGGACTGTGTCATTAAAACTACAGAAAGACAGAATGCACTAACATCTTAGGGCCAAGAGACAGTGAATAAGGAATAAAAAAGATCAGTTTATCTTTTACCTTTAGCTTTAAAATTGATTTACCTTAACTTTTGGATTATAAATTTAAAAAGTGGTAGTCATCAGATAAATCACAAGTCAGGGTAAAGGAAGAAGGGAGTCAGTAGAGCAAAGGACAGAAAACGCAATTACTCCAAAAATATTACCAAAATTGTTTGAAGAAATGGGACAGCATGTAACTAATCCTGTCAAATCGGTTGAAAGTTAACTGGTTGCATATGAAGAGAGAAAGAACATTGGTTTGTAAAATTGAAAGATGAGATGAATGAAGAAGCTACCAAAAATAATAATAATAATGAAGAATCTATAGGATCTGTAGGTAACTTATCTTACAGGATAAATTGAACAAATTAATGACAAAGTGGAACCTTTAGAAAATAAAACAGAAATAATAAACAGAGTGATGTAAAAAGGCTTGGAAAATCTGCCATTGTTGGAATTGAGAGAAAAATAATTGTGCTTAAGATTTGGAGCAATTCCAGAATATTCCAGAAAAGACACTACAAAGAAAATATGTGAAGCAGATCATGAATTCCATATGACCAAGAACTACCCAAGGGATAGCTAGGTCACTCCTGAAAATGCTTGCTGAACTACATACAACTAATATTCCATGATATAAATAATTAAACCTGGTCAGAATCAAACATTTTTAGGAATTAGAAGAACATGTTGTGTTCAACACATTTAGAATATGAATATGTACTGCTTTTTCTCATTCTCTTTTCTATATTAGAAGCAAAAAGGTACAGTTGGTAACTTGTGGTAGTTACTTGTGATAACTGACTATTGGAAAATATTTCTACTAACGTTAGTTGGGAAAGTTGTGTTGGCCAGTGATACATATCTCTAATTAGTTGGGCTGAAATTGAGAAATATATTAAAGGGACAATGAAGAAAAATACTGCCATAAGGCCATGGCTGTATTAACAGCTATTGGAATAATTCTATTCAGCATCAACATATTTAATTAATTTAAATTATTTTAATTGCTTTTAATTTGTTTCTTCATTTTATGATGTACACCTCTTAGAGTCATTGGTTGAGATGGGCAGCTAGATAAATCAAATAAATAAATAATAGATTAGGTTCAAGTTGTAATACAATAAACATATGCCTTTGTTTGATTGTATGCTTTTCCCCCTATTTTGCACAATGTATTCGCTATGTGATATTTTCAAGTAGAATGACCTAGGAGCATGCCTCTAGGAGCATGCCCTATGACTGGCTCAGACCCATATCTGAACAGTCACAACAAAGGACAAATTGATCATGTGATGTCTCCTTCGTGTCAATGTACCTTATAGTCAATGTACAGAATACAATGAACAATTACTTTTTGTGATTTGGAAACACTGGTTTTGTTACGGTAGCCTAAAATAGTATTTGCCCTTTAAAAGCAAAAGATGACTTGTGGTAAGCTTGTGGTGAACTATGTATACTATTCCCAAACTATCCCAAAGGTGCTTTTTCAGGAAGCCACTGGGCCTTGTTTTTGTTTTTGTTTTCTTTTGAAGACATTTCGCTTCTCATCCAAGAAGCTTCTTTAGGTCTGGCAGGATAGTGGGGAACGGAAGGACTATCTTGTCAGAGCTGAAGAAGCTTCTTAGATGAGAAGTGAAACATCTTCAAAAAAAAAGTCTCCTGAAAAAACACCTTTGGGACAACCATGATCTGGATGACTGAGAATCTCTACAGACTATTCCCAAACTATATATCCTTTATTCTATATTTCTATGTCCTGCATGCATTGTTATTTTGTAGTGTTTTGAATCAAGTCTAAGAGAAATAAAGTTAATACATTCACAGAAATATGGCCAGTAGAAATTGGCAGAAATGTCTCATAGCTTCACATCCGGCTACACTTTCATTCCAAGGAATGCCTTGAAAATAAGGCATTATCATGCCTCATTGCATTGCTCTATCATGCACACAGGGATTTTGGTTCATGGTCTGTTAGTAGATTAAAAACTAAATTACAGCAATTAAAATGCCTCAACTAGTTCTTAAATTTAAATGAAACTTGTACCTGGCTTCTCAGTACAATAACTGAGAGGCATGAAGTCCCCTTCCTATCCAAGAAGAGAGAAAATTCTTTTTCTTTTGAAGGACAATATTTTTGAAAAACCCGGAGGAAATTGGCCTGGCATTAGAAGATATCCTCTCTGTCTGTAGAAAAAAATGACAATACAAGAAATAATTATAATTGTAATCTTTTTTATTATTTTTTTCAGAGAGAGAAAAAAAAAGACTCTCATATATTCCAGATACAGCAAGATAAAAGCTAAACACTCTTTTTTTTGGAGTGGAGGGGACTGATCTTTTATGGTTTTTATCATTATTCAGTTTAATCACTATTTCACAGTCATTGGAAGTAAAGATCAGCACCAGGGATCCCTTATTACAGATCCTAAATTAAGGTACAGATCCCTTATTAAATTACTTAAAAGTATGCATAGTTCTGTCATGGTTGTCTTGTTTTAATAAGCCTGCATACTCTAATGACACAGTGGATTATATCAGGTGATTTGTGAAGAGGCTGTTAAAAAGGCCCTTGTCAAAGGTGAATGTAGTAATAGCTCAAAAGCTCATTTTGGCACAAGGTATCATAACAAAACCAAGTCACTTGTAAATGTCTCTATAACTATTGTCAGGATATGAAATGAGAGATATTCCACTTGTTGACAGTTCCACAAAGGGATGAAATCAAAGTCTATGTAATGTCACGATGAGTAGAGCTTCTATAAATTTAAAAATTGTATTCGTACAAACTATTGTATCTTATACTGCATTTATCTTATAATTTAAAATATAAAAAATATAAGATACATTGTATTTTAGGATTTTTTAGGGGGAAAATATTATACATGTTTATCCTGAGTCCGAATGACACACAAACACACACACACTTGTTCATCTTAGATATTATATTTTTAACATATGGTGGCATTTTCATGTACTACTACTCCTTTATAAAATGTTAATATATATGCATATGTTTGGAGGAAACTTTTAAAAAGTCAATATCCATTGTTTTATGCCAGTGATGACTAACCTTTTCCTCATCATGTGCTGAAAGTATGTGTCTGTGTGAGCGCATGCACATGTCCCTGCACCCATAATGCATAACCCCACCCCCCTGCGCATGCACATGCACCCCCTGCATGCACACTGTGCACCTCTGCACATATGCGCATGACCCCCCATGCTGCACACCTCTATGCATGCACACATGACTTCCCCCCATGCATGTGCAGCAGATACCTGACAATCAGCTTGCTGGCAGGGCACATGTGCATGTGCAGTAGGTCTGTTCCAGGTGACCTCTCGCGTGCTAGCAGAAATGGCTCTGCGTGCCATAGGTTTGCCAAAACGGTTATATGCATACCAGGATTGTGCAGACTTCAGAGTGCATAAGGGTGAAACAAAGCTTATCTAACAGCTTTGTTTCTTAAGATTGTATCTCTGCAGAACCAATTGGGAATGTCTTCCTTGTATTTCTCAATTGTTGTATCCAAAACAAGACAGGGAGTTAACAGGGAGTTTTGCCTTGAGAAAAGTTGCTTGTGATCTGAGAAAAAAAAATCCAGAATTTTTTGAACAATTTACAGAATATTTCTGGAAGTATTATCCTAAATCTATCTCTCAACCTGTTGACAGTGACCTCAACAAAAAGAAAGTATTATGCCAGTTTTATCATCTGTAAACCTTTTCCTGGTAATCATTGCCACTCATGGTCCATATGGTTCATTACCATAAAGAGACATGATCATAATTGTCCACACTGCTGCATTTTGGACTGGCTGTGGTGTCCAAATGGTTTTCATGGGCAGCTCCATGTAAACTAAATTACACTAATCCATTCAGCAGATGATTACGGGGTGAGTAAACTGCTTTCCAGTCCAAGAATGGGTGCAACTGAATGTACCATGCAAATGTCCTCCTGGCCCTGTTTGCTCCCTGATCAGGAACTATGAATATAAGAAGAAACTTTGATTGTTCAACCACATCCAAGGCTCAGAGTAGAACAGTTATACATCCAGGGCCCCCACAGCCACTGAGAAAAGGTGTTATTAAAATAAGTTAAGGTGCAAATTAGGAAGTAATAATACTGGAACTTATAAAATTATCTCTAGTCTAATTGATTTCCACATTCATTCCAGATTAAGTAAAAACAGAAAGCAAGTGTCTGAGCAAAGAATCCCTTAAATTACAGGAAAGGAAATGAATCTAAGGGGGAAAAAAAATCAAAGTGTCGGACTTTTTGACTCCCACATGAATTGAGAGGCTGTGTTCTTTATGCTAATCTCTACCAACATTTCCAATCTTCTGTAGCTGATCTTGAGATAGTGTTATTGGGGGAAAAAACGATTTAAATATGTGTAATAGTGCTACAGTTCATCAAAAGGTCAACTTTTTATTTTATATTTCAGAGAAATGGCTTTATGTTACACTACATGCATTAACCATTTTCCAGTGACAGCAACATTTCTATGAATCTTCCCCATATAAATTATTAATATTGTCTGTGCCTTTATGTTTCATTTACCCAACATCACACTTGTTTATAATTCCATGATTGTATGCTAGATTTCAGAAATTCACAGAATTTCAAAACAGTATGGCACATCCAACATATTTTAACCAGGGTAAGAATGCAGTTGAATTATATTGAATTCTAAATATTCTTGCAATTCAAGATAACATTTCATGCATTTAATAAAAAAGGATTGCTGTGCATGAAAATATTATTTTATATCTGTTGGCTTTAAAGAAACTATATAAATTCCTGTTACAAAGAAATTTGTATGTGTGTATATGTGTGAATAATAAGAGTGCTAATTTTGCATTCATTTAAAACTTTATTGGGTTTGTCCCAAACTGGTCAAAATACATTTCCTTTCAATCAGTCCCTATGTCCTACAGATATTCCACGTTGCCTTTTTTTTCTTTTTTAACAGCAGTCTAAACTGGCAACCAATCTGGCCATCTTTCCAAAGCATCTACCCTGGAATGGTCATCTGGGAGAAATAAATAAAATGCTGAACAGTGACATTACTATGCTTACATTATTAATAAGTTTCTCCTTTTTTTGTCCCACCCACTTCAATATGGGAAGTTTCCAAAATATCAACATTTTTTTAACTATTAAGAATTTGATAAACAGTTGGTTGCTATATAGGTTTATAAACCACCTCTGAATTCCAAAGAGACAGACAGACAGACAGACAAAGTTGTGTCATCTTATAGAATAGTATATTCTGTCCAGAAAACACCTGCTTTCAATTGTGGCTGAAAAATGAAAAAAAAAATCACAAGTTGTCATATAATAGTAGCCATAATTAGTACAATTAAAAGAGACTATTCAAAAGGCAAACTAAGTTTTTTCAACATTCTACACAACTTCATTAGGTAAATTTGTGGACACTAGTTTGCTCCTGAGATTGATGCTTATTTCAGACTTTCTCCAATCTGTTGATTGTGACATGTGTGAAAAATTTCTGGATTGTAGAAAATCTGTAGATCAGAATCTTTTGGAGCTTCTTCCTCCTCCTCCTCCCCTCCTCCTCCTCCTCCTCCTCCTCCTCCTCCCTCCTCCTTCTTTCTTCTTCTTATTCCTCCTCCTCCTCCTCCTCCTCCTCCTCCTCCTCCTCCTCCCCTCCTCCTCCTCCTCCTCCTCCTCCTCCTCTTTTTCAACTGTTCGGTAATATCTCCTACATCTAAGCAATCACTGAAGAACTTGACAGGTGGCTTTGCAAGTATTTATTCATTTGTTTCTAAACTTCTGAGATAACAGCATTTATGCTTGGGACTTTGTTTGACTTTTCTAGTCTTATTTCATGAAGAACATCATTTGTTTCAATTTTTAGCACTGTTCAGTATCCCTCTGAATGGTAACATTTTGTCATAGCTGCTTTTGAGGCAATGAATCTGGTACTCTTTTTCAATTTCTATCCTTTTGGTTGTAGTGACATTCATCATCTTTCTTGAAAGGTTTCAAGAGCCCTCTTTTCTGTTGCAGTTCTTTCTGACACTTTATGATGCTACCTTTTGCCTTTATAGCTTTTTGTGACTTTGTATAGTCTTCCTTTACTTGTTGCCTTACTTTATGATTTAGCTCACATAGAGTAAACCTGTCAATTATATTCTCCCCTTTGAGTTCTTTATCTTATGCCATTTGTTATGTGTTTCAGCAAATGTCATAGTTAATTTTTGCAAGTTGCTCCAAGACATATTTTAGTGTCACACTGAATCTGCTGCTAAGATTATATGAGAGAACCTAGAATTTGGCCTGTAAAGACCCATTAAATCCATCACTTTGTTCTATGAGTCAGTGGTATGTCTCTCTAAAGACATTGTCCCACATCTTCTTTTGTGTGTCCTTTAGCCTTTCTGTGAGTTATTTGTAGTGATTTGGGTGGATGATTCATCTTTGTAGCTTGCCAGACTTGAAGAAGGCATGGCTCTGCAGTTTCCAGCTCCAGACGTCCTCTTGACGTTTTACCTACCTTTTGTGGTAGAGAGTCTAGGTAGAAGATATATTCAGTTTTTTGCTAATGGACATTTGGCTTTTTTTCACACAGGACTTGCAATAAAATATTCAAGTAAAATGTTATCTTCATCTCATTTGTTTACATGGGAGCATGGGAGTGTTAAACTGCTCATTTGAGAGCTTTTAAATACACTCAAGATACATTGAGACAAGCAAACAAAATATAGTTAAGCTCAGTGCATTAGCATCATTTTCTACAAGTCAATGCCTTATCAAAAGCCAACTAAATGAACTCATCTGTAGACTCTCAATCCTGCAGAAGCAGAAATAGACTAGTAAAAAAAGATTTAACATCTTGACCCTGCCTTGCACTCTTCAAAGGTCTTGAGGGACATCAGTGACTACCTTTCCTACACCTGGAGAGAATTCTTAGAATTGTATTTTTAGCTCAACTACACCTTTCTAGGTGATATTGTTTCAAAGAATATACCAGAAGTATGCCTGCCATGTTGATTCTCATAGAATGAACAGAAAGAGTATGATTGACTTGGAATATTGGGATATTCTTTATTGGTCAAGTGTGATTGGACACACAAGGAATTTAACTCCGGTGCATAAGCTCTCAGTGTACTCATGAACAACAAACTGGTCGGTGATAGATCATAAATCATAAGATGCAAACAAGGGATAATCATAAGATACTAATAGGAGAAAGTAGTAGAGAAGATGAGAATGATAAAAGCAGTACAGTCCTACTATAAGGATAAATATTTTTAGTCACAAGACAGTGCTGTGGGAATTAGATGTTTAGCAGAGTGATGGCACGTGGGGAAGGGAAGGAACTATCTTTGTGTCTGGTTGTTTTGGCATGTAATGCCCTAAAACAGCATCCTTAGGAGAATAGTTTAAACATTTTATTTCCAGGATGTGTGGGATTTATAGATATAGATATAGGAGTTTCCATAAGTTATTCAGGAGTAACTTATATCCAGAAGACAGTGTTAATATGATATTCCATCACATGTAATCTATGGAGTGTCTCAAAGGCCACAGAACACTAATAGGCTTGAATATTATTAATTAGAAGCTCTGGCCATGATTCAAGGAACTCAAGGGAAGAATGTAAAACATTAATTAGAAGAAAAAAAAGACCACAACCAATTCTCGAAGAATCCTGGATAGAAGAGGCTATAGTTTACCATGAAATACTGCAAAAGAGAAAGGGAAAAAAGATTCTAATCAATCAGGTTCACCAGCAGTGATGTCCCCAAAGATTTAGGGCATGCTAAATGTTTTCCTTTATACACACACTCACCTACTCACACAAGAACAACCTTCTTTGGTCCCCTGTAAGTTGCTAGGCAATGTGCATTCAGACTTTTGAACATTGCAGAGCTAATTAAAAGTCAAAACAAACTTTCAGCTTACTCTTTTTGTATGATTCTTTATCATCACTTTTCCATGAGGCTAAACATTCAATAGTATATCTGAAAATAGTCTGCAGTGACCAAACTCATAAAAGATATCCAAGACTGCAGAGAATTCTTTGCTCTATAAAAATAGGTTCCATGTTTTGCTAAATGTTTCTTTTCCAGTGCATTAAATAAGGATTGTATATCCTGAAATGTAAAGTATTTTTAAAAAATCCAAGTTTTGGTCAAAGGAACAGAAATGGTTATAGGTTTTGCTACAATATCATAATAATAATGCTATTCTTAGAAAATATCTAATGAGGAGTATGTGGATATGGAGGATTTTTTAAAAAAATATGTAACAATATCATTTCTTATTTCCATAAATCAACAGTAGAGATTATGTTGTTATGTTTGTACCCATTTTCAGATGTAATGAATGCAAATTTAATATTTTATAGACATCCTGCAATATTTCCTTCCTTCCACCTTCCATCTTTCCTTCCTTCCTTCTTCCCTCTCTCCCTCCCTCCTTCCTTCGCTCCATCTCAATATTCTTATTTTTCTCCTTGAATATTTCTCTTCTGTTTTCTCCCTTGTTTTCTTCTCTTTACAAAAAAGAAGCAAAACAAAATCAAAATAAAATTGAAAATACATAAAAACAGTGTGATCTTTATTTAGGATCCATCACTTTTTCTGATGTCCAAGAACATAGTATAATACTTTCTTTATTCTTATCTGTGAATGGAAGAGAACAAACGCTAACATGGGTAGGAGAAGAACTACACTATTTTTTTCTCAGACTTTTTTTTTCCTTCTGTAGAAGTAAAAGAACGTTGGTAGCTTTTTCAAACTAAAAGTATACTTCTTTGCTTTTCCCATTTTTTGAGAAATCAAAGAAGATGGAATGTTCAAATTCCCAGGTTCTGTTAACTCTCAAGTCTTCAGCTATTTTGAACAGATGTCAGATATAAAGACTGCCTGCCTGCAGATCAGATTCCAGTTGCCAAGTCTCGTGATCACTTTCCTAAACAGTTGATTATAATGTCAGCAGTTCAATTTGGAAGCTTTATAGAAGCAGCTGAACACTGCAGTTTCCTGAAGTATTAAAGAGCACTGCATGCTCTTTCTCTCTCCCTCTCCCCCTCTCTCCGTTGGCTTCTCTATAACTGAATTGGGTAAGAGATTCTCTATTTACGTTGATCTCTATCAGCAAAACTTATAGTTAAGCTTGATATGTACAGAATTGCAGTCTGCTAAAATGCTGTGTTCTCTCCATGTTTTGCTCTGCTAAGAATACCAAGTTTATTTTGCAAATGAAGAAACAAGTAAGCAGGCAGGTGTATTGAACTATAGTATTATTCAATGGATTCTGAGCTAAGTAAATTAAACTGAACTTTATAAAAATCATTTATTAATTTAACCACTTTCTGACTTTAAACTGAGGTCATGTTGCCTTGTATATAGATTTCCTGGTTGACTAAAGATTTACAAGAAGAGGAAACAATCACTGAGATCAATTTGTGTTGCTTCACTGAATGATAATAGTGAAGTATATTCTGTTTAGCTTCCACGGAGTAAGGCTAAATGGAAACAAATCTTTAAAAATAAACATATCTAAACTCATGTTTCAATTTGGATGTCATCTGAAAGAAACTTTCTAATTACTTTTAATCTTATGAGAATGAGATAGATTTGTTTTGAATTGCTTTGGGTTAACATGAGTCAATTTAAGAACCCCAACAGCTAAACTTTTGATTGACTGCAATAGAGAGAGAGAGAGAGAGAGAGAGAGAGAGATCAAATCCCTATTGCAAAACATTTGACTTCCATACAACGATATGTTAAGATGTACACGTATGGACTTGCAGCATGGTTTAACCTGAACTGCTAATTGGTGGAAAATTAAAACAGTTCAAAAAGTGTTACATAAACCATTTGGTATGTACAACATTATGACAGATTCCAATATGTATAGTTGATAGCTAACATTGGCTGCCAGCCAGCGCATTGCTATATGTACTTGTGTGATGTTCATATTAATAGACCAACAGTCTATGAATTTGACATGTTATTCTTTTTCTTTCTTTTTTTCTTTTCTTTTTAGTGCTGGTTCCTTCATTTAAGCACAGAGGTCTAAATATTTTGCTTGTAAATTCTGAATTTGCACAACTAAAAACTTTCCTTTTCTTTTTCCAACTAAAACAGTAGGCATTCTATAGGTGTTGGAAGTAGCTGTATTTAACTGAATGCTTAAGTTTTCTGTGAAAGGAAAGTTTTGTTTGTTTCAAATCTAGATTCAGTACTCAACATACTTTCTTGTAAATAATCCTATTAAATTCTATGTGGTTTAAATTTGATATGAAAAGATGTATATCTATTTCAACATATTTTCCCTCACCTTCTTAAGTAAATTAAATTATTTTGATTAAAGTCTTATACCATGAAGCAGTTTCTAATTAAATGTGTAATTTAGATTTCAATCCAACTCTATACTTAGTGGGACTTGTTTCAAAGTCCAGAGGATTGTCTCATATTTTTCCTTTCCATTTTATATTATCATTGTCAGGGTTATGAGGGGAAAAATGGATTACACTTTTAAGCATTTACAATTCAAATCAATACCTTCCAATTGTGAAGATAGGTACTTGTGTAGTTTACTATAACACTGAACCCAGTGTTACTATCGATAGAAATATGTAGCCTTGATTTTTTTGGGCAGGGGAGGTGTCTTGTTTTACACTATTTGTAGCATGTCTCTACCCTCATCTAAGAGTAATCACTATCAAAATGCAAAAAAGGCATACTTCTAGGTAGATATAAATAGGAGTATGTTTCAACTTTTTTTAAAAAGTTATGTATCCCCCCCCCCCTCTCTCTGTAATGTCATCGCCTCCACCCAATTTTTATTGTTATCTAAATGGTTGAAGACCTCAACTCCCATAATTCCAGCAATGGAGTTGAAGACTGGGAATTCTGGGAGTTGAATGACTTCTTGAACTGAAGAATTCTGGGAGTTGTCCACACATCTTCAAAGTATCCACATGCTCACACATTTTTAAATTAGCCAAGTTGAGAAAAATTAGTTTAGCAGTTCTCTAACATTGCCACTGTCATCTCTGCAGGCAAAGACTGGGAAAGAACTAAATATCATTGTTCTACTTAACAGATGTGTATCTAAAAAAAAAGGAAGTCCTTCTTTAGATGTCACAGAATTATTCCCTAGTAACTCCTCCCACTGAATATCTGTGGCTAGCTATAATTGAAAGGAACTATGTTTTAAAGTGTGCATATATAAGCGATAAAGAAAAATGCTAAAATTGAATGGTATCAATCAATCCATCAACAACAAATGTATAATAGGATTTCAGCAAAAGCTTTCATATAATTTAATCTCAGTTACATCTATTCTTAAATTTGCCACTCCATATTAATTGTCAACCCCTCTCAGTAGATCAGACCAGGAATCAAGTCCACATGAAGGCTTTTTATTGAGGTTGATTATAATACAGGATCTTAATGGTTTGATTATGCTACATTTCTTCCTTTTTATATTCTAGTGAATAAATGAAATCTCTTCCCAAAATTATCTCATTGCTCTGAACTTTAAAAATGTTTTAATCCCTTTTGCCTAGGTAACAGTTTCTGCACATTTTCTTCAAGGTCAACTTTCTTACTCACTATCTAATATAGACTTGCAGTTCTATAGTTAATTAAAGTTGTCTTTTTCTGGACTTGTTAATTGAAAATGCAAGAATAATATGAAGAATTATATTTGACTGTGCTTTGTTTGAATAAACTCCTGCTCTCCTCCCTATGAAAATATCAAACTATCCACTATTGACCTCACCCCATTCCTAGCAGGTCTGTAAGGGGCATGCATAAGTAAACAATTATGCCTACCCTCCCTGTCCTATTGTCCCCATTTATTTGTACCTATTTCCTGTATTCTTACTCATGTTTATACTTATACCTATTGTTGAGGTAATTCCCTATTAGGCGAATGAGCGCATATAGGGAGACGTATTTAAGAGTAATGTTTGAATTATACACACGTAGCACACAGATACACTGTACAGTAAATGTAGGTTTTTACTTCCAGAAACTTTTAAGCAAAGTTCAAACACAGTCCAAAGTCATTCACAGATAAGATCAGTCAGTTTTTAGTCCAGGGATAATCCAATAACAAAGTCCAGTGTCAAAAACAGTTCAATAACAGACTTACATCAAATCCAAGAATAGCAGTCAATTAGGAAAAATGGAGGAATGGCAATACTCTCCAACAGAAGGAAAACAGAGACTCACTCAGACACACTCTCTTCTGAGACTAAGACTAAAACAACCCAGGTTTCTGGCTCCATCTTATGGCCATTTGAAAAACCATACCCAATTACAAATTTTGCATTTTTCTAAAGAGACAGTATTAAAATTTCTATCCTGGTTTATATATTTTCAACCCAAATAGCTGTTAGGTTACATTCCTAACACCTATTATCTTGTAAGCGATTAACAAATCAAATCAAATAAATAAATAAATAAAATCATCTCATATCAACTTACTCTCTTTGTTCAACTGCATGATCAACAGTAGCAACTTTTTAGGACCTCAGATATTTTTTTTTTCTAGTATCTGCTGAAATGTGCTTTACTGCAGAAGTAGGATCAAGTCCTTTTTTTAAAATGATGGTGTGTTTGTCATGATTATTTGAGATGCCTTAAACATATTCTTAGAAATGGAAAAGGCGGGATAGGCTATTAAGAACTCATACATACACATTGAAGGCTTCTTTGCCAGTCTTCAAAATAAGCTGTGGTTTCATTAGTCAGAGCTGTTGATTTTGCAGAGATACAAGCAATCATGTATTAAACATGTTACCAGACATTAGAACTTCCTCTTGAGTGTACATGGGTCACTCTTATACTTAGTAAAGGATAGCAAAAGAAAAACAAAATGTCTTTGCATTCAATAGAAAAGAGAAGAGAAAAGAACCTTGGATATCATTTTTTTGTCTGGTGTTCTTGAAGTTGATGTTTGACTCCATCAACTTCCTGACTCCTGGCAATGTTTATTCAGTTACTGCTGAATAATTTACAAAATATACAACACAAAAATCAATTTAAATAGTTGAGTCAAAATACAATCATGACAATAAATTTCTATTGTAAAATAATAATAAAATAAGCAAATACAATAATGTGTATTAATATACTATGCAGAACAGGTGGAGTACAAATGCACACCACCTAAACAAAATAAGTAGGATGATTGAAGAATTCTCATATTAAATCAGAATCCATACATAAATTGTAAGTGGTTATGCCTGGGACCAGTTATGACTTATTTTCATTGCTGCAAAACAAAAAATTGTCTATTGAACAAATAATGAAGGGGAAGATCATTCGCATAAAGGTTGTCTGGCCTTCCTGGGAATTTGCATATTAAAGGCAAAATATTAGTAGATCTAATTTCTGTAAAAATTTACAGTGCAATGATATATGACAAACGTATGAAATCTTTTTCTCACCACATAGCAGCTGCATTTGGTACATGAGGTCTTGAAGATCACCCTTACAGCAATACAGATGGTAAAATATTATATCTAGTTTTGGAAAAAAAATATCTCCACCTCAGGCAAAGTTAGATCTGTAGATATTTGCTGGTTCCCAAGTGTCATTGTTTATCCAATTTTATTTTATTTTATTCATTATTTTATTTTATTTTATTTTATTTGTAAATTGCTTCAAGATAATAGGTATAAGTAAAAACATAGTTATGAATGCATGAATACATATAAGAAAAATAAAAGAAACAATATGACAGGGACAGTAAGCATGCTGGTGCACTTATGCATGCCCCCTACAGACCTTTTAGGAAAGGGGTGAGGTCAATCGTAGAAAGTCTAAGGTTAAAGTTTTTGGGGAAAAAATCCACAGAATCAGGTTGAGTATTCCAAACATTGACCATTCTGTTGCTGAAGTCATATTTCCTGAAATCAAGTTTGGTGCGATTAACCTTGAGTTTGTATCTATTGTTTGCTCTTGTATTGTTATCGTTGAAGCTGAAGTATTCAATGACAGGTAGGATATTGCAATGTATGATTTTATATACTATACTTAGATCCGATTGAGGGCAGCGTAGTTCTAGGTTTTCTAGGTCTAGAATTTCAAGTCTGATGGCATAAGGTATAACGAGTAGAAGAGTGGAGAACTCTTCTTGTGAAATATTTCTGGACTTTTTCAGCTGTGTTAATATCAGATGCGTAATGTGGTTTCCAGACTGATGAGCTGTACTCAAGTATTGGTCTAGCAAATGTTTTGTATGTAATATTAACAGAGAAAAAGCTATGTAAGATTAGGTTAACAACTCTTAATACCTTTTTGGCTATGTAGTTACAGTAGGCTTTAGCATTTAGATCACTAGAGATGAGTACTCCAAGATCCTTGACAAAGTTTGAATCGTCAACAAGGTCTTGACTATTCAGCTTGTATTTTATTTTCTTATTTCTTTTTGCCGATATATGAGACAGAGCATTTATTTGTTGAGATTTGAAGTTGCCATTTGTTTGACCATTCTGATACATAGTCGAGGTCTTTTTGAAGGGTAGCAGTATTGTCTGTGGTGTTGAATAGCTTTACATCATCAGTGAAGAGAATGCAGTTGCTCTTAATATGATCATAGAGGTCATTTATGTAGAGTATGAAGAGAGTTGGTCCTAGAACACTGCCTTGGGTGACATCACTGTTGACAGGTACAGAATTTGATAGGACACTCCCAATTGTGACCATTTGTTGTCTGTTTGACAGGAATGCTTCTATCCAATTATGCAGGTGTCCAAAGATACCATAAGGTTTCAGCTTTAGGAGTAGTTTGTTGTGTACCACTGAATCAGAGGCTTTACAGCAGTCTATGTAGATTGTGTCTATTGCTTTGCCCTGATAGAGTTGTGTAGTATATGTTTTTGCAGTGTAAGAGTTGCAGATTACATGATATTTTTTTCCTGAAACCAAATTGTTTTTTAGAGAGTAGGTCTCTAAGTGGAGGATAATGGATTGATTAATAATTGATTCCATGACTTTAAAGGTGACGCAGCATAAAGAGATTGGTCTGTAATTTTCAACTGGGCTGGGGTCTCCCTTTTTGAAGATGGGGATGACCATGGCTTGTGACCATAGTTTTGGCAAGGAGCTGGTCCTGAAAGATTTTTTGAAGATTTTGCTTAGAGGTTTGGCTATGGCAGTGGGTAGCTTTTTTAAGAAGTAGGCACTTATTCCATCCGGTCCAATAGATAGAGATGATTTTAGATTGCATAGTGCTTTTTCAACATTGTCTTCTTTAAAATTGATATGCATTAGATCATTGTAGTTGTCTGTGGTTCGACTAGGAAATACTGGGAATGATCCATTGCTGTTTACAAATACTGAGCCTAAGAATGTATTAAAGATGTTGGCTTTAATGGTGTCGTTGTTGCAGTCTTTACCATTAGGTCCTTTCAGGGGTGGGATGGAACTTGAGTCTTTTAGTTTGTTGTTTACAAAATTGTACAAAGTGCAGGTTGAATTGGTGCGTAGAAGGTTTTCCTCTTGTTTAATGTGATAATTGGTGCATTCAGTCTTTATCTGGTGGCATAAATGTTTGTATTGGCTTTTGAAGTTGGCAACATGACCAGATTTGTTTTTCTGCCAAAGTGATCTCTTTTTGGATTGAAGCTTCCTTATTGTTATGAGTAATCTGTTTTTTTCTGGTTTTTGGAGTTGTTTTTGTTACATATAGTTTGATGACTCTTGACTTCAAGTAAAAATATGTTGTAATGGTCTTCAACAGTATTGCATCCAGTGAATAGAAATTGCCAATCAAGGGATGAGAGATCATTGTCTATAAGATTACAGTTGCCTGTTTTTAAGTTATCACTGGGGATCACATTCGATGTATGTTGAGACAAAAGTCAATCATGTTGTGGTCACTGTTGGAAAAGGGTTCTTTAATTTGTATTCCGTAAATTGAATTCAAACTATTGCAGAAGATGAGATCGAGGCAGTTGTTAAGTCTAGTATTGTTGGTTACTAGTTGTTCCAGTCCCAGGTTTGTTACAGAATTGTAGAAGGTTGCATGTATGGGTTCAGTTTTACATTCATTTAGGGTCCAGTTAATGTGAGGTAGATTGAAGTCATCAAGAAAGATAAAAATGTGTGGACAGGATGTTGCCCATGTTAGTAGTGAATTTAGCTTGTTTACATGTTTGATGTCATAATCAGGGGCTCTGTAACATAGTAAGAATTTAAATGTGATATTTAAGGACAATTCACAGACAATGGTCTCAGGAAGAGCAAGCTCTTGGGTAAGTTTAGTCTCAGTTTAGTCTCTGATCTTATAAACTCCAAGAAGTCTCCTCCAGCAAAATCTTAGTATAAATCATTTACCTCTCCCTTCCCACTTATAGAAAAAAGATTTTGATTTTTAAATATTAATGTCCTCTTGGCTTTAATTTTCAATATTAGTTACCTTCTGTTGCCAAAGCGGGTATTTCCGATTTCCATCTGCTATCTCTCTAGGGAAGGAGAGTGGAAGAAAAAAACTTTCCCTTTCCACTTTCATCCGCAGCTTTTTGCGATCTTCTTGGGAAACAATGTATCCTTTAAAGAGCTAAATATCCAGGGTATTCAGATGTTGCTTGTTGTCCCAGTTCAGCCAAAAACTTTCACTTTCTCAACTTCCTCCTGCACAAACTTGTCTGACTGAAAGTTTCTTTGTGGTGGCCATTGCTGACCACCGCTCCACTGCCTTTGCAAAAGGGAGTTAAGCCAGCTGGGGAAGGGGGTTGCGATTCTCCCAGACCCCTGCCTGGATGTCCCCTATCTTCAGTTTTCTCTATGGGATAACTATAGCCTCCAAATCCAGCTGGATCGGAGGCACTCCAGCAGCGAGCGCAGCAGGAATCGTGCATAATCTTGAATTCCTGCCACCACCGAAGCCTGACAAACCAGAACTTGTGACTTACTTTTGATATAATCAGCACGGTAGTCAATGTAGAGACCCTTCTCTCCCTTGTCTAGACAATTTCTGCCATATTGGGGCAACCTATCATCATCTGCTTTATTCATCAGTGAAAAGATATTTGATTTGGCCAAACCTTGGAGAAATTAGGAATGGTGCAGAAAGCCTGTCACTTCTGTTGTTTTACTCCCTGGCAAGAGGCATCCATACTCGTCCACCTAAAACCAAGTTTTAGGACTAAGTCCATTCAAATCATATTCAAATCATTCAAAGCATTTCTCATATTCCCTAGAGCAGTTGCATTCTCCACCAGACTTAAAAGAACATAGAATATAGAATAATAGAGTTGGGAGGTGCCTTGTAGGTCTTCTAATCCAACCTTCTGCTTGGGCAGCAGACCTTATTTCATTTCAGACAAATGGTTGTCCAGTCTCTTTTTGAAATCCTGCAGTGATTGGAGCACCCACAACTTCCATAGCCAACTTCTGTAGATATTTCATTGGTTAATTTCTCTCACCATCAGGAAATTTTGTCCTTAGTTCTAGGTTGCTTCTTTCCTTGGTTAGTTTCCAGCCATTGTTTCTTGTCCTGCCTTTTGGTGCTTTGGAAAATAGTTTCATCTTTGAAGGAACCCCTCAAATATTGGAGTAGTGCTAGCATGTCCCCCCCGCCAGTCTTTCTTTTCATTAGACTAGACATACCCAATTACTGTAACCATTCTTCATACATTTTAGTCTCCAGCTCACTAATCATTTTTGTTGCTCTTCTCTGAACTTTTTCCAGAGTCTCAACATCCTTTTCATCTCATGATGACCAGTAGTGGAGGCAGTATTTCAAGTGTTGTCTCACTAAGCCTTTGTAAAGCAGCACCTGAACTTCTCATGATCTTGATCCTATCCCTCTATTAAAGCATAATATTCGTGCATGCACATGTTGTTCCTCTAAGTTGCTCAATGAGTACAGTTTAAAGATAATACTTCATATTTCTTTATGGAATGCAGAATATAAAATTTACTGTTCCTTTCAATACTTATCCTATACTGTGGCTTTTCATTTGCTCCTGCATTCAACTGAATCAGTGAAATATTGTTCCTGATATTCCTTATCTGTCCTTCACTTTCTTTGATAGTGTCATATATTTAGGAAACACTTAAAGGAAAAATGTTCCTATTTTCTATTCTCAGTTTTCAGAATCTTAGCTTGCAATGAGCAAAACAGCTCTCTAAGAGTTGTGCAGCTGTATTTTCCACAGAAATGAACTCAGCCCCTTCTAAGGCTAGAAGCATTACTCAAATGACTTGAGAACAGATTGTTTAAAATGACAGTAATGAGGACATGGAATACCCCCCCCCCACACACACACACCTTTCCTGTATCTTTCTTTCAAGAGGAAATTACTCAAAATGTCCCAGTTACTGCATATTATTATGGAGCATTTTCCCTATGATATTTATTAAGAATATACAAATATTACTTTTTTTTTTACTATTATTCAAGAATTGACTCCCAAAGTAGGCCTATATTAGATACATTACGAAGCAGTCAAGAGGGATTATACATTCATGTATACACATCCACGTATACACAAAAACACACATACAGAGATAACCATTCTTACCAAACAAGCCACTGTGAACACATTATTTTTTCTGTCTGTTCTGTTCTGTTCTGCCATAACCTTGATCTCTTAAAATGTCCATGATGGATTAAATAATGATTTAAACTTTCCTAAAATTACTTGTTTGAACAAACTTCTCCTGTGTCAATCCTGCGTCATTTCCAATCTACCACTATTTTTTTTTAACTTAAATTCATAGAATAATAGAATTATAGGGCTGGAAGGTACCTTGGAGTCCAACCCCCTGCAAAAGGAAGGAGTCCTTATACCATCCCTGACAAATGGTTGTCCAATCTTTTCTTGAAAATCTCAAACAATGGAGCACTCACAATTCTGGAAGACAAGCTGTTCCATTGATTAATAGTTATTATTGTCAGGAAATTCCTCCTTATTTCCAGGTTGAATCTCCCTGTGATAAATTTCAACTCATTGCTGTTATCTTCATATAAAATCAAGACCTTATTTCCATGCAAGGCTCAAATCGGTGTTGAATAATTCCAAACATTATTTTGTCAGCATTATAGTAAAAATTATAAATAGCTATACACATTCCAAAATAAAAGTTGTCTTATATGATATTTTTAGCTCAAACCCATTAACTGTTCCTTATAAATAGGTTTTCCAATTGCTGGAACAAACTTGTTTCAAGACTTAGTTCCTCTAATTTTTCCAGGTTTTATTTGATTCTGGCATTTATCAAGAGCTTGGGAACAGTTTTCCAAGGATCATTTTCATAACTCTGCATCCTTTATTCTCAAACAAGCAAACAATGTTCACCTCCAATTTAAGGAGGAGCTGGGCTTGCAGTCTGAGTTTGCATGACAAAGGATCATCTGAATGAAGATGCATATTCTCAGTTAGATTCTGGCTAGGTGTTGGCTGATTAACAGTGAATGTGGGAATATTCAGTTTAGTGTTCAAAATGAAATAGTATTGCAGGTGGTGTTTTTTATTATCTTTTCTTCACTTCCATCTGGTTATACTTTGTAAATAATGAAATTGGGACAGTTTCCCAACTGGAATGTCTTTGAGGTGCATTTGGTTTGAGTACAACTGTCAGTTAGTCTCTTGAGGCTATGCAACACAGGTCCCTAATGCAGTGACTCGCTGTATTTCTGCATCTGAAAGTTCTGCTTAAACTCTTTCTTTTTTTCTTTTATTTCAGAATTGGTGATGCATACCAATGGGATGTGGAGCCATACAAAAATTATAATGTGCTTTCTTCTGTTCTGTATGTTTGTCAAGAAGGTGTTCCCTGCTGGAGATGACACCATCATTGCTACTAAGAATGGAATGGTCAAAGGTATTCATTTACCTGTGCTTGGTGGAACAGTAACTGCATTTCTTGGGATTCCTTTTGCTACACCACCTGTTGGTAGATTACGTTTCAAAAAGCCAGAACCTCAAAAAGAATGGGAAGGAACTTGGAGTGCCACCAAATATGCCAACTCTTGCTTTCAACTCCTAGATAATACTTTCCCTGGCTTTGAAGGGTCAGAGATGTGGAATCCAAACACAAAACTTAGTGAAGACTGCCTTTATCTCAATATATGGGTTCCTTCTCCCAAGCCTAAAAATGCATCAGTCATGGTATGGATTTATGGAGGTGGCTTCTACAGTGGGACATCTTCACTCTCTGTTTATGATGGCAAATTTCTAGCTCGTGTGGAAAGAGTCATTGTTGTATCGATGAATTATAGGTTAGGGCCTTTTGGATTCTTGGCTTTGCCAGGAAATGAAGATGCCCCAGGAAATGTAGGTTTGTTTGATCAAAGGCTCGCACTTCAATGGATCCATGACAACATAGGAGCCTTTGGAGGTAATTCTAAAAGTGTGACCTTGTTTGGAGAAAGTGCTGGAGCAGGGTCTGTTAGTTTTCATCTTCTTTCTCCTCAAAGCTATCCTCTCTTCACTAGGGCAATCATGCAAAGTGGATCTGGGAATGCTCCTTGGGGTGCAATTCTATCATCTGAAGCAAGAAAAAGAACTCTAGCTCTAGCTGAACTCCTCCACTGTACTGGCAAAAATGAAACCGAGATTATATTCTGTCTTCAAAACAAGGAACCCCAAGAGCTATTGGAGAAAGGAGTAGCTTTAATATACACCGGTCTTATAAGTTTGCAGTTTTGTCCCATAGTTGATGGTGACTTTCTTGCTGATATGCCAGAAATATTGCTGAAAAATGGACACTTTAAACAAACACAGATCTTGTTAGGAGTAAACAAAGATGAAGGTACTACTTTTCTTGTGTACGGTGCTCCTGGCTTCAGCAAAGATAATGACAGTGTTATCAATGAAACAGAATTCCAGGCAGGTTTGAAAGTTGCTTTTCCAAAATTAAATGAAATGGGATTGGAATCTATTGCTTTCCACTACACAGACTGGGAAGATGAGAAGAATATTTTCAATTATCGTGATGCCATGGATGATATTGTTGGGGATTATTATTTCTCATGCCCTGCAGTAGAGTTCATAAAACAGTTTGCCTTGGCAGGGAACAATGCTTTTTTTTACTTCTTCGAGCACAGATCTTCAAAACTTGCTTGGCCAGAATGGATGGGAGTTCCACATGGTTATGAAATTGAGTTTGTATTTGGATTACCTCTAGAGCGAAGAGTTAATTACACTAAAGCAGAGGAAGCACTGAGCAGATCTATACTGAAGTACTGGGCAAATTTTGCAAAAACTGGGTAAGGGCTGTTTTATTTTACAATACAGCAATTTTTCTTGTTATTTCTCTTTAGAAATTGAAAGTATTTTTTCAATGCCTGATTTAAGAATGACATCTGGCTATTCCTGATCCATTATTGATATTAATATGATTGTTCACAGATACTAGCAATGATGTTAAAAATAATATGGGATATTGATGTTGATATCAGAGACAGAGTATAATATTCGCAATGGAGAATCTGCTAGTTATTTCTCTAGAAAAGATACTTCCCAATACTTTCAAAAGATGACAATGTTGGATTAAATTATAACAAGACAGAATATGCTTTGGTATTATTAGTCATCTACTATCTTTCAAGAGAACTGAACTTTCATTTGTCATCACAACAGCTGGTGCAGTTGAAGGCCAGTGTTTCAAGTTGCAAAGTATGACATTCCATGTGATCTCAGCTCTTCTACCATCATGTTCTTTAACATACAAAAAGGGAAATTTGAAAGGCAAGGAATAATTGCAGGAAATGACCTTTAGCATCGGGACATTTAATTAACATACATTAATCATAAGAAAGAAACTAACAGAGTAGAAATCCCATGCATGCACTGTCTTTTTGTCTGTCTATCCATATCCACTCATCCACATATATTTCATGTTTTCAAACATGAGTGTAGTAGCAAGTATTGGTCATGTGAATATGTGCCTTTTAGGGGCAATCTGAGAAACGGCCAACCACCAATAATGAATTATTGCATTTAGGTCTCCTGACTATTTTCTCAATAACTATGTTATTGATATTCTTATCATTAATTTATCTTAAGGTTAACTTCTTGCATGGTACAGAATAATAATAAGACTAAATGCCAATCCAAATTTCAGACTACACATTTTTAAAAGATAGGTCAGAAACATCTATGGTAGGAGTGAAATGTATCTAGATCAATTATATAGCAACAGATAAAATTGCTTAACACCCCCCCTTTTATTTCCCATATAAAATTCATGCAGAACATCCACATTAATCCAGAAACTGACATATCAATCAAGTTCGATTTTCTTAAGTTTTTCCCACATTTCCAATGTCAGTTTATAGGCTCTCTTTGAAAAGGAAATTAGAGAAAGCATATGATTTGTGAAATTCTTTCCAACTCCTTTATAAACAGTGCCCACAGTATGCATTTCATGTTTGCATATAATGTAAGTGTGGATGTGTGTGGATGTGTGCCTGAGAAAGAGAAAGAAAGGCAGAATGAGAGAGAGAGGCAGGGAGGATATTTTAATCATGATAGATTCATAAGTGCTGATTTCTCTCTCTCTCTCTCTGTGTTACTGCTCATGTTGTATCTGTTTATATTGCACTGGAAAACACAGGATGTCTGTATATACTCAGCTCTGGGTCATATGATCAAAAGAAAAATGGGGTTGCCCTTTCATTAGGATGCACTGGGAAATTTTTCAGAAATCTTTTTTTTTCTATAGGACCAGGTGAATACGGTCCATGTTTAAATTTGGCCTTTCTTTTGTTGCTTAATCTTCCATGTATCCCAGAAATCTGGAACAGTTTCCAGAGATGGAGTAGCACTTCTCCATTTGAAAATGGTGCACAATCTCTTTCTAGTCTCACAAGTCCTACTCTATGATCAGGTAGCAGATAACAGATAACAGATCATCAGAGTTGGAAGGGACCTTGTAGGTCATCTAGCCCAACCCCCTGCCCAAGCGGGGAACCCTACACCATTTCTGACAAATGGCAGTCCAATTTCTTCTTGAAAGTTTCAAGTGATGGCATTCCCACAACTTCCGAGGGCAAGGTGTTTGATTGGTTGATTGTTATCACTGTCGGAAAGTTTCTCCTTATTTCCAGGTTAAATCTCTCCTTGTTCAGTTTCCATCCATTATTCCTTGTCTGGCCTACAGGTGCTTTAGAAAATAGCTTGACCCCTTCCTCTCTGTGGTAGCCCCTCAAATGTTGGAAGACTGCTATCATGTCTCCCCTGGACCTTCTCTTTACTATATTAGCCAAGCCCAGTTCCTGTAACCATAAATTCCTATAAAGTGATGCCAGGAAGGTCTTTGCATTCATTTGATATAGCATTTGCACACTTTTCCTATAAAAGATGGTCCTTCATACAATCACTCAAACCCTACAGCTCAATTATTGCAACACGTTTTACATGGGCTTGCTCTTGAACATCAGCTAGAAAATCCAGCTGGCCCAGAATAAAGAAACATAAACAGTGGTGGGCCTACCTCAGTAAGCCCATGCAATATCCCTGTTTTGAGAGCTGCATTGATTGCTAATTTGCTTCTGGGCATGATTCAAGGTTTGCATTATGATGTATATAGTCCTGTCTCCTATGGTATTAGCAGGGCTTGTTCAACAAAGTTGGAACATTCTGATGAACATCCCTTCATCAGACATCATCCCATTGGGAAAGAATATACAGTATAGATAGTCCTTGAATTATGACTATTTGTTTAATAATCATTTGGAGTTATGATGGCACTGAAAAGTGATTTATGATCAATTCTCACATGTATGACAGTCGCAGTGTCCCCCGTAGGTGCATAATCATAATTGACACTTGACAACTGACTTCATTTGCAACAGAGGTGGTATTCAGCAGGTTCTGACCAGTTCTTGAGAACTGGTAAGCAAAATATTGAGTAGTTCGGAAAACCTGAAAATACTACTTCTGACTGGAGATTTTACAATATCCTTCCCCTGTCATGCTCACCAAGCCACGCGCACAGAACCAGTAGTAAAAAAAAATTGAATCCCACTAGTGATTTGTAACTGTGGTTATTTAATTAATAACCATGGCAAAAATTACCTTGAAATTGCATGTGGCTCATTTAAAGACTCAGTAGTGGTTATAAGTCAAGAATTACCAGTAGTGACATCCTGCTTTACTAGTTTTGGTCAATTTCAGGAACCCGACTTTCAAACTAACAGACTAAAGTCCAAGTGAGATCTCATAACTGCAGGAGATTCAGAGCCAAACGAATTGCTTGTGTGCAAAGAAAGCTTTTCAAGAATAGCATGTTTACCTATAACTAAATCCCCACTCTTGTATAGCTTCTTTGCCTGATTCATCCAAATGAATAACAGCTTGCATAGGATGGATGTGATAGTGCTGGAGGTGAGCATACTGTACAATGTAAGGAGTTGAAATGACATGGCTTGCCTTCAAAAGTTGTGAGTTCTTCATCAATTGAGTCTTTCAAAAATAGACTGGACCACATTTATCTGAAATGGTATAGACCAGGGGGTTAGATTAGAAGAACTTCCCAGATCCCTTCCAATTCTATTACTATATGGCTTTTTTTAAAAAAAAAACTTGTCTTGTTTCCCATTTTCTTTCCATTGGATTTCAATATGGTTTTGGATTCTTATATGTCCTTGATTCAGAACTGACTTCTGGATTGACTGATATTGGCTTTCATCTGCTAATGTAAAACAAGACAGATATCATTTAAAATGGGTAGATCCCAGGTCTTTTTTTCTGTTGCCCTAAACAACCCTGAAAAATTACAAGAAGCCATATCTCTTTTTAAAACTGATGGAAGATGAAGGTATGAAGGTAAAGGTTCCCCTCGTACATACATGCTAGTTGTTCCCAGCTCTAGTGCTCATCTCCGTTTCTAAGCTGAAGAGCCAGCACTGTCTGATGACAATTCTGTGGTCAAGTGGCTGGCATGCCTATTTTTCTACTTTTTTACATGCTTTCGAACTGCTAGATTGGCATAAGCTGGGACAAGTAAAGGGAGCTCACTCCATTATGCAGGTCTAGGGATTTGAACTGCCGAATTGCCAACCTTTCTGATTGACAAACTCAGTGTCTTAGCCACTGACCCACTATGTCCCTTTTATAGGGATGAAAATGAATGGGAAAAAACCTCTCTGACTGAAAAAGCTTTCTAGTAAAATCATATAGTTATAGTAATTGGACAGGACACATTTTTTCCGGTTTCGGAATATAGAATAACAGTGTTGGAAGGAATATTGGAGATCATCTAGTCCAGCCCTTGTTCAAGCAAGAGACCCTATACAATCAGGGGTGGGATTCAAATTTTTTAACAACCGGTTCTGTGGGCATGGCTAAGTTGGTGGGTGTGGCTTGGTGGTCATGTTATTGGCTGGGCATGGCCAACTCAATATCACTCACATCGAGGCATGCATCTCCTTGCCTGGCCTCTCATGACTGTGGGGATGCTGCAACAGTCGTAAGTGTGAAAAATGGTCATAAGTCATTTTTTTCAGTGCCATTGTAACTTTGAATGGTTCCTCCACACAAGCAAAGTACCAGCAAAGAAGGAGAAAAAAACTCCATAGAAGTTTCTGAGACAGGAAGTCTAGTCCTGCCAAGAATGTAATAAGAGTTAACAGAGAGGCAGTTTCTGTAAGCAAAACCAGAATGTTTCCTTCCTGCCTTCTTTACAGGATTAGGCCAGTAATTTCTTCTAACAACTGGTTCTCTGAACTGCTTAGAGTGTTAACAACCAGTTCTAGAGAATAGGTGCTAACTGGTAGAATCCCACCCTTGTATACAATTCCAGACAAATGGAGTCTTGGTTTTAAAAACATACTTTTTATGTTTCTAGAGAATAAAAGAGATAGATGATCCCCACATATATGCAAACAAACATGAGAAATGTGAAAATTGTGTCCTTAACTAAAATGGAATCTATTTTGAATCAAGGGTATAATAGTGTTCTATTTGATATTGATGGCCATGGTAAATACTGATATTTACAGAAAATGGCTTGAATTTTCATTCCAACTTCTAATCAATTCAAACCAGTTGACAACTGTAAAAATTAAATAGGGAAGAGTTAGAAGAGAAAAATAATTCAGCCATTGGAGGCTTGGTAGAGCTTTGAAGTTCATATCTCACACTTGGATCTTAAGTAAAAATGCAAGGAAAAAAATGAACAGTAGTATTTCAGGAGTTAACTTGGTCAGTAAACCACTTCATTTGTTTTGTGCTATGCATTTTGTTGCAAATGGTATTTTGGGCTTTACTTTTTGGGGTACACTTTGGCCAAGAAAAGAACAGACCCCCCCCCATACAAACACATTTCAAAAACGGCACATGCATTGTCTCACCCATGAAGTCAATCCAATTGTTGTTTGAATTATTGTCAGATTAGTTGGTAGGTAGTATTTATTTCAAGCAAATACTAAGAAATTGCATTTTCTGGAACACTGAAAAATCATAACTATTGTGGACACAAAGAAGAGATGGTTTGCATCTTTCAGCACCAACCTTTTACTTATAATTTATTATTTTTCAAAAGAAGTTTCAATAATTAATATTTATTATTGTTTCAACATAATTTTCCAAACATTGCTATTATTATTAAGTCTGAAATCTTCATAAAACAGTGAGATTTTTGAAGTGTTTTATTTAGGAAAATGATGTCTTTTCTTATCTAACTACATTTAGCTCAAAGAATTAACTTTATATGTCTTGTAGTACTCTAACATATCCAAATTCTAGAGCATAAATCAGGGAGGAAAATAGACCTCTACTTTTCCTTTTTTTTGTTATGAGAAAATCATAAATATTTTTGGAAATGCATTTTTTTCTAATGGTATGGAATGTTCAAAATTAAAACATTATAAATGAAAAGAGCATGCCAATTTTCACTGAACTGAGCCAAGAGATTTTGAAGTATATGCCCTTAAAATTTGTTAAACTGTCTTTTTGACCTACAGCAGAAAAAAATGGGTTCTCTATTGTCAATTATTTGATAAGTTATCAAAAAAAGTAAAACATTGATAATACAACTTTTAAAAATTAGAACACAGTTAAACTTTCTGAAAATCTTTCTATCCTACTCCTGAAACTTTTGCCATCACACAAAATAAAGTTTGATGATAAGGATTTTTCTGGTTTGAAAGTCTTATTTTCCTTTTTCTTAAGGAATTTTAAATTGCTATGAAGCATGAGGAAATAATTTTATTTTTACACATTTGTACACTTCTTTATTATTTGCTTACTTGTTGCTTATTTTCCTGAGTATCACTGTTCTTCCCATCAAAGACATTGTAATTTATTTATTCATTTACAGTTGTTTGCATTCTACTCCAGTGTCATGATTATAGGCAGTTTGTAGTGTAAATATTTCTTTTAAAAATAGTAATGTAAGCACCAACAGCAAAACAAACAAGTAGGCTTTTGAATTAATAAGCTTGAGAAACACATCCCACTTTAAGGGAGTTTGAAAACAGCATGTCACATCATTTTATCCCATTCAGCATTTGGGAATTATGGCATAGTGGTACCCAGCGCAAGTAAATTAAAACTATTTACATTTCTTTTCATGCTTATATAGCTAAAATAAACTAAGGTGGGATATTCACAAGATAATTGCTTTTCCTTTAAGACAGGAGTGTCAAAATCAAGGATCCGGTCCATGGGGTGCTTAGATCTGCCCTGCAGGGCTGGCCTGGAAATGGCAAAAGACTGGCAAATGGTGCATCTACCAGTGAAAACAGAGCTCATGTGGAATGCCTGAGATTCTCACAAGCTTCATTTTCACTGGCAGAGGATTGCAGGAGGCTGTTGCAGCTGAAAATGAAGCTTGGGATCCCGTTTTCTTTGGCAGAATGCTTGGACCACTACATGTGTCCCAACATGAGTGACATCGAGCTGGCACATACACCATGGCCATGCCTACACTGACCCCTCAAGGTCAAACACAATCCTGATGTGACCCTCAATGAAATCAAATTTGACACCCCTACTTTAAGATGAACATTTAATAACACATCATCAATGTGTTAGACCTATACACTTTTAGTTTTGAAGTTGATATTATCTGCCTTAATGTTTGAACTGATTGAGCATTGTGCACTTTATGTGTAAGAAACAGAATATGTCATCTTAATTGACTACTCTGCTTTATATGCACTTCTCACCAAGAGAAGACCATTCTAAAGAAGCAACAGAACAGAAGCAGCACAGCTGCTCAAGCTCTGGAAGTAATCATTGTGACTCTGCTTCTAATCAAAATATCATTCCAGTCACTCTAGCAAAGCTTTTCATAGCCTTTGGCAAGTTTGGTTAGTTATCTTCTTTGTCCTCCAAGTTTTTTCCCCCGATGAGTGAGCATACAATGTCAACATCAAATGACTGATGCAATTTATGATGATAATGAGGATTACAGGGAGTATAAAATGGACCCATTGTATATATGTGCTAAATACCAAATGCTTTATCAGAGATTTGATTTCAAAAGGAAAGGATAGAAAAGTTTTAAAAATGGATTCTTAAACTGTAAAAAAGAAATATCAATTTCTCCACTAATGGTATCAGAAATTAACTATTATCATTAATAATTATGAAAGGTTTGCATATGTTCATATAAGTGTTAGTAGCAGTTCACTTTTGAAGACTGATAAAGTTACAGTATGTTAGTCAGATGAAAGTTCCTTAGTATTTCTCTTTGACTTTGATTCAAAGCCCATTTTGGTTTTGGTAAATGTTATTATGAATATTAATCAAAGCATGTTTTCTTCTGTTGGCTCTGGTTTCCTTGTGATTTATTTTAAATTCAGAGAGCCAGGATGACAGCTTGGTTTCTTACTTGGTTCCTTTTTTAAAACATAATTTTATCCTCATTTTTCTTCTTGACTTTTGGTGTTCTTCAAAAAGCCTTTGGAAGTGATGGTTACCATGAATGATGGTAACTGGTGCTATCAATCACCGTCATTGATACACTCAGCAAAACCCTTGTAAGAAGAAGCTTTATTTATCACAAATAAAATACTTGTCAACCAGTTTTAGAAGTTGCTTAGGTTATGCCTTTTACATTACTTTAGTCATTATAATAATTCAGCACCATTTTCTAGATAAAAGTGAAATTTATTTTTATTTTTCAAAATGCCCTGACAATGGAATTGACAAATCAGATGCAAGGGAATTTTTTTTTGAAGGAAGTTGAAAACATTTCATTCTAGAGAAATACCTGAACCTCAAGAATTGTACATTCTCTAAAGTAAGCCCTCTTTAAAAATGTTAATTGGGTTCTGATCATTTCAGATCATTCTTATTTTATATTTTAAAAAACTGTTACATTTTCCTTTGAGATAGGCATGAAAAAGTATCAGCTGTTTTCCAACCTTGTTTTAGACTTAGATTTACCCTTTTTGACTAGCTCTTTTCTTAGAGACCAATTACTAAGTTCTACTGAGTATCTGCAGTAATGGCTACTCAGAAGCCTCAATCAGACATCATACTTAGCTTAGTTGTTGAATTAAATCAGAATGTTTTGAAGTATAACTAACCAAATAGAATGGACAACGATATAGCCAGCAACATCTACAATAAGCTATGATAACACCAAAATGACAGGTGCTACAAAACCAGGAGCCACCATTTGAAATAATGTGGGTAATCTATAATAAAAATTTGAAGTATTTGATTGTAAATATATTAACAGCGGCTAGGATTGTATTTGCTAAGAACTGGAAGAGTGAGAAAATTCCATCAGAAGAAGAAATTATTAAGAAAATATTGGATTGTGCTGAAATGAGTAAATTGACATTTGAAATCAGAGAACAAGAAGATAAACAATTTTATGAAGTTTGGGATCTTTTTTATCAATGGTTAGATAATAAAACATAATGATAGAATATTCAGATTTAGCATAAAAAAATTTTTTTTTCTTAATATTATCTTTATAAAACATTATTAAGGTAGATTTGGTATGATCTTATGATTTATTGCAAAATAAATTAAGCAAACTATAGTTATCTCGTTAAAATATGAATTAACAAAATTATAAATGATTTTTTTTTTTTAGTGATGATATTAGGTTATACAATTATTGATCGATAATATGAGCTATTATGTAATATAATTATACTAGTGACTAGGAAATGGATGCACAAAAAAAAGTGGTAAACCAATCGATGCACTGTATGTAAATTCATGAAGAAGGATCTTTTTATGTTTTTTGTGGTAAGTTTATGTTTATTTTGTTATGTATGTTTATGTTTATTTTGTTATTAAAAAATTAAAAAAAATTATTTAAAAAAAAAAGAAATAATGTGGGTAGTCTGTAATCACATTTTTTCATACTCTAGGATTCACTTTGAACATATGGTAGTGGTGTTTTCTACCATTTTGAATTAAGAAACTCATGCAGTGTAATTCCTAAAATATTAGAATTAAAATAAGAGAGTTGGAAGGGACCTTGGAAGTATTTTAGTCCATCCTCCTGCTTAGGCAGAAAACCCTATACCATTTTAGACAAATGGTTGTCCAGACCTATCCAAGAATATGAAAAAGTCAAGATGGTGATGGTAGCAAATGTGCAGTTGAAGCTCCTTCCCTCTTTTAGATGTGAGACATGTAAAACTTAGTAGCAATAGTACATTTAGTTGCAACTCTATGTTTGCATCTGTTACTTCACTTGTACAAATATAACCCCTTTTCCTTTTTTTTTTACATTCTCTTTCACGATTTCCCCCATGACAACTTATTTACTTTTTAGCCTATTGTTTTATTGGCATGGCTTATGATTGACTCAACCTGTTTAAGCATATAATATATAATAAATCAGATCTGACTTTGCATAGCATATTATTTCATAAATCAAGATTTACAAATTTCAGTGATTAAGATCACACATCTTACTGAAATAGAGATGTGGCTATTGTAATCGTGGCTGCTTTGCCTAGCTTCCCCAACATTATCTCCATTGTTCACTGCACTGTTATATGTTTTGATAGCATTTATAATTTGGGGATGTTGTTTTGTTTCTCGTTGATTTGTGCTAAATTTTTTTGTATTTTGTACTTCATCCTGGCTAAAGCATCTATTCCTTAGTGCTTAAAGTATTTGTGCTTATACCTAATTACTGGGATATTTAAAGCAGATAGCATTAATTTCAGTGAACTACACCAATTTTATATGTATTTAGTTAGCATGTTTTAAGCCTGCCTATTGTCATTACATCTTCTCACAAAACATGAGTCTGAGCAGCATACAATAAAAAACTCTCATAAAATGAACAATTTTAAACCTCCACAATGAAATTCCACATTAATATTAATGTTAAAAGTCTATGAAAGAGTATTAGATGTGACAAACAATGTTGTTATTTCATTAAATCACAATTCCTTGAAACCCCAGAGGTATATCTTTTCTGCCACTGTTCTGACCAAGGGCTTCCAAGACCATAATTATACACACACTTATTTTAAAAACAAGTATTGTTTTAATGCAATGCTGGGAATTATTTTCATTCCCAGCTGGTAATGAATCTCAAACAGTCCCTCAAGATAAGCACCTACCTTTCCTTCCTGTGAAGTGCTGCCAATAATAGAAGTGTCAAATGAACTACAACAAAAACCAACCGAAGTACAAAGAGCTTCAAGAATGAACAAATGACTTTGCTTCCTTATTGTTACCTTTATTGTCAGTGCACAGCATATGTTCAATGAAATTGGCTGAGCCTCCCTTCGTGCACCCCCTGACACAACTCACAGTGAGGACAGTAGTCCCTAACCCAGTCCCAATCTTATTACACTATGTGACCTTGTTGCACAATGCATCTGCCCCGCAAATCTATCATACTATGTTGACATGAAGTTATTTTCCATTCAGGAGTCTGACAGCCCATGGGTAGAAACTATTCTTCAGCCTGTTGGTGCAGCTGGCTATGCTTCTATATCTCCTACCTGATGGTAGGAGAGTGAAGAAGTGCTGACAGGGATGTGAGTCATCCCTGAGAATTTTCCTCACTCTTCTAAAGCAGTAAGCCCTAGCGATGTCATCTAGTGGTATCACATGATGTTCTTTGCTGTGCTCACCACCCTCTGTAATGTCTTTCAATCTGTGGCTGTCAAGCTAGCATACCATACCATAATGCAATACGTGAGGATGCTTTCTATTGTGGACTGGTAAAAGGAGGTCATTAGTTGTTGTTCCACTTTGTTCTTTTGCAAGATCCTAAGGAAATGGAGTCTCTGTTCAGCTTTTCTGGCCACCTGGGTTATGTTGATTTTCCAGGTAAGATCTTCATTGAGATAGACTCCCAGAAATTTAAAGGAGGAAACTCTCTCTACACAACCCCACTCGATGTAAAGTGGGGCAGGTTCCTCTCTCGTCTTCTGGAAGTCTAACACCATCTCCTTTGTCTTGCTGATGTTTAGGTGCAGGTTGTTTTCTAGGCACTATGAGGATAATTTTTAAACCACCCCCTGTATGCTGTTTCATCTCCACCTGCAATGAGACCCAATATAGTAGTATCATCTGTGAACTTAATGATCACAGTGGATGTACAGTGGATCATCATGTATGTACAGTGAATACAGGTAGGGACTGAGCACACAGCCATGTGGGAAGCCAGTGCTAAGCTTCAAGGAAGTGGATGTGACAAATCCAGCCCTCACCGTTTGTGGTCAGTCCCTCAGAAAGTCTTTGATTCCATGCAGATGGAAGAGGGAAAATCCAAGTCATTCAGCTTTTTCATAAGGATGCTTGGCAGGATAGTATTGAAAGCAGAGTTGTAGTCAATGAAAAGCATCCTGACATGGTTTCTGGGTTTCTCCAGATGGCTCGCTACAGAATGTAAGGCAGTAGTTGGTGTCATCTGTTGACCTGTTCCCCCTGTAGGCAAACTGATATTTGTCAAAGTCTGTTGGGAGTCATGTCCTAAGGTATTGGAGAACCAGTCTTTTGAAGCATTTCATCACTACTAACGTTAACGCGATAGGTCTGTAGTCATTTAGACATTGCTGTTTTCTTTGGACAATTCCTGCAAAGGTTTCATCATCTTCGCCTGTCCTTTATACCTTATGGGAGGGGCTATCACCTCCCAGCCTTACTCCCAAGTTGCCCCTTTTGTTTCAGCGGCTCTCACCTTCTAACAGCTCTGCACAACCACTAATGGGGACAGGCTCCCTTGGGTTCTCTGCCTCACTGCTGCCAGACTCCAAGGGTTCCAAAGGCAGCACCCCACTCCCAGGTGGTCCTGGCCCCATCTCGGCATCACTTGCAGGACCTTCATCCAAGTCCTCTCCAGACTCCCTGACTGGTCCCCATTCGTCGCCACTGTTGAATTCCGCTGCCATCTGCACAGGCTGCTGGCAAACCACAACAGTCAGGACCCCAACCTTTGGGAATATCATCGACCCTGAGATGAGACTGCCTCATCCCGATTCTCCTTCCATAAGTCCCTGAAAACCAAGCATTTGTCAGAGTCAAGTTTTGAGGATACTAAGGGTCATGCCAGTGTCATCTCAGGGGTGATGATATTCCTAAAGGTAGATGTCCTGGCAGAAAAGGGTGCCACCAAGTGTAGCTCCTTAGCAGAAGGGACCTGGAGCATATCTTATATGCCACAATGTCATATTGTTTTACAGCCTCAAATTGTTCTTCTTTTAGAAGGAAGATGTTTCCATGCATAGACTAAGGACAAATAAGATATGACAAAGAGACTAATGAGCAACAACTTCTATATTTCCAAGTGAAACATCCCTAGGGATTTATTACAGAAAACAGTTATGAATGGTATCCATAATTGCAGAATAAAATATTTCTATCCTCTGCCTTTTATTTTAAACATATCAATATGAAAACTCTAGAGAGACATGGCTTGTGTGCATGAATTAAATATAAAGTGATACAGACCTGCACAAGGAATCCTTGATATCATTTGATGAAATGACAAATGATCAGATGAAACAGAGAAATGTTCTGAATTTTAAAATAAAATCTGGAGAGACAACTCATTATGCCAAATCACACATCAACAGACCTTGATAATAAGACTGATAGTAAGAGTGGCTTCAGAAATAATCTGAGCATTCATAAATTGTAAGTGCCTTGAATTCCTAATTTTATTCATTTAATAAAATTGCTTACTATAAGCCCCTGGGCATTCCCCCACCCCCCAAAAAAAAAGTATCATTTGCTAATTTGAGAAAAACAAAAACTATACAACTTTTTTCATTTTTAACTTTTTTCCCATAAAGTCAATGGGTTGGATTACATCAAAGGCCCCATTGAAATAACTGTTAAAAAAAAGACATATCTAACACCCAGAAATATTAATGGATCTAGGTTCAAGTAATTGGATACATGTGCATGTCCTATGGAAGTAAATTTGTTTATTTATTTATTAAATTATTATGTTGTCCAACTAAGTCTGTGAAGAAACACTGGATGTCTTAAGCATAAGAAAGCCTAAATATATTGAATACTAGCTTGATACCCATGCTTTGCTACTAAACTATGTGGTCGGGCTTAGTTTTGGGGGACGAAAATAAAGGGAAAAAATTCTGCCTCTGCCTACCAGAATCCATTGGTATTCATTTGTCTAGAGTCCTGTATTTGCTGTGTGAGCGAGAAGGAGACAGTAAGGAGCCTGGGCGTAGCTTAGCTCAACTGTTCCATACTAAAGCTGCTTGGTGCTGTGAAACTAAAATTGAAGGCGAAACTCCTGTCTTCTGCTTGTATTTTGCATTTGGAACAGATTTCTTTTCATGTGGGGAGGAGGAGTAGGATTCCTTAGCATCAGAGTGTGTTAACAATAATATACAAAATACTAATGCTCTGATGGTCATTTTGAAGAGGAACATATGTGCCAAATTTCAAGTTTGTAGGCTTTACAGTCCTGGAGATTTTGTGATGATGCGTGAGTGGAATTTTCCCCATTCCCAGGTTTTTAGTTTGTTCTACAGAGATTTTATTTCTTTTTCAGTATCATCTGTTATGCCTTTTGGAGAAAGACACTATCTTTGCCACACAATAACTGACAATGAGTCTTTCCATTCTATAACACAAAGAAGAGAATTGAAGACTTCACTCCAAGTGTACTTGCATTGTGGAGAGGATTATTGTGTCATCAGCATAAAAAGGAACTAAGGTGGAATTATTGGCCATTTAGGATAGAATGGATTGATTTTCTACTTTTGGATTACATTTTGAGTATAAAAATAATATAAAAGTTTAAAATGAAGAGATCTAATATACAGCTTTGTTTCACTCCTTTTCGGATGGAAGATTGGCATGGAAAGAAATTCAGGGTTTTATATATATATAGCATGAAAGCATTTTAACACAATTTCATGATCAAAAGTAGGAGTATTCGATCAATAAAAGAAGCTGCCAGCTTCATCCAAAGCTTGTCTCTGTGAATTAAACTGAATCCTGACTTTAAATCAATGAAGACAGCATATAGAACATCTCTTGGACAAGTAGAATATTTTTTCCACTAAATAGTATACTATTATGCAATGGTGAGATATGATTTGTCCTAGATTAAATGTAATTTGCTTCTCAGTCAAAATCTAATCTTCAGTCAAGTAGACTGTTTCCAGTAAAGATAGCTTATGTAAAGTTTGCTAATTTTACTTAGAAAAGTGATATAAAATTTCTTCCACGGGTTGATAGCTTCTCATGCTTCATATTTAATATGATCTAATTTTGAATCTCTTTTGTGGAGATTCAAAACTGGAGAAAGCCTGTTCTGATCATAATCTAAATAATCCAACTCCAAAAGACAATAAGTGAATGGGTGCATGCAGAGTCATCTTGTATTGTTCAGTTACTTAAGGAATTACATAGTTGGCATTGACACTTCTAAGAGATAAAAAAATCTGTTTGGTTGAACTTGAAATTTCATGTATGGGAAAAATTAAAATTGGCAAATGTATTATTAATACAAAGATAGAAGAAAGAAAATAGAAAGTAAAGAAGAGGAAAGATGAAATAAATGTAATGTATTTTTCTAATGTGACAAAAATAGATAATCTCAGACAAATCTTATCATTGTTTGGCCAAAGTGACTAAATTAGTGGAGTAAGAGTTTTAGTAAAGTTGGATGATGTCTCCTTATTGGAAAGATTGAACAATGTAAGATGGATGAGTCCATGATCAGATGAATTAATAGATAATTGAATTGAAGATAGGTTCTAGGTACAAAAAAACTCTTGATAAATTTGAAATGAGGCGCTAGCCTATTAATTCCATTCAATGGTAAAAATAAAATCTAAAATTAGGTAGAAAAAATATGCATAGATACAATATAACCAATACCTATCTCAACAATAGTACTTGTGAAAAAGGTCTGGACATCCTGGTGACCACCAAATAAGAATGATCTAGAAGTGTGCTTGTAGGGATGCAGTGGGTCAGTGGATAAGATGTTGAGCTTGTCGATCAGAAAAGTTGGCAGTTTGGCAGTTCAAATCCCTAACACCACATAACAGAATGAGCTCCCGTTACTTGTCCCAGCTTCTGCCAAACTAGCAGTTCGAAAACATGTAAAAATGCAAGTAGAAAAATAGGGACTATTTTGGTGGGAAAGTAACAATGTTCCATGCACTGTCAGCATTTAGTCATGCCAGCCACATGATCATGGAGACATCTTCAGACAGCGCTGGGTCTTCGGCTTTGTAAAGGAGATGAGCACTGTCCCCTAGAACCAGAAAAGACTAGCATGTATGTGTGAGGGGAACTTTTACCTTTACCTAGAAAGTGTGCTACAATCTTGGGCAACATCAACAGATGTACTGATTATGGAAAATTGTATTCCTTTTTTTACACTGCAATGATCAGGCTACACCTGGTTCATTTTCCTTTGTTTTTATTTTATTTATTAATTAAATGTCTATGCTGCCCATTTTGCTTAAGTAATTATGGGTGGTTTACAATAACATAACAAAACCATATAAACACATATGAAAAACAGAGTTAAGAACAAGTTAAAATTTGTAAGTAAAAATAAAAATGGAAGTTAAAAATTCAGAAGGCTAAAAGGACAGCAAAGTAGTAGGAATGCCATCAAGCCACCAGTCATGCCCAGGTCTGCACCATATTCTTAGAGCTCCATGCTAATTGGCAAAATTATGTCTTAATGCTCTTCCCAAAATCCATAAAAATTGGGTGCTTGCCTCACTTCTTTGAGTACGATATTCAAAAGGATGGAGGCAATAGCAGAGAAGGTCCTACTCCTAGATCCTGCCAGTCAAAATTCCCAGACTGATGGGATATGCAGCATGCCCTTCCTGCTTGACAGGATGAGACAAGACAATGTTATTGAGATGAGACAATTCCTCAAGTATAACCTTTATAGCCACAATAGCAGAGAGATCTAAGGCAAGCATGTAGAGAAGAACATCAAAGATGATTCAGAGATCTGAAACTAAATCCTATGAAAGACAATTCAAAGAACAGGGCATATTTAGCCTTCAGAAAAGATGACTAGGGAGTGACATGATAGCAATCTTTCAAGTGAATCTTTCAAGTGAAGGCTGCCTATTGCCCCACTAGATAAACCAGACCATGAAATCAATTCCAAAAGATAGCTAAAACTAGTTTTATTAAGAGTGGCTATAGCAACAGAATGTTAAAAGTCTGATAATGCTGTATGTCCTTTCCCTCCTTCCTATAGCTCAGTGAATTGGGGCTGGGGTGGTCCAAGCTGTTCTGAAAGTTACTTGGACATTCTGGACTTAAAGAAATGTCCAGAATGCATAGAACAATATAATAAAGTCATCTTCCTTACTTTCTGTGCTGTCACTATTAGGGCATAGATCTATTCTTCATGATACCCAAGGGTGGAACATGATCCAGTAGGTGGAAACTGCACAATCAAACTTTAAAAAGGTGGAATTTCCTGATTGTGAGCACTATTAAGCAGGGGAACAGCCTGTTTCCTGGAGTCATAGTTGCTCAGTAGCTGGGAGTTTTCAAACAAAGATTCAACCTCTCATTTTCCTGGGATGATTTGAGGAATTATTAAGTTATTTAATTTATATGCCACCCACCTCACCATCCAATTCTGGGAGTCTTACAATACAGTTGAAACATAAATATAAAAAGATTCCTGATTTGGACTGGGGTTGAATCAGAAGATCTCCCACCTCTATTGTTCTATGTCTGCACAATGGTGAATAAAAATACTGTGCAGAACCCTTAGTGAACTTTTGCTTAGCTTATTACTAGCTGCCAGACATCCAGAGTTTCTAAAGCCCTGGGGTTAGATTATTCTGTTTCCTTGACAAGCACTCTTTTACTAAAAGCTGAGAATGTCAGCCTCCTAACCATGCTTATTCTTAGCTTGAATAAGATACAGAAGAATGGAAGCTTTATTACAGACATTCATCCAATGCTCAGTATGTCCAAATCCTGTCAGTACCTTGTGAAGTATTCTTTCATTAGAATGCTAGACACATCAAGCTCTTTCCAATCCAGCAACCATAAATTAAGGGGGGTGGGGGGAACCAGAAACATCTTTTATGCTGGTGGCTCAAGTCTTAAGTCCCCTCAAAAGTGAAATTCCTATCAATGTTACAAAGTTGGAAGCACTTTGTTCTATAGTTAGAATTTAATGGAGACTCAGCAAATAGCTGCATCACGGACTATAGAAGAGATGGGAAGTGCTGTTTTGGTAATAGGGTGCAATACCATTGTATAGGGGGATGGAATAAGTAATATGGTGACTTCATTGTCTGGTCTCATGAACTAATTATGCATTAGAAATGATGGACGTGTAGCGTATTATCAACATAACCTTTCCGTTGAAGACCTTGGAGAGAACAATTGTAGCAATACCTGAAAATGGCAACTCTGTTTTAACATTTCTACCCCAACTCCACTCCCCTTAAATCCTAGTTTGGGTGTCCATTATACACATGCAATTTTCAACAATGGTCAATCAAGGAATTGAAGGACAGAGTTTAAAATAGGCATGAAGAAGATAGCCTATTATTTTAGTGCTCTTTTTAAACAAGATAAGAAAAAGAACAAAGACATCATAGGTTTCAGCCAGGAAAAGATGACCTTCTAGACTCTAGAATATTGGATACCTTATTACTATGAGCTACTGTCCTCCAAAACTAGCTTTGTACTACCTATTTCTTGTAGAGTTGCATGAAAGAATCTTTATCCCTTATGGGACAATTTTCACTACAATAACAAATCTCCTTCACTGCATAGAAGCAGGTTGGATTACTCAGTCATGGCATTCTAACTATTATGCCTGTTTCATAATGCTTGTGGTCAGTGTGTAGATATCAGAAATCTGTAAAATCTGTAATTTCTTGTAATCATCACATGTGGAAACAATGCCAAAAGACAATCAAAGGATTGTGATACTTATAGGAAATAAAGCTTACTTGTCTGTTTTTAACATCATATAGGCAGTTGTTAGAGGCAGAACCTTCCATTTGTTTTGAGTCTCAAAAGATCAGGGAAGTTTCAATTATTTTAAAGTAACTGAAATACCAAACCATAAGTTTAAGTGAGCAGTGTTGAGAATGAAATTTGCTTATCTGCAGAAAACTAATAGTGTCATGGGAACAAAAAGGCATATTGATCCTGGGTTGGCATAAAGCATATTTGAGAACCAAATCTGAGCTTCAATTCTTAATGTTGATTTACTAGACCATCATACATTCTACTTTGTCAGTTTGGATGAGATTCAGAGCTATGGTTTATCTGAAACCAAGTGTTATATATGTTAAGGGGAACTGTCTGCTAGTATTGACTTTGGCCCATTGCAAATCATATTTTTTTTTTAAAATATTTATCTTCAGTAGTCTTAATAATTTGTTCATAAAGAATAGTTGCATATCTGTGTTACCATCAGCACTAGAATCACAAGCAATGGTTACTGATGGTGCTGGAATTAATCAATTGCAGTTGGTTGAGAGATGGGGTAACTATAAATACAACGGAGAGATGACTGCAGCAAGAACTTTTCAAAAGCATTGAACTTAGGTTTCTCTTCTGAATCAAAAAATCATAGTTTCTAGGAGAAATCAAAGAAAAATTTATTTAAGGATCTTGAAGATTATATAGTAAAAGATATGTGTCTGTGCAGGTGTCTGATCCATAAATAGAAAAGTGTAAGAGTTCTACTTTCATGCCTGACACCAGAAAGATAATATAAATTTCTGAATAGGCTCAAATATGTTACCCTATAAGCAGTAGCTGAAAGAGAAAAAGAAGAAGGTTCAGAAAGGTGGTAAACCCAGAGAACAACGAGAATTGAGATCTACCAGAGCAATAAAACCTTCTTATGAAGCTTAACATGGATGAAAGAAAATTAATTACAATTAATATAAATGGACTTATAAATGGACACTAAAAGAAGGAAAGTATTTCACAAATTAGAGAAATTAAAATTTGACATACTCTGCTTACAAGAAGTACATATTAAAAAACAACATGAATATATATTAAAAAAAAAAAAATAGGGAAACTATTTACTTCACTGGCACAATCCCAAAAAGGGATGTGGTATTATATGTTAAAGAAACAATTTTGGCAGAACAAATTTACACAGATGATGATGGAAGGATTTTGATGGTGGAAATAATGGATAACAATGTTAAAACACTTTTATTTGCAATTTACGCTCCGAATGATAATCAAGAAGAATTTTACAGGAAATTACATATGAAAATAATTGAATTGGACTATGTTAATATTTGTATGATGGGAGATTTTAATGGAATAATTAATGACCGGTTGGACTATAAAACACAGAAATCAACAAAGAAAGCTAGAAAGATACTACCAAAATCCTTTTTTCGAATAACAGAAGAATTTAATTTAAAAGACGCATGGAGAGAGAGAAATGCGGAAATTTAAGCAATATACTTTTTATTCAAACAGGAATGCATCCTGGTCTAGAATAGATATGATATGGATGTCAGCAGAATTATTGGCTAACATACAACAGATCGAAATAGAAACAAGTACTTGGGCAGATCATAATCCAGTGACAGTTATTTGGAAAGGATACAAGAGGAGATCTAGATGGACTTTAAATAATACAATATTAAAAGAAAAAGACTTTAAACAGAAAATAGAGAAAGAACTTGTTTTCTTTTTCATAGAAAATAGAAAAAGAGGATATATCTTTACAGAATCTCTGGGACATGATTAAGGCCTACACAAGAGGTTTGATAATAGACTACACAAGGAAAAGAAATATAAAACAGAAAAAGACTTTCAAAATATTGGAGAATGATTATAAAAGACTGGAAAAGGATTTGCAGAAGTCCCCACAAAAAAAGACATTAAAAATAAAATGGATATAATTAAACATAAAATGGGGCTAGTGGAAAAAGAGGAACTAGCACAAAAAATTAAAAATGCCAAACAGAATTACTTTGAAGACGCAAACAAACCAGGCAGATGGTTAGCTTATAAACTGAGAAAGGAAAGAGAAGCAAGAAAGATTAGTCAATTAATAATTAAAGGACAGGTTTGCTATGGAAATGAGGAGAAGATAAAAATTATACAAGATTACTATGGAAAACTGTACTTCCAAGATAATATTCAAGAAGAAGAAAATTAAGCAATACCTACAGAAAGTGAATTTACCTCAGATACCTAAAAATATTGAAACAATGTTAGAAGGGAATATAACGATGATGGAATTAACAGAAGCCTTAAAAAAAAACAGAATGTCGGGAAAGCACCAGGTCCAGATGGTTTGCCAGTGGAATTTTATAAGACTTTCCCGGAAATATTGAACCTTCATATTTTAGAAGTTATGAATGAAGTTATGTCAAAGAAAAGAATACCCAAAACATGGTCAGAAGCATATATTACACTTATACCGAAGGAGGACACAGACCTGCAGCAAGTTAAAAATTATAGACCTATATCCCTATTGAATTCAGACTATAAAATATTTGCTTCAATCTTGACAGAAAGACTGAAAAGATACCTAAACAACTTCATCCATATTGATCAAAAATGATTTCTGCCAAAGAGACAATGTGGGAATTATTTTGGATATTTGGAGTATTATGAAGCACGCCCTGAGAAGCAAATGGCCCTGATGTTTTTAGATGTACAAAAAGACTTTGACAATGTGAGTTGGTGATTTATTTTACTTCAGTTAATACAAATGGGCTTTGGTAAAAAAAAATATTCAAGCCATTGAAATGATATATCATGAACAAATTCCAAAGTAATGGTGAATGGAGAATTAACAGAATCTATAGATATAAGAAAAGGGACAAGGCAAGGCTGTCCACTGTAACCTCTGCTGTTTGTGCTAACATTGGAAGTGTTGAATAGGAACATCAGAGAAGAAAAAGAAATAAAAGGAATGAAAATTAAAAAGGAGGAATATAAATTACAAGCTTTTGCAGATGACCTGGAATTTATATCAGAAGATCCACTGGAAACAGCACCTATATTAATAGGAACAATAGAAGAACATGGAAAAGTAGCAGGTTTGAAAATAAATAAAGATAAAACAAAGATTTTAACAAAGAATACGTTAGCAAGATGAAAAAAAAGAGTTGGAAGAAATTTTAAAAATACAGGTCACAAACAAGGTTATGTATTTAGGGATATATATTACACCAAGATGTAGCACACTGAAGGAGGACAACTATGTTAAACTCAAACAGCAGATTGCGACAGACTTGATAAAATGGGAAAAACTACAACTATCATTGATTGGGAGAATATCTACAATTAAGATGAATGTATTGCCTCGAGTTTTATATCTATTCCAGATAATTCCTATCCGATTAGGGAAATAGCTTTTTGAAGATTTAAATAGAATTGTGTTGAAATATATTTGGCAGGGTAAAAAAGCAAGAATAAAATTAAAACTGTTACAAGATGCAACAATAAGAGGAGGGTTTGCCTTGCCCAATTGGGAGTTATATTATCAGGGACAAGTTTGATGTGGGTAAAGGAATGGATAACACTAAGGAACAGTAGACTCTTGACTTTAGAAGGGCATGACCTGCTGTTGGGATGGCATGCTTTTCTCTGGTATAAGGGAACTAAAACACAGGGGTATTTTAGAAGACTTTACATTCGAGAGGCATTGTTTTTGAATTGGGAGAAGATAAAAAGACAATACTACTTAAAAATTCCACCATGGATATCAACTATTGAAGCTCTTTCTTATCCAATAATATATAAAAAGGAGCAAACAGTTAGATATGGTGAGATATTGAATTAAAAGGGTGAACTTTAAACCCATGTAAGCGTTGGAAGAACAAAGTGTAAAAATGACTGGTTTTCATATTTGCAAATACAATCTAGGTTTGATAAAGATTCTAAAGCAGAAGGTATTTATGACAAGTTGACTGATTTAGATAAAATTTTGATGGGTACTGATGAAAAGGTAATTAAAAAACTTTATGGACATTTATTAGAATTTAAACTGAAGAAGGAACAAATTAAAGAAATGATGATTGCTTGAGGAAAATTTTTTGGATATGGGATTGATTTAGAAAAATAGCAAAAATTGTGGTCTCAAAATTATAAAATGACAACGTCAACTGCATATGAAGAAAATTTGTATAAGATGTTTTACAGGTGGCATCTACCTCCAGCAAAACTTGAGAGAATGTTTAAGAATAAATCGGATAAATGTTGGAAATGTCACCAGATACCTGGCTCATATTACCATATGTGGTGGACATGTTCGGATGCAAATAAATATTGGACTAAAATCCACACATGGTTGGAAAAAATGATAAAACAACATATAGACTTTAAACCAGAGATCTTTTTATTGGGAATCATACCGGAAACATACAACAAAGAGATGAAATATTTGATTGTAAATGTTTTAACCATGGCTAGAATTGTATTTGAGAAGAATTGGAAAAATAATAAAATACCTATGTAGGAGGAAATTATTAAACAAATTATGGACTGTGCCAAAATGAGTAAATTGACATTTGAAATTAGAGAACAAGAAGATAAGCAATTTTATATGATATGGGATTTGTTTTATCAATGGTTGGATTAAAAAGACACGGTAAGGTAATAGAATAGATAATTTTGTTATAGAATCTTAATAGATTGATATAAAACATAATGTAGACATATATAGCCATTGGATGAAAGCATGATACAATTTTTTGGGATGTCTCATATAAAATGATGGAGTAAATAGTTTAGTCATGGATGATTAACAATTGATAAATATATAAGCATATGTTAGTTTGACAATGTGAGATTGATATAAACTGCAAGCAATAACTAAAAAAGGATTGCACAAAAGATTCGAAAGCAACTGACACACTGTGTGTATATAAAATGGAAGATGGTTTTATGTTTTTATGTATGGTTTGTATATGTTTGTCTTAAAAATGAAAACTTTTTTATAAAAAATAATGTTAGGCTATTACATATTTACATATGTAAACATAAGAAATCACCTTTTATTTTAAATGATAGAGATAAAATTTTATTTTGCTCATTGACAAAAAAAACCCCCAACAATACACAATCAATAAAATTAACAACACAAAACTCATCCCTAACAAGAACTATTAGCAACCATTTGTGGGTAAAGCTTATGCATAATAAATTTAGAAACAAATAGAAAAATAAATTTATCCATATTATTTAACAGATAGTGCTGATAAAAGATGTGCCCAGAAATTTAAACAAAAGAGATGTGATCAAATTGTGGTGAGTGTCCCTATAGAATTGGCAATAAAGAACATGGATTGTGTTGTCTACGGCGCACATATATCATAGGGACTTCATACAGGGATTTTCCATATTTCCCCTCCAGGAAAGCTGTGGGGAGACCATTAAACATGGCTTCACATTGCAATGAAGAAGGACATATATGTGATTTTGCAGCCACTAAATTTGTTAGCTGAGCAGAAACAAAAATAGCTAGGGAAATGATTGAAGCCTGGGAAATGGGTTTCTTGTCAGTCAATAGGAGTGCTGATTTATCACCAGCTTATCAGATACTTAGGAGCCCAGTACTTGGCAACACAAGGAAACAACAGCCAATGAGAGAATAGAATAGAATAGAATAGAATACCTTTATTGTCATTGCATTCTACAAATACAATGAAATTTGAAAGCTACTCCAGCACAGTGCCCCAAACACTCAATCACACTACAGAGTATTTAATAATAATAATAATAATAATAATAATAATAATAATAATAATAATAATAATAATAATAATAATAAACCTAGTCTAAAACCTATCTAAAATATATAGTAAGTTAGATAATTTAAAATTACACAGGGCTAAATCACATATGCATTGTTTGATTCAAGACAATTACTGCCTTGGAAAAGAAACTGTTTCTCAATCTATTAATTCTCATTTTAAGACACCTATAACACCTCCCTGATGGTAACAGTTCAAAATATGAATGACCAGGATGAGCATGGTCTGTGGAGATTTTTAGTGCTCTAGAGAGGAGTCTGGTCTTCGCAATCTCCTCCAGAGAAGAAAGAGTGCAACCAATGATTTTTTGTGCTGTGTTTATAACTCTCTGGAGCATCTTCTTATCCACTGCAGAGCATCCAGTATACCACACCATTACACAGTATGCCAAAATGCTCTCAATGGTAGAACGGTAAAAAGTAACCAGCAACTTCTCACCCAGACCACTCTTTTTCAGCAACCTCAGAAAGTGCAGGTGCTGTTGGGCTTTCTTTGCAGTGGCCATAGTGTGAACCGACCAAGTAAGGTTGTCGGAAATATGAGTTCCTAGAAATTTAAAACTATGAACTCTTTCCAGTCTCCATTGATATATAGTAGGAGACACTCTGCTTTGCATCTTCTGAGGTCTATAATTAATTCTTTGGTCTTTTTGATGTTCAGGGTGAGGTTATGACTCTTACACCACAAGACCAGTCTGAGAAGCTCTGATGTATAGGCCGTCTCATCTCTTCCTGATATGAGTCCCACCAACATGGTGTCATCTGCAAATTTTATTATAGAGTTAATGGGACAACAGGGAGTGCAGTCATAGGTGTAGAGTGAATACAAAAGGTGAAAAGCTGACAATCAGTACCCCAACCAACAAATAAAAAGCTACACACAACCAGGAACCACACACATTCTATGCATAGAATAGCCCAAATCACACATTCTGGTAGTCAGAAGTTCCCTGGGGTTCTAGCAATAGTTCAAAAGCTTGAAAGACTAAACCTCTGGTCTCAATAACTATCCCAGATTGGATCCTGCAATATTATCCTGGGACATGTAAATTTGCCTTCATGCATGATTAAATAAAGCTTTTCTAAATTTGAGGGCTGTTATATGATATGAATATAAGGTTGGCTTAACCATGAACATTTCATTATTTCCAATTATATTGTGAGAAAAAGCAGCAATTTCTGTTCGACCTTCCATATCTAAGATCCTTTGCCTTAGTAAGGAACTGATTTGATCAAAGTCTAAGATTAAGATGGCACCACTGGGGAAAACCATAGAGGATCGGTTTCTTTTGGATTGCTTTTTCACTGGAAGATTTGGAGTTGTCTGCTAATATTAGATGATCAATTCGCTAGGTTGTGATGTAGTTTCAACCAATAAATAAAGATAATTTTATTTATAAATGGGAAGTTTATATAGCTTGTTATGGAATGGTTAACATAATTTCCTAGGTAACACTTCTTTTCAAAATTGCAGTTAAGAAAGAATGAGATTTAAAATTAATGTTCATAGTTTTCTATTTGTATTTGAGAAACCTTCTATTAATGTTGCAGTTGATAAAAGAATCTGATACAAGATTGTGTTGTGCCTTGAAGCTATGTCAGTTATAGTAGTAGAAAACCACGATGAGCAATATATTTATTATTATTTATTTATTTAACATAAAAGTTCCATTTTTAATTAAACAGTGTGTTGTCTGGGTACAAATCATTTTAGGAAATAATCATCAAAGTATTTACAACCATGTTCATTACATTGATATTCATTCTATCATAATGATCATAATAATAATACTGTTACTTGCTTATCCATTTTAACAAACCTCCCTTTTTTCATTGATCCTTTTCTTATATTTCCATGTTTCTAATCTCTGTTTTTGTCAGTTAACCATAAATATATTTATTTACATTATTGAGTCTGTCATCTGCACCTCTATAACTGTCTGGTTTGGTTCTGCAACCCAACAAGTCAGACACAGACTTCAGAGAGTAATTAGGACTGCAGAAAAAATAATTACTACCAACCTGCCTTCCATTGAGGACCACCTGTATACTGCATGAGTCAAAAAAGGGGCTGTGAAAATATTTACAGACCCTCACATCCTGGACATAAACTGTTTCAACTCCTACCTTCAAAATGATGCTATAAAGCACTGCACACGAGAACAACTAGACACAAGGATGTTTTTTCCCAAACGCCATCACTCTGCTAAACAAATAATTCCCTCAATACTGTCCAACTATTTACAAAGTCTGCACTACTATTACTATTAATCTTCTCATCATTCATTATCACCCATCCCCTCCCACTCGTGACTGTATGACTGTAACTTTGTCGCTTGTATCCTTACAATTTATATTGACTGTTTCCTAATATGATTTGATTGCTTGTTGTACCCTATGACTATTATTAAGTGTTGTATCTTATGATTCTTGACTCATGATGAATGTATCTTTTCTTTTATGTACACTGAGAGCATGTGCACCAAGATAAATTCCTTGTGTGTCCAATTACACTTGGCCAATAAAGAATTCTATTCTATTCTATTCTACATTATGCTAATTTCTCATACAAAGGAAATTTCTGATAAACTTGATCGATTTGACAATAACTATTTAATTATTGGCAATAATGCCAAAAAGGTAATAAATACTTTTTATGAAATCAATTACTAATAATTATATATACATATAACTATGTTATATATACACCATTATATGTTACATATACATATAACTATGTATATATGGATGGAGAGAGAGAGAGAGAGAGAGAGAGAGAATGACGAAATTTTTCAAGAACCTTATATCATTGCATTGTAAAGCATTTTCAGATTAACCCCATTAATTAAAAGAATAAGATACTTACCTGTTGACAGAAAGCATTATTTCATGGACAATAAGACCTGTAAATAAGAATATAAGTTTTAGCATTATGCCTGTTTGAACAGCTTCTGACCTATGGAATTTCTATAAATATTACCCTGAGATATGATTTGAAATTATTTATAACAGCAGATTATACACTAATATACCATACTATACTAATATACTACTATGTCTATGATATCCTTCCTTCCTTCTTTCCTCCCTCTCTGCCTCCCTCCTCTTTCTTTCTCTTTCTTGGAGAAAGCTTTTAATTTCATTTGAATGATAATCACAGTTATCTGTGATTATAATTGTTCTAATATTTTTACTCTGCATTGGACATTTGTATGCTGTCCAAAAAGAACATTAAATAAATAAACATGTTCAATTCAAGCTATGTAATTTCTATACCAATACATCACAAATAAAATTAGTCTATAAAGCATGCAGTACCATATACTTAAACACTATGTGTAAAAAAAACCCTGATTTTAGGTTTCATAACACAGATAGGAAAGAATCTGAACCAAATGGCATGTTTAGAAATGTAATTTAATCTAAAATATGTATGCATGCATGCATGCGCGCGTGTGTGTGTGTGTGTGTGTGTGTGTGTGTGTGGTTGTGGTCTTAATTGGGATAGCCAAGACACAAACTGAAGTAGACTATTACTCTTTTTTCCAGCTTTTACAGACCCAAGGTACTATCATTAATATCTGGTAAGCAATTAGCAAGCATCAGTGATGTGATATCTCACTTAAAAAACAAAGAAGGGAAATAAGGCTGTTAAATTTTAACTAATTTATTTTACTCTAGTTAATGGATTATAACAATAGTTAATACATGTGGTCCAATCCATGAAACGGGAAGACCATGATATGTCATTGTCTTATGAGATCTCTTGCTGGAGGAACCAATACTGCAACAAAACAGTTATAGATAGATAGATGATAGATAGATACAGATATATAGATATAGATATAGATAAAGATAAAGATATAAATATAGGCCGATATTAAACTCTATTATTAAACCCCATTCCTACCTGTAAATTTCAAATTAGAATGTCATGCTTTATTTCAAATCCAGGAGATGCTTGAATGACTTCTGATATTATTGTTACTGTTCTGATCTTGAACTGAAGTTCTAGTCAAATCTGTTTAACTACAGTCAAAATCAAGGGAAGTATGAATACCACTCTATAAAGCTTTAGTAAGACCACACCTAGAGTAATGCATCCAGTTTTGCTCACCACATTATAAAAAAAAATTGAGACTCTAGAAATAGTACAGAGAAGAATAACCAGGATGATTAGGGGACTGGAGGCTAAAACATACAACGAACGGTTGCAGGAACTGGGCTTGGCTAGTCTAGTAAAGAGAAGGACCAGGGTAGACATGATAGCGGTCTTCCAATATTTGAGGGGCTGCCACAGGGAGGAAGGGGTCAAGCTATTTTCTAAAGCGCCTGTAGGCCAGACAAGGAATAATGGATGGAAACTGAACAAGGAGAGATTTCACCTGGAAACAAGGAGAAACTTTCTGACAGTGAGAACAATCAACCAATGGAACAGTTTGCCCTCGGAAGTTGTGGGAGCACCATCAGTTGAGACTTTCAAGAGGAGATTGGACTGCCATTTGTCAGAAATGGTGTAGGGTCTCCTGCTTGGTTGGGGGGTTGGACTAGATGACCTACAAGGTCCCTTCCAACTCTGATTATCTGTATCTGTAAAAACTCTCTATTCTCAAGAGCCACATGCACACATGCAATTAGATGTGTTCCACAAGTTAATCAATGCAGAATTAGCACAAAATGGGAAGTGGAGGAATTTAGGAATTGTTATGCCAGATCAGATTAAGGGATATTTTAGATAAATAGCTTGAGTTTATTAATTTCCAGAATTGGTATATGTATGCATGCTTACTAAGAAAAAGGAAATAAGAAAGTAATCTTTCTTAATATACATAATATTGAAATCACTAATTCACATATTACCATTTTTCAATCTCTAACTTTCGATAAGTGATTAAAACTGTCCAAAATTCTAAACTAACATAACTGAAAGCCAACATAGGCAACAGTTTGGGAGTTAAAGACATCTGGATGATATCAAGTTGGAGAACAGCTGCTTATATAATTATTTTATTTCAAAATTATCCAAAAACAGTTCTAAATAATAAACCAAATTCATACTTCTGTGTATTAGTATTGTCAAAGTATAAAAAATTATAACAGATAATCAGAGTTGGAAGGGACCTTGTACGTCATCTAGTCCAACCACCTGCCCAATTGGGAGACCCTACACCATTTCTGACAAATGGCATCCAATCTCTTCTTGAAAATCTCAAGTGATGACATTCCCACATCTTCTGAGGGCAACCTGTTCTATTGGTTGATTGTTCTCACTGTCAGAAAGTTTCTCCTTGTTTCCAGGTGAAATCTCTCCTTGTTCAGTTTCCATCCATTATTCCTTGTCTGGCCTACAGGCACTTTAGAAAATAGCTTGACCCCCTTCCTCCTCCCTGTGGCAGCCCCTCAAATATTGGAAGACTGCTATCATGTCTCCCCTGGTCCTTCTCTTCACTAGACTAGCCATGCCCAGTTCCTGCAATAGTTTGTTGTATGTTTTAGCCTCCAGTCCCCTTATCATCCTGGTTGCTCTTCTCTGTACTTTTTCTAGAGTCTCAAAATCTTTTTATAATGTGGTGACCAAAACTGGATGCAGTACATAATGGTGATATATTTAGAAGTGCAGAATCAAATTACCAAAATAGTATAATTAAAGTTAAAATTGGATTTATTTATTAAATTTAATTTTACAGGTCCCTTCAAAATTATAAAAATTATAAAAATGTGCCATTTTTGCAGGACATAATGGAGGCCTCATCAACAATATAGTTGCACAAAAGATAGGAAAGGTTTTCATAGGGGAAGCTCATCTGAACATGGAACATTGGTGAGAATAAGCTCTGGAGCAGATAAAATTTATATGAGGCATATTTTGAGTTTTCTCCATTCTATCCCCAGTTTGAAATTCAGCAAAAATTTTAAAAGAAACCACATGTAAAATTGGATAGTTACTTTCTACTTTTATATCTGAATACTTGCTGTGAAGACCTGTTATAGGTATCCTACCTATAGCTGTAACAAAAACAATGGGTGTCTTTTGTAAAATAAACAACATTACTGGGTATTTACCAGTGTCGCACCATTTAGTTACAGCATGTTTATTCTTTTCAAATATGACAATCCAGTCCTTGTATAAATCAAACAATTTACCCCATGAAACAGCTACTTTTCTTCATCTGAATATGGATTTCAAATCCCTTTTTATCAAGGTGTTCCGGTAGGTAAATGTAGCATTATTAACAATTCTGTCACTTTAGATGAGGGGGAGAAAAACCTTTGAAGTTCTCTAAATATTAGTTCTCCAAATATTCTCCAAATAGCCGTCTTGATCTTTTCCTTTTAGCTAGGTAAACAATCTTAAACCCTTCCTGTCCTCAGAAAGAGGTAGCTTTTCTTTGCCAGCTTTCCTGGCTCGATACGATGGAGAAGAATACCAAATTATTAAGTTCAGTTCTGCATATTCTGCATATTTTGTTACATTGCCCCCTCTGAATGTCATTAGATAGCATTCATGAAGTTCTGCAAACCACTTTCAAGGAAGCCTTTGTTGTTGTTTTAAGCCTTTATTTTGTGCTTTGATTATGCACCTGCTTTCTAAAAAGTTTCCTCCTGAAAAATGGATGGCAAGTTTTAAAATGGAATGTCTCATTTTCTTCATTTGTCTTATTTATGCACAACAGAATTAGAAACATCTCTTCTATGTCTCAGTCACCATTCATACACATTCTACTAATTCTTTCTTAACCAGTTTGACCCTGCAGGATGCATTTCAGGCATACACTTTATTGTTGTTGCTATTATTTATTTATTTATTTAATTAATTAAATTTATATAACTTTCATCTTACTGTCTCACAACTGTGGGTGGCTTACCACTATTGTAAAAGCAAAATACAAATATAACAGGGCTGTGGTGTCTCATGTGGTAAGACTCTGGACCTGCGTACTACTGAGGTTGGCAGCTCAATTCCCATGAGTGAATAAACCACGTAAGGACAAGAAAGGAGCCTCCCCCGATTGCCTATTGGCATTCAGGCATCCTTCGGGTAAAGATAACACTTCCCAAAATTTTTCCTTTCACAGAGGCGGCCAGCCACCTCAGTGATCCCTGGCTGACACATGCCATATGCTTAAAAAAAAACACATTAAAATTAACTGAAATTAAATAATTTAGAAATCAGAATACAATATTGTGGGCATGGACTCTTCTTCCTAGTCCACTAACCACTCCCAGTGTAGAATGCCCCCATTGGGGCTCCAGGCCAATTGGCAAAGCTAGAGTAACCTTGAGGTAAGGTGGGAAACCTATAAATTTTTATAAGTAAACCCATAGGTTTTGAAACGCTTTTGGAAGGCCAAGAGGGTAGGGGCTGTTCTCAAATTGAAGGCCACAAAGTTGCAAAGGGCAGGAACTATGAATTCTTTGATTGACAGGGTCCACAGCATTCCCTTCTGCCAGAACAAATGGGTATGGCTATGCTAGTGGAGTGAAATGGTTCATCAGGTATGCAAAGTATTTCAACTATGCAAAGTGTTCATTATAAGGGAAATGGGAGCAGCCATTTATACCACCAATAGATGTTAACTAGATTACATTGCCAATCTCTCTTTTATCTGTGCACCTTCTGTAAAGACCCTGCAAGAAAAATTAAAGTTATAGTGCATATGAATAGGTCAAGGCAAGAAATGGAATTAACATAAAGCAATGGTAAACTGCACTCTTAAAATGCAGTAAATCTCATATTTAACCACTGGTATCTGCCTGAAATTCTGCTTAAAATTTCAGAAAGTGTAGCAGTTCAAGCTCAACAGTTTGTATTGGAATAAAGGGTCAGTGTCTAAATCAGTATGAAAACCTCCAAGGTCCTTCCCAACTCTGTTATTCTGCTTCTATGACCTGGCCCCTTTCCTTCTCCAAACTATTCCTTCTTAAAGAAAGTAGTCCAACCCCCTGTTCAAGTAGGAGACCCTATATCATTTCAGATAAATGGTTGTCCAGTCTCTTTTTGAAAGCCTTCAGTGATAGAGCACCCAAACCTCTGAAGACAAGCTGTTCCATTTGTCGATTGCTTCTCTCCTTGGTTAGTTTCCATCCATTGTTTCTTGTCTTGTCTTTTGGTGTGTTGAAAAATAGTTTGGCTCCTTTGTCTTTGTAGGAGACCCTCAAATATTGAAACACTGCTATCATGTCTTCCCTAGTCCTTCTTTTCATTAGACTAAACATACCCAATTTCTGTAAATGTTCTTCATAACATTCTTCATGTCAACTTTTCTCTCACAGTTCCTATCCACTCAGATTTATTCCATCATTCTACTGTAAATGTCAAGGCATAGTAAATGATCTTTAATGTATAAACGTGCATAAACTTAACAAAATTCCCTTAGGAAATTTTGTTTATAGCATTTTCTCCACATTATCTACTTTCAACAAGTAAAAGATGCTTACTTGCATTATGAATTTTTTTTTTTAAAATACATAGTTTAATCAGTATATTTATTAATCATTTTATCTACATCACTGCACATAGTTATAGACATTTCTGCCTAAAAGGAAACAAAACAATGTACTGTCATTCACATATGTGAATGAGACATTAGCAATCTTATTAAAAAATTAATGGATTTTTTTTTCTTATTGTTATACAAGACTTTGCTTTTTACTCCTTACAATTTGGGCTTATCTTCACAACTGATAACTTGATTACTTAATGACTCTTAATGAAAATGAATCTTAAGAAAATCCAATACATTCCAAATGTATATTGTCATTCTTGCTATTACTATTAGTGTTAGCAATAGCACTTAGACTTATATACCACTCTATAGTGCTTTACAATGTCAGCATATTTCCCCTAATAATCTGCGTCCGCATTTTTCCAACCTTGGAAGGATGGAAAGCGAAGTCAACCTTGAGCTTTGTCACAATCGAACTCCAGACTGTGGGCAGAGTTAACCTGCAGTCCTGCATTCTAACCTTTGCATCACCAGTGAACCAGGGATGTTGATATTTACATCTGGTGCCCTTTAGAAGTACAGAATTATTCCCATGCAAAGTTTCTGAGGTTTGGAATGATCAACAATATATTTTTTTATTCCCATGAGGATTCTAATGCCTCTCTTTAATCTTACAGAACACCCAATGGAAATCAGATTAATGGGACAAGATGGCCAGTCTTCACAACCACTGAACAAAACTACTTAGCATTAAGCATAAATGCTGCAAAGATTCAAACAAAATTGCGAGCTCAGACGTGCCGATTCTGGAACATTCTTTTTCCTAAGTTCCTGGAGATGGCAGGTAATTTTGCTGCTAAATATATTTATATTCAGTAAATTGGCTAATTCTTGCTACTACTGCATTTTAATTTCAATTTTAAGACTTTGTGGGTAAATAATTATTTTTGTAAAATCAAATACAGTGTTTATTCTAAAATATTAACTAAAATAAATCTCCATTATTTTAGATGGGCTCCTGCACCTCCACCCCCACCCCCCACCCACCCCCAAATCAATCCTATTTTGTATGCTTGATTTTTTTGCATCCAATGAAGAATATCTTTTAATGGTATGATCTGGATAGTGCTTCTACTAACATATAGCAAATCAATGTTGCTCAAACTCAGTGACTTCAAAATGCGTGGAGACCAACTTCCAGAATTTCTCAGCCAGTGTGCTCCAGTTCTAACATCCTGGGAGTTGGAACCCAAACATTTTAAAATCACCAAGGTTGAGAAATACTGCAGGAATTAATGGAAATGTTTGGTCAACAATTTCTAGATGGCTGAATATTTCCTACCACAGCTTTACATTGAAAAATGAAAGATGGTTGCATTTCTAGAAACTTAAAGTCATGGATGAAGGTGATCACTAGAATCAAGATCCCATATTTGTTTATTTGTTTGTTTGTTTATTTATAAAATGCATTGACTGCCCATCTTACCATAGGGTAACTCTGGGAGGATTACAGTTACATACGCAGTTAAAGCATAAAAAGTTAAAATCAGACATTAAAGCCAAGGACACATGGGTAGGGTTCGAGTGGAGTGTGGGGATGTGAGATCTGTTATTACTCAACCAGCCACTTCCATTGCACTGTTCCCCCACTGGGTCCCCAAGCCAACTGGCAAAACCATGTCTTTAGGCTCTTACAAAAAGATAGGAGAGTTGGGGCTAAGCTCACATGGGGCGGGGGGGAGATGTTCTAGAGGACAGGAGAATAGCAGAGAAAACCTTCCTCCTGGACTTGCCACATGCCTCTTCTGCCAGCACAAGTGGTATGGACCAATCCCAGTGGGGTGAGACAGTCCTTCATATAACCAGGATTCATGCCAGATTCCATATGTAGACCACTGTATGACTTAATTGCTATGGATACTCTTTCATAACACAAAATTGTAAATATTACTGTTTTGGAGGGCAGACTTTTTTTTCTGTAGAGTTCTAATTATGTTATCTGAATTCAAGTTGAAACTTATAATTCCATACCATTGTTTAAGGTCTCCAATTACAGGGAATATCAAGAGAAATAGATAGGCTGAAAGAATGGGCTGTGTTTTATATAGAAATTACTATTGTTATGATAAAGCATTAAAGCTTCAGAACTATGATGTAGTAGTATGAAAAAAAAAAGCAAAGCAAGCAACTATGCTCAGGTAAAGATTATAACAATAATATAAAAATAGCAGCAGCACAAAAGAGAATAAGATGATGGAATGGATTTAGTTATAATTAGACACGCTGAAAATAATGAGGATCCATGTTAGATAAGGTTTCTTAAGTTCCAGTGATTTTATTTGGTCTACCTTTAGCATAATTAGATCTAAATTTGACCCATTATTTCTAAAATCACATTTGTACAAGCACTGTGCAAAGCCTCAAATCTCTTTAAAGCTGCTACTCAAAGCAATATAGTTTAATAAAATTGTATGAACCAATGACTGAGATAGAATACTAAAAATAGTTCAAGAGCACCTTGAAGAGTGGTAGTCATGTACATGGTGATTTCAGTAGAATTCTCATTCCTCCTATTTATTTCTTTTAAAAAAAATCTCAGTGGAAAGCGACATCTCGTAGTACTATTTGTTTCAGACTGTAACTTATACAAAATATCCCTAGCTATATTTCCATTAAAATTGGAGAATTGTTCTTGCATTATTTAATTACCATGTTGCCCAAGGTATGTGTGAATGTCCTGCCTAAATTGGAAAAAAATATTCTTTCAATAATTCAAATGATAGGATAGGATAGGATAGGATAGGATAGGATAGGATAGGATAGGATAGGATAGGATAGGCAGGAGAGGACAGAACAGAACAGAATAGTTTATTGGCCAAGTGTGATTGGACACACAAGGAGTTTGTCTCTAGTGCATAAGCTCTCAGTGTAAATACAAATAACAAATTAATATAATCATAACATGCCAATAGAAGAAGTATGAGAAAAGATGAGAAGGATACTACATGGGTAAATATCTTTAGACATAAAACAGTACTGTGGTAATTAGGTGTTGGCATAATTAGAGTGATGGCATAAGGAGAAAAAAGATTGTCTCTGTGTCTGATGTTTGCCCTATAGTGGCATCCTAAGGGGAGAAATTGCAATAGTTTATGTCCAAGATGTAAGGATATGATATGTCCATAAGATGCATAAGATGAGACCAAATGAAAATCAGTAAAATATAAAGCCATTTCACAAAGGATGTATCATGTCCTTATGTCATACAATTAAATAAACATGTCCCTTGTGTGATGACGTCACTGAGATTTCTGGATACAGCTACTTTCCTTGAAAAATCATTGGATAATTTCTCCCTCCTTGTTATTAACATATCTATCAATTTAGTAGATTAAAAATTAAAAAGAAAAGCAGTATGTGTTGAGCTCTAGCCATTTCTTAGTGTATCCTACCTAATTCTGAACAGCTGGGTATATAAATCTTTCTTATTTTGCTGATCTATTATAATATCCAAAATCATGTTGCTATGTTTTAAATACTCTTCCTCAATTGGTATTATGGATAATTGATTATGTCAAGAAAATAAATTTATGAAGATTTATTGCATCTCTTAACTGGAAGTCTGCATCTGGATCCTAGCCATCAAACAGTAAATTGTAAGCTCCTTGTTAAATGTCATTTGTGGGTATGAAGGTTGAAAATGCAAATGATGTGGCATATTGGGCCAGAAGAATAATTCTTCATTTTAACTGATTATGTTATAATCCAGAGTTAAAACTTTGCCCTTTGGATTTGCAATAAATCAGGTGACAAAAAGGAGGGCAAAATGGTATGTGGTGTATTTAGGGAAAAACGGCATTGGTAATCAGGATTATTTTTCAATTAATGTACAAAGAGATTTAAATTTAGATTAATGCCACCCATTTCATGTTTTACAGAAAATATTGATGAAGCAGAACAAGAGTGGAAAGCAGGATTCCTTCGCTGGAACAATTACATGATGGACTGGAAAAATCAATTTAATGATTACACTAGTAAGAGGGAAAGCTGCACAGGTCTCTAATTAAAAGTTTCAGCCTTTCTGGAATGCTTGTACTGTCAAAGATCAAGGCAAACATGGAGATAGTTAATGTAGCATATCTAGCAATAAGGCATATTAGGCAGGCTCATTGACCCATTACAAATATACCATTCTTCCAGGCCCATTTCTATTTATATCAATATCTGTTACGAAAGCACTTCCACCTTTTGAAGCATCAGGAAATGTAAAATAGACTTAAAGCAATTAAATCCAGAGGATGATTGATGTTGATATAATGGCCCCAGTCCAATAGTAAATTTTATACTCTTTATTAAAAAAAATCAAACAGGTTGTGCTAGCTATGAGCAGTGATATTTCTATATATTGGAATATGCAATTCACTTAAGAAAAAGCTTCAAAGGCCAAATCTCCTTTTGCCATTTGGCAAATGGAATTGTGTACCTTCCAGGAATGTGCATTTTATTCTATATTCATGTTGATCAGAAATATCTGAAAATAGGCTTTGACTGAGAATACACAAGAATGAGGTCAAGACACAGAGTATGGTGAACTCTGAAACTAGATATAATCTCTTTACAAACTTTTGCTTCAACTCAGAAAGATAAGTAGAGGAAGGGGAATATGATCCATTATTCCACCATAAGCAGCCAAATGCTTCCCCCAAAAAAGAGCTTCATTTGACAGCTTCCACAATCTTTCACTAATGGAAGCTGACACCTGAAACATATAAACATATTGAGTTCCATATCATTAGACTTTAGGTCTAAATTCAAATGTGTAGCTGAATGTATACCTCACTTATGCTGCAATATAATTATGCAACTACACGCACACACACACACACACAGACACACAGAGATATATATTTTCTGAGGTTTTCGCGGGTATTTGTATGTGGATCTTTGGTTATTTGGGTTTTCTCCCACGTAAAATTGGAAGTATCTAGGCGACGTTTTGATGAAGTCTCATTCATCATCTTCAGGCTTGTGTCTTCCAGCAACTAAGACTAACCCCAGCACAGCCAAGCCCTAACCTGCCAAGCCCCCACCTGAACAGAACACACCCCCAGCCCATCAGAACACAGCCAACCCCACAACCAATCAGAACACAGCCAAACCCTCAACCAATGAGAACACACCTCACCCAATCAGAAGACAGCCAAGCCCCCACCCAATCAAGTCACACCCCCGCTAGCAGTTAAAAGGAAGAAGCAGCTGCAAGCTCACATTACTCTGAGAAGCACAGAGCCGAAGACACAAGCCTGAAGATGATGAATGAGACTTCATCGAAACGTTGCCTAGATACTTCCAATTTTATGCGGGAGAAAACCCAAATAACCAAAGATCCATATATATGTATGTATGTATGTATGTATATATATATATATATATATATATATATATATATATATATATATATATATATGTGATCTTTGTTGTTCGGTTTTCTCCCGCGTAAGATCAAGTATATATATATGTATATATGTATGTGTATGTATGTATGTGTGTGTATATATATATATATATATATATATATATATATATATATATATATATTCTTAAGTTTTTGCGGATACTTACATGTATGGTATTCAGCTTTGTTTGGGTATTTTCCCAGGTCATTGTAGTTGTGCTTTTAAAGTTGTAGCAACATTTCGGCAGAATCTCATCTGCCATCATCAGGCTTCTGTATTGTGTTCGTCTGTGAGTCAGACTTTTACAGTTGTTTCAGTTTTAAATTTGGGGCTAGCCTACTGCTGTGCCAGAATGGTTTTTTCTTCATCCTGATTGGTTGGGAGACTTGGTCTGTGTTTATTGGTCTTGGAGTTTGCTGTGTTCTGCTTGATTGGTGTTTCTAATATCTGTATTGTGGCTTTTTGTGTGTGTTGATTGGCTGGCAACATTGTGTTCCTGTATTGGAGGCTTTTAGTGCAGCTTGGCTCTGAGTAAATGGACAGCTATCATTTGTTAGGAAGCTAGGTTTCATCTGGGTGCCTGTTTGGGGGTTGTGTGAGCTGGAGGTATCAGGGGGGATCTGTTTGTGCCCAGGTGTTTGCCTGACTAGTGGTGTGGAGATTTTTTTGTTTGTGAGTGCAGACTTCCAAATAATTGACAGTCTGGTGGAATCATCTCTTCTATTCATGCTTTCAGGTCTTTTTTCAATCTCTATGGCTTCTCTGATAATTCTGTGGCTGGGGTTTTCTATAGTGGCTAGAGTTTTGGTGTCATTGAAGTTGATGCTATGACCTGTGGCTTTCATGTGTTGGACTAGTGAGGAAGTGTGTTCCAGCTTTTTTACTGCATTTTTGCGTTCATCCAGGCGGGTACTTATTCTAAAGTACTGACAGCCAACGGCTTCCACAAAAGTAAAATCACCAGCTTGATCCACAAAAACACATTGAGACATAATGGAGACCTAGAAGATGAACAGCTGTCCTGCCCTACATAAGAGGTACTACAGACAAAATCAGTAAGATACTACACAGGCATCACATCAAGACTGCCTTCAAAACAGACAGAAAAATAGCAGCCATCCTTAGAAACCCCAAAGATAAAATTGACCTGGAAAACCAAGGCATATACGAAGTCCCCTGTGCATCATGCCCGGACAAATACATTGGACAGACCAATAGAAGAATATGTACCCACCTGGATGAAGCCAAGCTACACTAAAAGCCTCCAATACAGGAACACAATGTTGCCAGCCAATCAACACACAAAAAAGCCACAAAACAGATATTAGAAACACCAATCAAGCAGAACACAGCAAACTCCAAGACCAATAAACACAGACCAAGATTCCCAACCAATCAGGATGAAGAAAAAAACCATTCTGGCACAGCAGTAGGCTAGCCCCAAATTTAAAACTGAAACAACTGTAAAAGTCTGACTCACAGACGAACACAATACAGAAGCCTGATGATGGCAGATGAGATTCTGCCGAAACATAGCTACAACTTTAAAAGCACAACTATAATGACGTGGGAAAATACCCGAACAAAGCTGAATGCCATGTCTGTCTGTGTGTGTGTGTGTGTGTGTATGTGTGTGTGAAATATTTAAATATTAAATTAAATTAAATATTTAATTTGAAAATCTAATGCCAAGATAATCTGATTGAGTCATCCCTTTAAATCAAACTGTCAATTCTCATTTTAGAATCAATTTGACATGCAAAACTGAATAGGATGCTTTTGAAACAATTCAGTGATTTAAGCTATGCTTGAATATTCACAAACCCACTTTTTTTCTGAACTGGATTCATGACCTATATCAGATAGATATGATTAGATCATTCACATCTCTGAAAGGTGACTACCAAAGTATTTTTCAACACAAACTTAACTTCTGGTGATTTCATGGACGTGTCCAAGAAGCTTCCTTGACAATAGAATAAAAGTTGCTTGTTATTGACTTCTTCAGGTTACTTTTCAGCTTCCCAATTTAGCTTATGCTGCTAGCACTTTTACGGTCTCTGTAAAAGTGAGACTAACCTGGCTCAATTCGGTTTAGCTTCTAATCCAGATCAAGGTCAGCCAGGTGCTGCCATGCTGCCAGGACTTTTTTTTGTTTGTTTGTTTTTTTGGGGGGGAGAGGGGGCTTCTTTGCTGGCTTTAGTAATTTGTCATAAGAATAATTTAGAAAATTACAGGTAGTCCTCAGTTTATTTAGTCACCATTCAAAGTTACAACACTGAAAAAAGTGACTTATAACTATTTTTCATACTTATGACTATTGCAGCATCTGCGTGGTCATATGATCAAAATTCAGATGCTTGGCAATTGACTCATACTTATGAGGGTTGCAGTGTCCCAGGGTCATTTGATCCCCTTTTGCGATCTTCTGACAAGCAAAGTCAATGGGGAAGTCAGATTCACTTAACACCCATGTTACTAACTTAACAATTGCAGTGATTCACTTTAAAAAAGTGGCAACAAAAGTTGTAAAATGGGGCAAAACTCATTTAACAGATTTGCCACTTAGCAATAGAAATTTTGGGCTCAATTCTGCTTATAAGTCGAGGACTACCAGGATATTATGTCTCCTAGAATATTCACAAGTGCTTTTAATCAGAGTGAATACAATTATTTTTATATTTTGCAAGCTAAAGCTTTGATGATAAGGGATAAATGATATATACAATTACTCAATGCAACAAGCTATATGTCAGCATTCCATTGGTTGTAAATTTTTATACAACTATTGCAAGAAATTATTTCCACTGTATGATTTATAAATTGAAAGGATGTTGTAGTGCACTGACAATAGTTTCTTTTACACTGGCTTCTTCTCTATAGGTTCTAAATTGTCCCTCATTTCTAAAACTCTTTTTTTTCTTATTCTCAAGTATTAAGTCTATTAATGGTAATAAAAGATATTCAAATCATTCTCAGATGGTGATCTTTATTCCAAGCAGATTCTTGAGCTAAATTCTGATGAATCCTCAACGCATCTATTTCTTTATATGGTCTATAACAGAGACAGCTTGGAAGGGGTGATGATGGTCATAGATATACTTTTCATTTTGCTGAAAGAGTCATAGTTGATGAAGCTATGATATTATAACAATGTCATTCTTGTCCAACATTGTCAGCTCATATTCATCTTATTTTTGTTTAGTGTGGTGTGTCAAGTCTATGAGAGTTTAACATGGTATTTTCTTTTATTTCCTGTTGAAAATTGTCAGGAAATTATGCTGTCATTATTTGGTTGCACAAGCTGAATGGACGTTAGGGGTTCTACATGATACGAAAAACATAACATGGCTGCCCAATTCTATACCTGCTTTCTAGGTGAGACTTCAGTTTTGAACCACTTTGAATAATATAAATTCACAACTCAAACAAGAAATAGATCAGATTATGCTCATCTAAAACTGGATATTAGTGGAAGTTTTCAAAACACAGCAAAAATGAAAACATTTTTTAAAAGAAAACATTTTTAAAATATTATACAAATCCCAGAAATGATACAGAAGGAATCTTGACAAAAGGTGGCTAGTACCATTTTCTTAATCATTAAGAAATAAAATTATATTGATCATTAAATATATTGTCCTTTCATTGATGTTTTCCACCGTATTACAGATAGTCCTCGACTTACAACATTCCATTTAGTGAACGTTTGAAGTCACAAGGGCACTGAAAAAAGTTACTTATGACCATTCTTACACATTCTCACAGATATAACCATTGTAGCATCCCCATGGTGACATGACAAAATTCAGATGCTTGACAAATAACACATAGCTATGACAGTTGCTAGAAAAGTTGTAAAGTGGGGAAAAGCTCACTGCTAAGCAAGGCTATAGTCTTGCTTAGCAACAGAAATTTTGGGCTCAATTGTAGTTGTAAGTTGAGGACTATCTGTATTGCAAAAAAATATAATAAGCTTTTATCATTACAGATGAATTTTTGAAGGGTGCTTCATTCCTACAATTTCCAAGTTGAGCTAAAAAAAATTTCCTGGGTAAGGGACCTACAGCCAATTTGTAGCCTTGTTCATGTTATACATAGATATGACCAAACACATTGTTTTTGCCATGGTTGTTCACATTGTGCCCAACTCTATGCTTAGCTAATATTGTACTGTGTCATATGAAATAAGAAAAATGAATAAATGCTTCAGTTATGATATCAAGGCAGAAATCTAAACAACTACTAGATAGTACCATTTCTTTTTGCATTGCTTGGCTATCATCTAAACTTTTGCAATGCAGATCTGGTAGCCCTAATTAATAATGGGTATGTTAGGTTATGGCAGAAATGGGTTAGAAATTACCAATAATAAAATACATAGTTTTTCATTTTTAAATAGAGATCTATGTTGTACCTAATGTGACTTCCCTCAGTCTCAGAAAGAGAGTCAGCACCATTAAGGTTTAAATGGAAGTCTTTCAGCATTAGTGACTCCCATAGAAACCTATATATACAGAATAATAGAGTTATTAACAGAGTTGGAAGGGACTTTGGAGGTCTTCTAGTCCAACTCCTCAAACAGGAGACTTATAGAAATGTCTTCAAAGAAAAACCAGAAAGTCCAAGTTGCTGCTTGAAAAAGCACATTTGGGACAACTATGACCTGAATGACTGAAAATCTCCATAGACATTCAATGTTAGATAAATGTCTCTCCAATAGCTTTGTTAAAAATTCTAGTGATAGAGCACCCACAACTTTTGGAAGCAAACCTTTCCATTAATTAATTGTTCTCACTAACAGGACATTTCTCCTTAATTCTAGGTTAAATCTCTATTTGATGAACTTCCATCCATTTTCATTTACTTCTTGTCCTGCCTTCAGATGCTTTTGGGAATAGGTTGACCTCCTTCTTGTTTATGATAAACCCTCAAGCACTGGAAGACAGCTATCATGTCACTTCTAGTCCTTCTTGCTTATAGACTAGACAAACTTAGTTCTCTTAACTGCTCATCATCCAATTTAGCCTCCAGATCCCTTATTATCTTTGTTGCTCTTCTGTGCACTCTTTCTAGGGCCTCAGTATCTTTTTTGTATTGTGGTGGCTACAACAGGTGTAGAATTCTTACCAGTACAGTATAATGCATACTAGTACTTCGTGTGATATTTTTCATTTTTACAGAGCATGTGGCAATTCTGACTTTATATTTAGAGATGACTTTTAAGTCTTATTGTGTACTCATCTAATTAAATCTATTTCCTGTGTTCAGGATAAAACATGAGTTTGAGTGCTGGCTTTCAATATCTAAGCATTTTTACAATGCTTTTGGTGGGCAGATTCCTTCAGTTAGATAATCTAAATACCCTCTGGACTTTTATTTCACTCTTCCCCTGAAACTAAAAGAGATAAAATATTTCTTTTAAGTATGGTGCTGTCCCAAGGATGTGTTAAAAAATAGATATCACAAACGTATTCACTATAGATACAGAAAAAAACAAATCATTCCAATAAAATTCAATGTGAACTTACTCAACTAAAATATTGATGTGTAATCAGTCTAGAATTGGGAAATGATGTTCTTAAAAAGAGAGGTAAAATTGTTGTTTATTTGTAGCATGATTGTATTTGGTTTATCCTTACATAGAAATGTACAAAGTCTTAGTTTTAAATAGTTGATAGGAAAGCAAGGTAAAAGAAAGAAAACTTAAGTAGAGGTCAAATAAAATTCTTTTAATAGATAAAGATTATAGTTTGTCGTGGTAGTTTAATAGGGATACATAATATAAAAAAAGATGCTGAGACTTTGGAAAAAGTGCAGAGAAGAGTGACAAAGATGATTGGAGGGTCTGAAGGCTAAAACATAGAATATTTGCAAGAACTGGATTTGTCTAGTCTACTGAGAAGAAGGACTAGAGGTGACATTATAGCAATGTTCTGATTTTTGTGAGAAGAAGAAGAAGGAGTTAACCTATTTTTCAAAGCATCAGAAAGCAAGACAAGAAGCAATGGATCCTGCATTGGAAAACAGAAAGAAGCAACCTAGAACTGAAGAGAAATTTCCCGACAGTAAAAACAATCAACCAGTGGAACAGTTTGCCTACAGAAGTTGTGGGTGCTCCAACACTAGAGGCTTTTAAGAAGAGACTAGACAGCTATTTGCCTGGAATGGAATAGTGACTCCTGCTTGAGTGGAGGGATTGGACTAGAAACCTCCAAGGTCCCTTCAAATTCTGGTATTCTGTTAAAATTCTCTATTTGGGGCATTACCTTTTTGGCAAGTGAAAAATCTTTTGGATTGTTTCCATACTGTAATAAAAATGACACCATAACCTTAACATTTAGGAGATATGACTTTTTTGGCCAGGCTTTTAATTGCTAATTAATATTAGCATTAACTTTAGAATTAATTTAAATTTATATCTTTAACTTCTTAATTGTCTTTTAAAAATGTGTGAGACAACATTCGTGCTAGAATAAAAATGTGCAAGGTATGCAAAATAATAATAAAAATAGTCTGCAGCAGGTACATCTTGGTACCAAGTTCACATAGCTGGGCAAGAGCAAAGGAACAACATTTACACAGATTTCATAAAGAAATTTCTAAATGTCATATATAACGAGCTTATTCAGATGGAGTCTGAATTGTTTGAAAAGCTTCTTTTTAATTTTTTGCTTTAGTTTCTTGCCACCTGGGCTGCTATTTTATAATTGAAGCTATTAATTGACTCATTTGTGGCTTGTGTGATGACTATGTAGTTAATAATGTTTAGGCTCCCTTCCATTATTTTCTAAGTCTCTCCACAATCTCTCTCAGATGGCTTCTAATTCAGTAAGAGACATATAACCATAAAATTCAAAGGGAGCAGGTAGACCATTATGTCTATCAATCTGTCTAAGTACAGAAATCTAAATTAAAGCTCCCCACCACTGCTCTGTTAATTGCTCTTTGTGGAATTGGATCACATTATAGTGGTCCAATTTTTATTTTTTTCTTGGAATCGGGGTTTCTTGGTGGTTCAGTGTTTGATATGCTAAACTTGACAGCTGGAAAGCCAGCAGCCCATATTCATGATATGAGTGCCATGCAATGAGGTCAACTCCTATCCTTACTCCATCTCCTGCTTACCTAGCAGTTTGAAATGCAAATCTCCTTGGAATGGAGATAAATAGGTGCTGCAAGGAGCAAGGTGCTTGCTGCAAGGTGCTGCAAGGAGATGAATAGGTACCAATCTGGTAGGAAGTTAGTAGCACTCCATGAAGTCATGTTGGCCACATGTCATGAAAATGTCTTCAGACAACTCTGGATTAAAGGCCTTGAAATGGAAATGAGCACCATTCCCCTATAGTTGGCAACAATTAGCAAACCAAAATCCACAGAGACTCCTTTAACCCATGTCCCCAAATTTTAAAATATCCACTGTTTTGAACTTCAGCCTATCTACTTCTATATATATAAAAGCGAAATACCATTCATCACAAAATCTCCAGAATTATAAAGCCTATAAACTTGGCACGTATATTCCTCTTAGCTTCTAGGTGTTCACTAAGAAAGGATTCTTCAAAATGACTAAGAGTTCAACTTCCCCTCCCCACCTGAAAAGAAATCTGTTCCAAATACAAAACACAAGCAGAGGAGAGGAGAGGAGTTTTAAGTTTTAGTTTCACAGCAGCAACCAGCTTTAGTACAGAACAGTTGAGCGAAGCCATGCCCAGGCTCCTTGCTGTCTCCTTTTTGCTCACACAGCAAATACTGTTTCAATTTCTAAACAGCCCTAAACTCCCTCACACACTGACAGGACACTAGCCAGATTAATATCAATGGATGCTGGTAGGTAGAAACATATTTTTTTCTCCTATTTTTCTCCCCAAAAACTTAGTTCAATCACATAGTTTCGTGGTGAAGCACAGGTATAGAGCTAGCTGAGTAATAAAATTGACGATCAGAACAAGTTTATTGAGTGGTCATTCATATCAGCCCATCAAATTATTTCTTTTTGAGGTAAGTGGAATTAGGGAATGCTCAGGAAAAAAAGAACTAAGAGTTTTTAAAAGGTATTAAATAACAAAAATAAAATGTTATGTAATTACATGGAAATGACACTAACTGTATTAGCCATATTTCTCCACAACTTTCTATATTATTGCAAATTATCCTTCCTTCCACCATATCAATATACTATTTCAAACACTGCCTTTTCTTTAAAATCTCACTTCTTTCTTTCTAGTGATCTCATCAACTCCATCTAATTGTAATATTCTGATTCTTTCCCTTCATCTGAATTCATTTATTCTTTCTTTCAAACCTTTGATGGTGCAGTGGTTAGAATGCAGTATTGTAGGCTAACTCTGCCCAGAGTCTGGAGTTTGATGATTCAGCATTCCATCCTTCTGAGATTGGTAAAATGGGGACTCAGATTATTTGAAAACTGTTCAGAAAGTGCTGTAAAGTGCTATGGAGTGGTATATAAGTCTAACTGGTATTACTGTTGTTATTCTTAGTTAAAGGGTAGTCTTCAACACAATACAATTGGGACCATTGCTAAACTAAATGAGGTTGTTAAGTAAATAACACGCAATTTTACAACCTTTTTGCTATGGTTCTTAAATCACTCTGATTTAATACATTAATTTTGACTGCTGAAGGTTGCAGATAGCAATCACATGACCCCAAGACACTGCAATCTTCACAAATACATACTGGGTTGCCAAGCACCTGACTGTAGGGATGCTGTGATATTATAAATATGAAGACGGGTTGTGGGTCACTTTTTTCAGTATGTGATAACTTCAGATAGTCATTACATGAATATTTATACATTGAGGACTACCTGTATTTTTTTGCAATTTGACCTTCAATCTTTCTTTCTTGTAAGACCATAGGCCTATGGATAATTGGACTCTGAAAAGCTTTGCAAAAAGGTCTTTTGTAATTGTAACATGTGTAAATGTGAATAAAGTAAACGAGTCATCAAAGCTGTTGAACTTCTCATAAGATTTGGATGGCTGTTTCAGAAGCTGCCCCTATTATTATTATTATTATTATTATTATTATTATTATTATTATTATTATTATTATTATTATTGTGTATTTTGCTTCACTGGGAAAATTTTGCTCAGTCCTGCTCATTAAAATGCTCTGACAGGTTATCTAATTGGCTCTTAAAGAGAATATAATCATGTTATTTTGCAGTGAATTATGTAACTTCAATATTGCTCTGCTTATGTAAAAAAAACCTGCTCATCCTGATGTCCTGTCAGATTTAACCTTCCCGAGGAACATCTCCATTGAAACTGTAACTGGATTTCAGCATAACTAGCAAAGCTTTGCAGTTAGATATCTCAAAATAGTTGGAGCATTTTGGAATGACATTGCTTAAAACATCCAAGCTCTATTTCAAGGTCATTGAAGGAAGACTTCATTTTGCTTTGACCTTAGACTGAAACTCTTCAAATATATATTCTTTGATATCAAGATCACAACATGTAAAAAAGCTTTTCCAAGTTTTAAAAGCTGCTGATGTTCCACAAAGACCTCTAACTGTGCTGCTGAATTTTAGTAACATAGAAATTTAATATCAGTTACATGGATTACTCATTTTGAGTTAAAAAACAAAAGGATTAATTAATTCCAAAGCATGGCTGGTTCAGGAATTTGGGGAGTTGAAGTCATAAAAGGACCATCATTCCCTAACCCCTATTCTATATGATGAGAAACATTTTGTGTAAGTAAAAATGACTCCAGATAAAGCTCTGCAGTCAGCACTTGAACTGGGTTTAATTAAACCTGGTAGGACCATATCACCATTTTGGCAGAAAAGTTAGCAATCAGTAATAAAGCCATAATTGTAAAAATAATAATGGTTCATATTTTATATTTCCACCAATTAGAGAATATCATACAATTCCTAAAATAGGAATAAAATATTATATAAATGAATAAAACTGTAAAAAAAAATCAAACAAACCAGGGATGGATGATGAATTAGAGCTCAGAAATGAAACTATTCATTTAAAGAATTTTTTTTTTCTAGCTTACATTTCCCATGCTTATCAAGCAAAAGTTCAAAAGGTAAATCTATTAATGTTAACTTTTTTCTCAACAAATTAGAAATATAATCTGATTTTTATTTCAGAAATTATAATACTGATAGCATTTAGTTATAGGGATTTCTACCTACTGGATCTTTGTTTTGTACTGCATATCCTCCCTAACCTTAATGACCTTTGATGCTAAATCTAAACATATACATTATGAATAGCTGCACCATGTAAGCCTGTTTACCACTTGCCTTCTCCTCAGTTGAATATTAGCCTGAAAAAACTCTTAAAACTTTTTTTGTAACCAGTAAAGAATTTTTTAAACTCATCATATGATGGTTTTTTTCCTCTTCCTTGGTTATTTTATTGTTCTATTTTACTTTCACTTTCCTTAAACTTTCCTTTTATTTCTTCATTTTTTATGATAATAAGCCACTTAGAGTAGCCCTACAGTGAGATAGGCATCAAATAAATTTCACTATTGTCATCATAGTCAATAATCTACCTAATGAGATTACTAACTGTAAGACATGATGCTATTCCCTAATTTGTGGAAAGATAAAATGTGAACCATTATTATTTTTACAATTATGGTTTTATTATTGATTGCTAACTTTTCTGCCAAGATGGTGATGTGGTCCTATCAGGTTTAATTAAACCCAGTTCAGGTGCTGCCTGCAGAGATTTATCTGCAGTCATTCTTACCTACACAAAATGCATCTCATCATATACAATAGGGGTTGGGAAACATGGTCCTTTTATTATTTATGGACTTCAACTCCCAAAATTCCTGAGACAGCCATGGTCTGGAACTAATTAATCCTGCTGGCTCAGGAATTCTGAAAGATGAAATGCACAAGTCATAAAAGAGCCATACGTCATACTGGAATTTAATATAATGTAAACACAAGCAATAGAATATAATCCAACCAATGGCTTAAAATTTAAAAGAGCTGATTTTAAAAAAACTGAGAGAGAGCCCAAGCAAAATTTCATGAATAAAAATCCTAAAGGGGAAAACAACTCAGGAAGCATGGGAAACATTGAAAAATATTAACATAAAAGCACAGTCCAATACAATCCCACTGAAAAAGAAAAAAATGAAATGCAAGAAGCATGGTTTCACAAAGATCTTTGATAAACTGAAAGACAAAAAGGATAAGTACAAAAAAATGGAAAGAGTGACACATAACTAAGGCACAATATCAGCAAAGAGCTCAAATATGCAAAGATGAAATCAGGAAAGCAAAGGCTCAGAATGAACAAAGTTAAAGGTAATTTTAAAAAAGGGTTTCTTTCAACATATAAATAAGAAGAAAACAGTCAAGGAAACAGTCGGTCTGCTAAAGACAGAAGATGGCAAGGAAGTAACAGACAGTAAGAGAAAACAGAACTGCTTTACTCTTTCTTTGCATCAGTCTTCACACAAAAAGAAGCCTACCTACCAAAACATAACTGTAAAAGACAGACTAAAAATTAAAACTAAAATAAGCAAGAAAATGGTAAGAGAACACCTTTCTGACCTTGATGAATATAAATCATCGAGACTGATGGATTACATTCCAGAGTTCTGAAAGAGCTGGCAGATGTTATCACAGAATCATTGTATCACATCTTTAAAAAATCTTGTGCTCTGGGGAACTATCAGAGGATTGGAAAAGAGCTGATGTGGTTCTCATCTTCAAAAAAAGTGGGGGAAAGCAGACAAAGGAAATTACAGGTCAATCAGCCTAACATCAATACCTAGAAAGATACTGGAAAAAATAATAATCAAAAATAGATCTGTGAACATCTAGAAAAAAAATAAAGTTATAACTAGCAGCCAGCATGGGGATTGTTAAAAACAGATCATGCCAAACCAAGCTTATTTCATTATTTGACAAAGTAACTAAATTAGTAGACCAGAACAATGCTGTTGGCATAGTATATTTCTACTTCAGCAAGGCATTTGACAAAGTAGACCACAACCTACTTCCTGATAAGCCAGAAAAGTGTGTCCTCAAGGACCTTCTATAACTTGAGGAAATCTTCTTGAATTATGAAACTGCAACACTTTATGTTATTTAGAATAAAATAGAAGATATAAATTGAAAGCAAAAATGTTGCTGAAAATAAAATTATTGGAGAAGATCAGAATAGCCTATCACCAACTGTCACCATATGCAGGCGTGGGATTCAAATTTTTTAACAACCAGTTCTGTGGGTGTGGCTTAGTTGGTGGGCATGGCTTGGTGGTCATGTGACTAGGTGGGTGTGGCTTGGTGGTCATGTTATTGGCTGGCCGTGGCCAACTCAATATCACTCACATCAAGGCACACATCTCCTCGCCTGGCCTCTCATGATTGTGGGGATGCTGCAACAGTCATAAGTATGAAAAATGGTCATGTCACTTTTCAATGCCATTGTAACTTTGAATGGTCTCTCCACACAAGCAAAATACCAGCAAGGGAGGGGAAAAAAAGTTCCAGAGACAGGAAGTCTAGTCCTGCCAAGAATGTAATAAGGGTTAACGGAAAGGCAGTTTCTGTAAGCAACACCAGAATGTTTCCTTTTTGCCTTCCTTACAGGATTAGGCCAGTAATTTCTTCTAACAACCAGTTCTCCGAACTGCTTAGAATGTTAACAACTGGTTCTAGCAAATAGGTGTGAACTGGTAGAATCCCACCCCTGACCATATATACAGCACGTTATTGAAAACAACAAAAGCAGATTAAGAAGGAACCTTCCTTGGTTCTGTGTAGTTGATCGGCACTCAGTATGGACTACAAACTGAATGATTCTTGCTATTTTTAAAAATTAAAGGATAAATGAACCCTTCATTCATTTCAGTATGTATCTTACTATGATGATCTACCTTTTATATATATTTATATGCAATGTAGTATGTAGGTTCTCTAACATCTTCTCCTTTCTCTTCATCAAGTTACCAGCTCTTCTGCCAATTGGACTAAACAAAATTAAATATAAATTCCAGGCTTAAAAGGTTTGTTGTGGTTAGCTGGCAGCAGGTGTGGATGGCTGAGGAGAGCGAGGACTCAGATGAGGGGCCAGGACCATTAGGGAGTGGACTGCTGCCTTCAGAGATTGTGGGGGCTAGCAGCAGTGATGAGGAGGTTCTCAAGGAGCCTGTACCAAGTGCGTGTGCATGCAGGATTGCTCATAGGAAAGAGCAATTGCAACAGCAGGGGAGACTCAGGAGTAAGGCTGCAAGGTAATGGCCCTCCTTCAAGAAGATAAAAGCCAGTTGTGAAACTAACCTTCTTTGCAGAAGGCAAAGACATTTTGAACTCAGCCTTGTGGACATTACAGTTGGTATTTGAAGACTCTTGTATTGTTAACTATTTCTTATCTGTTGTGTTTTGGCAGACTTGCAAAAACTTGGCAAAGTTCTTTCTTGTCGGAACTAATTACTTGGAAGCAGCCTTTTATCTGTGAATAAACAGAATTCTTAGCTGAAACATAAAAAGATTGTACTGCTGCCTTTGTCTTATGTTTGCTCTCTTGGAACCGGGTTTGGGTCAGAACAGATTTAGTGTAACCAGCAGTGTAATGTAGGACTAGTACATTACCAAATTACATTTACTTATAATATATAATATATTATTGGAATATACAAATATGTATGATTTCAAAATTATGTTGCAAGTAGACATTCCCCTTCTCTCAGTGCATGTGTCCAGAAGATTCAGGTTGTTTCCAGATCTAATCTCTCATATACAGAAGAAAATACTTATATCTTTTCTTTTGTCTTTCTTATTTACCATTCAGAAAAGTATAAGTACTCTTATTTTTTAAAAAATTCTCTTCTCATTTATTCAGTTGTTTGAAAAGCAAATGTGTGAAGCTTTTTTCCATTAATAGAAGAAATACACAAATGATGCATAGTAGGTAATTCCTTCAAATCAGGCATTTTGTGGTTAATTTCTTCAATTTATAAAGTATTTAAAGGCTTTAGTTATACTGAGCAATAGTGAAAGTGTGTGGGCAGAAAGCAAATATCTCCACCGTTCTCAATCTCCCAAATTAAATCTTTTCTTCCTGCATGCCTAATCATTTTTAGAGCACCTCATCATCCATGTCTTTATTATCAACTCTCTCTTTCTCATTATCCCCCTTCTCCCATTCCAACCTACTCCCCCTTTTGGTTCAAAAATAAATAGAATATTCTAGTAGAGGCCCAGAATGATCTGATTATATTATCTGAACTCAGAAGAACAGTAGAGATTAACCTATTATATCACTGAGAAATGTGACAATCTATCAGACGTTGTTTAGAAACTAATTCATACAAATTTTTAAAAATCTAATAATGCAGGAAACCATTAAAATTAAACATCCAAAATGATATTTCTGATATATTAAACCTTCTCTCTGTCACTAATTGAAAAATTATACATTTTATGCACATGGCTGGTTGGACAGCCTGTGTTGATAAGTGCATGGCTGCTCAAGCATTTGCCTCAGTGACTCAGAATTGAGCAAAAACATATTGGATACTTACTCTTCAGGAGGAAGAACGAATGGTTAGTTTTCTTTCAGATTGGCTGTCAGAATTGTTTCATTTCTTTGGTGTCAAGTCTAAGCAGATATAAGGGAAGAGAAATCTAAGTCTATGGTGCTTTGCAGGGTGTGGTAAAAAACAACCTAATATTGTGGCGACAGTTGAAGTACCATCCATTAAAACAGGTGGAGCTTAAATCAAACCATCACAGGTGCCATCTTTCTTTTAATTGCTATTCATACTCACAGCTAAGCGAAAAAAAATATATTCACAATATCTATCTATCTATCTATCTATCTATCTATCTATCTATCTATCTATCTATCTATCTATATCAGACTCAGTGTCAGGGTTCCAGCAGTTACTCCAATTAAATCATGAGCCTTGAGCCACACTCCCAAAACTAAAAAGGATTTATTTGAAGGTAACATTCTAGATATTTTATAGTTGACACTCAGTTTATTTGCAAATAGACTTACCTTTGATATATAAAACAATATTTTTAAAGTACCTACATATACCTGTGGATAAACCCATCTGCAGATGTCAACTTTCACATTTTTAACCAAAATACTATGAAAATGAAAACATGAAAATGTTGAGGTCAGCTTATCCACAAAGAGGTTTATCCACAAGTGTGTGTGAGTGTGTGTGTGTGTATCTAATTACCTACCTACCTACTTACCTATCTACCCATCTATCCATCTACCCAAGATATCTATCTATCTATCTATCTATCTATCTATCTATCTATCTATCTATCTATCTATCATCTATCATCTATCTATCTAAAACATATCTGATCTCAATTGTTCATTTGATTAGGCATCAAAGGTGGGGGCACCATTGGGGATTTTTACCTTCAAAAAGCCATGATGTTTGGGGATGGCATGGCTAACATGGTTTTGGAGGAGCAAACTATGGCATGAGAATGGTCGGTGTCCTCTAAAACTAGCTTTATTGTGTAGAATGTCTTGTCTACCTTGACTTTGGTAGAATAGAGATTAGTGTTCTATAGTCAGTGTTAAAGTAACATTTAGTCAGAAATCTAAGAATTGCTACCTTGAAAGGGTACCATATATTTTTATTCCATTCTGGCAGCAATATATCTGGTCAACTTTGCTAAACTTTGGGCTTGAGTTGGTGATGTTAAAATAAAAAACCTTGAGAAGAACAAAAACAGGCAGAGCTAGGATGCAGTGTTAAGCAACTATCAGTTTAGAGCAGGCTGTCAAACTCCCAGCCCATGGGGCAGATGCATCACGCGCTGGCCATACCCCCACGTAGTTTAGCACATGATGCTGCCATGATGTGAGTTTGATACCCCTGGTTTAGAGTCATTACACTGCATTCCAGGTCCACGTTCTCTTGAATTCCATTCACTCTTATCTGGTGCCAATTTAATGTTGAACTTTAATAACTAGATTCTTGTGTATAGATTTGAGCAATAACTCTTTTTAAAAAAAATTGCAATGTGACCTTTGGTCCTGACCCCTTGCCTCTGACAACCTGAGCAGAAAGAGCTGCTTTTACTCCAGTTCAATAAGCCAATTGTATCTGAAGAAAAATGTGATTTATTAAGAGTTATTTTCATTTGCTAAATTTCTTACCAGAATTTTTGGTATTTTTTCTTAAATTCAAGCAGCTTGGTTGTTTTTTATCAGCCTCATCTAATCTATATCATGCCTTGTGTTTCTGAAGTTCAGATATAAAATGTCCTGAATAATGCAGACAAAAGAAACTATAGTTTTTCTTCCATATATAATTGCAGTATAATTATAATAGCTGAAAGGAATTAAAATAAATATTATTTGTTGAAGAAATAATAGCAAATCATCTCATGCCATGCTTTCTATACCCTTTACATGAATGAAAGGTTTACTATTTGACTTTAAAAAAGAAACACATATTCTTGGTAAGTATAAAAGCCTATAATTAACTTTCCTGACTATTAAGTTGAACTGAGAGACAATTCATCACATAAATTAAGAGTAAATTCTACTCTCTTGCTGACCTTGGAACATTTCCTTTTCTATAAAACCCTATATACTAATAGGAGATAATCAGCTCCTTTGAAAAGTGAGCTTATGGAGGTAGGTAGAAAATGCTATAGTTCTTTGGTGTGTGTGAGTGTGTGTGTGTGTGTGTGTGTGTGTGTGCGTGTGAAGTCAGGTCACTGTACCAATTGCATCTGCTTCTGGACTTGGGGGCCTTGATAATGATGATTTTGCTTTAGTCACCTATTTGAATTACTAATAGAAGATAATCAGTGGTGGGATTCTATTTTTTTTACTACCAGTTCTGTGGGCGTGGCTTGATGGGCATGGCAGGGGAAGGATACTGTAAAATCTCCATTCTCTCCCCACTCCTGGGAGAAGGTTACTGCAAAATCCCACCCTACTAACCTGCTTTCCAGCTCTGTTCTCCTTTGTAGGCAACAAAAGAAGACCCAGCCGTCTTTTATATATATAAAAGTCTTGTCCTTTTAGTGTTAGTGGAAGCAGTCTTAATTGTTCCTCGGGCTTTTCATTCTTAGCTTGCTTGTGGTTTGAGTACTAGCCTTCCAGGAATTCTCTAGAACTTTTGGACTTGACTTGGTCTAAAATGCTCACAGTTTCTTAGTTGAAATTATTATTATGTCTGTCCCTATGAAATTAAGAAGTTTTCATTATGTCTTCTGACTGCTAGTTGGTGTTCATAGAGGCATTCTGCTAGTTTTCTGCCTATTAGTCCTGCATAGTGTCTGTTGCACTTCTTTACACTATATTTTGTGAATAATTCCTGCTTTTTATTTCAGGGCTACTGAGTCTTTTGTTTACTTTGGAAGGCTTTTGTTGATTTGTATGTTACGGTAATGCCATGTGGTTGCAATAGTTATGGTTTTAGTTTTTGATGTGTGACAATGCTATCTTTTCACAGCTTGTATTGGTTGTGCTATATTGATTTGAGTGGTCAGGCACTTTTTAATGAAATTGCATGGGGTTGCAATTTGTTGGAAGATGTTGTATAGATGATCAGTTTTCTTTTTCTGCTGTTCAGCATTGTTGCAATGTGTTTGTGTTTGTCTATATAGTGTTCTTACACAGTTTGTGTTGTGCAAGATCAAATCAGCCATCAATAGGCACCTAGAGATGAACAATATTTGCATACCATTCCAAAGAGACAACCAAAAAGCTAAAAAAGGAAGCAAAAATATCAAAACATTTCAATGGCACCCAGATGACAGAGATTAATATCTAGATTAACATTAGACCCACAATCAAGAAGCAAACAATACCCCAATCAAGAAACTATAAAACAAGCTAACAATAAAGATCAAGCTGTTCAAGCAACTATCAAGACTATTCCCACCAACACTGACAGGGCAAGCTATTAGTATATAAAATGAGAGCAAACCCCAATTCCTACTAACACTGATGATGTTACCTAGATTGACAATGAAATGTCTGCAAGAAAACAGCAAAACAAGCAAGCACCAAAGAGTCTATTTGAATTACTATTACATGCTGTACATTGGGCTTACCTTGAGGACTACTTAGAAGCTTATCTAAGATGCATCAGCACAAGAAGCTTGTGTTGTCTTCCAATATTCCTATATAACATCACTCTTCCACTAGCTGCACTGCCTCCCAGTAGGTTTTTGAATGAAATTCAAGATGCTGGCTGTCACCGTTAAAGCCCTGCATGTTATAAGGCGGACTACTTGTGTGACCATCTTTCTCCTGCTGCTGCCTCACCAAGTCTAGCAGAGAACATGATCCATTAAATAGTGTCATCTTGTTCAACCCATGTCCATGCTTTTTCTGTGATAGCACCTGCCTTGGAGAAATAATATATCTGTGAAGATAGAGATGATTCTCATCTTATTAGCCTTTCAGAAAATTCCAAAGATTGGCAGTTTGCTCTAGTATTCAAACTCTTGCAATCTAATATCCAAGATATTTGGGGTGGGGTGGGGGGTGGAGTCTGAAAGAGAGAAATGACTCCTAATTTCCAATTCCTTTTCAGGGAAATCCTCCCTTCACTAGCTAGCACTGATGATTTACCTAGTTGGGTAATGAAATATCTGCACTAGATTCTAGAGTTCAACTCAAACTACAAATATCTCTTGGAATTTCTTTTCCTGAAACATATACCTTCCTTTATACTTTCCTTTGAGAAAACCATATTAAAGAAGGCACTATTAAGAAAGCTCGGTTATAAAATATGCATTTATAAGCTTAGAACCAGTACACAGTTGCAGGCTCATACTCTTTTTTTTTCTGAAATACATTATTTAGTATATTCACTAGACTTACTTAAGTGTTGTTGAAACTGATATCATTTTACCTGCTTTTAGGAGAAGGAATATGTGAAGAAGACCTAGACTTTTGCAACACCTTCCACTTATAGAGAACTTTTTATATTAAAAAAGACCTGCAGAGCTTTCTTCATCTAGGAAGACGTTCTGCATAATGAACATCCTGATTTTTCAGGCTCCTCACAAACATGAAAAAACTCTAGCCATCAAATATACACACACAAACACAAACACACACACACAAATTTGGAGCCATTCCCCTCTTTCAGACCTTCTCTCTTTTTCAAGTATCTTGGATATTAGATTGTTGGACACTGAATATTAGGTAACGTTCTATATAACGTAGTATAAATAGCATAATTATAAGAACCAAGCACCCACTTCATAGCATGACGTAGCAGTGACCTAGAAGTATGGAATAATGTGATGTGCTTATTGTGAATTAAAATAGATTTTTTCCTAACTTAACAATAATCACATACAATTGAATCTTGAAAAATTAGAATATCATGCAAAAGTCCATTTATTTCAGTAATGCAACTTAAAAGGTGAAACTAATATATGAGATAGACTCATTACATGCAAAAGATAGTTCAAGTCATGATTTGTCATAATTGGGATGATTATGGCTTACAGCTCATGAAAACCCCAAATCAACAATCTCAGAAAATAGAATATTCATGCGATCAATAAAACAAGGATTATACATAGAACAATATCGGACCTCTAAAAAGTATAAGCATGCGTATGTACTCAGGACTTGGTTTGGGCCCCTTTTGCAGCAATGACTGCCTCAATGTGGCATGGCATGGAAGCTATCAGCCTGTGGCACTTCTGAGGTGTTATGGAAGACCAGGATGCTTCAATAGCAGCCTTCAGCTCTTCTGCATTGTTTGGTCTCATGTCTCTCATCTTTCTCTTAGCAATGCCCCATAGATTCTCTATGGGTTCAGGTCAGGCAAGTTTGCTGGCCAATCAAGCACAGTAATCCCACGGTCATTGAACCAGGTTTTGGTGCTTTTGGCAGTGTGGGCAGGTGCCAAGTCCTGCTGGAAAATGAAGTCAGCATCCCCATACAGCTTGTCTGCGGAAGGAAGCATGAAGTGCTCCAAAATTTCCTGGTAGACGGCTGCGTTGACCCTGGACTTAATGACCAACACCAGCAGATGACATGGCTCCCCAAATCAACACAGACTGTGGAAACTGCACACTGGACTTCAAGCATCTTGCAGTGTGTGTTCTCCATTCTTCCTCCAGACTCTGGGTCCTTGGTTTCCAAATGAGATGCAAAAGTTGCTCTCATCAGAAAAGAGGACTTTGGATCACTGAGCAACAGACCAGTTCTGTTTTTCTTTAGCCCAGGTAAGACACTTCTGAGGTTTGTTGTTCAGGAGCGGCTTGACAAGAGGAATACAACATTTGAAACCTATGTCCAGGATCCATTTGTGTGTGGTGGCTCTTGATGCACTGACTCCAGCCTTGTCCACTCTTTGTGAAAGTCCCCAACACCTTTGAATGGCCTTTTCCTGACAATCCTCTCCAGGCTGCAGTCATCTCTGCTGCTTGTGCACTTTTTTCTTCCACACTTTTCCCTTCCACATAATTTTCTATTAATGTGCTTTGATACAGCACTTTGGGAACATCCAACTTTGTTTGCAATTGCCCATTTTGAGGCTTTCCCTCCTTGTGGAGGGTGTCAATGATGGTTTTCCGCACAACTGTCAGATCAGCAGTCTTTTCCACTATTGTGATTCCTACTGAACCAGACTAAGAGACCATTTGAAGGCTCAGGAACCCTTTGCAGGTGTTCTGGCTTAATTAGCTGATTAAAGTGGGACACTTTGAGCCTAGAATATTGAACCTTTTAACAATATTTTAATTTTCTGAGATGGTGGATTTGTGGTTTTCATGAGCTGTAAGCCATAATCATCTCAGTTATAACACATCACAGCTTAAACTATCTTGCTTTGCATGTAATGAGTCTATCTCACATATTAGGTTCACCTTTTAAGTTGTATTACTGAAATAAATGAAGTTTTACACGATATTCTAATTTTTCGAGTTTCACCTGTAGTATGTGTTAAAATACCATGCAATAATGTTTTATATGTAGTTAAATTTATATTCAAGTATAATTAATCGAAAATGTTTTGAATAGGCACAATGTTTCCCCCATGAATTAGGCAGGAGAAATATACAGTATCTTTGAATCATTTATTTACAATTCATCAGCGATGGATTCTTTGTGAAAGGAAAAAATTATTTATTAGAAAGAATAGTCATGCCTATCTTATTTTATAAAAGCATGCTCGTTCTTGCTCTAGAATGTATGTTTAAATTAATATGAAAATTATTTAATAGTTAATTAATACAATTAATTCATTATGAATCTGCAAATAATGTGAGGAGTTAGTTGGGCACAGGACAGTCATTAGAGAACAAAAATTAAGCATAAATGAAAGTAATTTCTTTTTATACAACATATTGTACAACATATATTGGAACTTGTTGATAAATAGAAACACTAGGTTTGAATTAGTACTCTTTTAAAGATCTTCATACTTACATAAGAGGATGGAGTTCTGCTGATAGAGGAGAAGAGATCGCAGAGCTTAGGGGTGAAATCAAGAGAGAACTCAGCCTAGAATTGTTACATGTTTACAAATGCTCTGTATCTACTCTCATCTTGAATTCCATCATTTAGTACTAATGGTTGATCAGATTCTTGTGTATAGGTTTGAGAGATAAATCTTCTGAACTAGAATGTATGTATGTTCATGATTTCATGATTCTTAATTCCTGACAGCCAAATCCCCAAAGTATTAAAAGGTCCAGACCATGATTGTCAAATTCTTGAGTTCCTGGGACTATTTAGGTCTTTTTAAAAAAATTATCAATTTTCTTTATTTTCATTTTAAGCATTCTGCCTCTACATCTTTTGAAACTGTCTCCTTTTATATTAGCCACTGGTAAGCTAATTTTCTAGGTCACTGATTGACCTTCAGGCCCCATGATTGGATTATCCTTGAAACAACTAGTTGCATTGTGTGTTTTATTCACATACCATGCTGGAATTTTTTTAGCTGTTCAGGCAAATGCTCAATTGAAGATTGTTAAATCTTTATGTATTTAGCCAGAAAAACATGCACAAGTCTTTGCCTGATTCGTAATACCAATGTGGAGAGGCAAGCTTTCAGTGTCAAATTCAGCCATCACCACCTGCAGGCTGTGATCAAACCAAGAAAAAAGATTTGTTTCTATAGCTATTGGCACAACATGTTATCTCGGTTTCCTGTTTATTAATTAAAATTACCCATGCAGCAAGTGTCGGCTTTCTTAATCAAGTGAAGATCCAATTCCTTTTATTATTTTGTGCCAACAGCTCTGGAAAATCTGTAAAAAAATTCAACATCAACTGTGCTTTAGAAAAAAATATTTTAATTGTTGTTTAACCTTCTTTTTCTAAAGACTAAAAAAATGAATGTACCTTTTGATGATAGTTAGAAATGCTTTCTTCCCTGTCTTTCTCTTTAGCTCTGATATCTTTGGTTGTTTTATTTTTCTTCTTTGGGCTGTTAATCCAGGGTTACATCTGAACATATTAGCAGAACTTTTCAAAATCCCCCAGCTCCATTTATTATATTTATGTATAACAAAACCAATAAGCCCATTTTTAAAGTGTTGGCTAATACATGCATTTTCAAACAACAGCATTTTATCTGCAATAAATCTTAGTTCAAATATAGTTATTGCTGTCTCCACTTTCTAGTGCTTTCTATTGTTTAAACCTTTAGGGTAAGCTGAATTTCTCAATCAGTATTTGATTTTGAAGACCTTATCCATAATCTCATAATCTCCTTATCCATAATTCCATCAGCAATTCCTGCAATGGTATCTACAGTTGCACTGGAAAGTCTATACTCCTGTCTTCTGAACTCTGTTCAACTTCTCTTGTTATATTCCTCTCCAGCCTTTCTTCCCCAAACAGCTTTAATATCAATTGCATCTCCTAAGAATCTAATTCAATGAAGAGAGTCTTGACTCTATTCCAAAGTTCGCTTGTCTGTAGAAGTATCTTCTGACCTTCAATCCAGCTTTAGCAGTCGGGCAAATGGAGGCCATGGTTTCCTGTCAGACAGCAATTATGAAATGTATGTATGACAAGGAGAAACAGCAGAACATGTCATCCAGTTAGAGGTGCTATACATGCTTGAAAGTCATTTTGCCCGTTGACCTGCTCTTTGGCTACATACATAGAAGGCTTCAAGAATCAGTGGCATTTGTGATTATATTTACAAAATACAGTCTTTTAAAATGTCATTGACTTCCAAATGTTCATTGTAAATATTATCAAGTTTTTTTCTCTGCATAACTTTATAGACTGGTTAATACTAATGAAGTCTATAACATAGATCTTCCATATGGTTAAAGGTGGACTAATTTGTGAATTTATTCTTATTGTTTTATTCCATTTGTACAAACTTAAAGGTAATCAGGGGACTGATTGATTTCAGTTTCAAAGAGAGATAGAGAGAGAAAATATTCTATGAAAAATAACCAATGAAAGAAGTAATAAAAAAAACAAACAAAAAACCCTTCAAAATCCTTTATATAATTGTAAAGAACAGGCACATTCCCAGCCTAAGGACCAGTTCTTTTAATTGTCAAAAGCAGATGACAGGATGAAATAATGAGTAAATACAGGGAGAAAGGGATTTGTGTCCAAACAGAAAGGGGAATTAAGATAACTGTGAGGTGGGGGATGAGGGTTACAATTATACTAGATGTTTATATTTATTTAAAATATTTATTTCCTACTTTTCTGCCATAAGGATACTCTCCATCCCTTAAGGCACCTCATGCTTTGCTTCTTGCCATGCTGGGTGCCCCACAAACCTTGTATTGCTTCCAAGCCCACTGGGTCCTCCCTCCCTCCTCCTTCCTATCTTGTCATTGATCAGTTCACCTAACTCTTCCTAGATCTCCTTTGGAATGAAGCCACTCTGCTGCATAGCATTCCTACACAGAGGCTGGGGGATGCCATCCCAGAAGCAGACTCTATTTTGGATCTAGCCATAATGAATTATGGCCACACTGGAATGGTGCCATACTCTGTAGAGCAGGGGTGTCAAACTCACACCATCATGGTGGCATCACGTGACATATCAGAACTTTTTTCCACTTCGCTAAACCAGGTGTGGGTGTGGACAGCATGTGAGGCATCCAGCCCACAGGCCAGGAGTTGAGTAGAGGAAGGCTGGGGGGTCAGATCAGCCAGTTCTCTTTCCCAGTCCCAATCTCTGACTTGTAATCATGCAGTGGATCTACAGAAAAATTAAGTGACTGGTTCATATGGGGAAGGAGAAAAGGATATGGGACCTAGTGGAGTCGGAAGCAGGCCCAAAGCCTGTGGGGACCAAGAAAGGTTGGATGGAGGGGGAAAGATAAGGGAGGGCCATTCAGCATCCCTGTGTTCAGTTGTAAAGCCAGGGCAGGAATTTTAAGTCCTTTCATTCAGCTCTGTCATATTTTTGAATGGTCACTGAACAAACAGCTATAATTCGAGGACAATCTGTACAATTAAACCAATACAAGATGACAAACCATATGGAATGACACAGAAGTCTCACTTTTCTCCACCAAAGCCCTGGGGAAGGAGTAAAAATTCAGATCTTCATAGCTCTTCTAAACAATAGAAGAGTGGAGGCCATCCAGATCTTGAGGGGGATCTTGTTTCAAAGGAAAGATGCTACTACAGAGAAACCTCACTTCCAGGGTCTTGATAGATGACATTGTTTAACTGAAGGAACTTGGAGCACACAAACTCTGCAACATTACTATCAGTAGCAGGATACACTGCATTCATGACAAATCATCACTTACAGTGTTATTTCTAGAAAAAATATCACAGCCGTCCTGCTCTTTTTGCCCTAACTATGGCAAAAAGAAAATGTGATCTCTGTGTTCCATTTCTTAATACTACTTTACTTCATGTTGTCTTAAAATGCTTTGTAAAATGAGATTAAGAAACCTGTCAGCATCCTCAGTACAGTGCCCTCCTTTTCCCATCTCTTCCCTCTTTTTGTATCTCCTTCTACTTTGGAATTTTAACATTTATTAAAACTTTTCCCCCAAAGTTGGAAGGAAGGAGATCATCACCAGGTCTCACTTTTTCTGGAGTACCTCCACCCATTTTGCATTCCTTTACGACCTCAGATGTGAGGAGAATTATTCAGGACTCTTCCTGGAGGTTACCAGTACCACCTATCCCTTGGCTTCTCATATCTGCAAAATACATTTGGTTTAGTTCGTGCAAAAAGAGAGATGAGCCAGAGGAAAGTTCATCTCTTTAGCTTGGGGGTGGGTGGGAATGCCTTCAGTTGCTCTTCTCTCTAAACATTCCCAGAGTGATTGAATGTTTTTTCTCCTTTCTTTTGCATCTTGTCTACTCAACTGCTAACTATTCTTTTTACTACCGGATAGCTAAATTCTGCACTTTTGTTCCCAGTACTCATTCAATTTAAAAGAAAAAAAATAGAAAAAAGTTTCAAAGAAATTCTCTTGGATGGCTTAGTATTTCCACATTTCATTTTGTGATGAGGTAGACAATGTGTTTATGTAAGTGTCTACCTTTTGCTGCATAATCGTCCCTCTATCAATCTGCAGTCACATTGGTCTTTTAGTTAAATACAAATGAAGGATCTAATGCTTTCCTGCACCTTTTGAGAGTTTTTCAATAGCAGTTCTAGACTATCATTCACTAAGAGGGAGTCTTGTCCTAGAGAAAATATTATTTTCTTTTTTTTGTAGAAATTTAGTGAAGTTATCTGCCATTATATCATATACATCAGAGTAGGAGCCAATATTATCTGATTGGATACCACTACCCCATATCTCTCAATTATTGTTAGTGTATTTGTATGTCCAAGGAGTGTTGACTCCTTATGATTACTTGGACTATTCCCGGCAGTTTTCTTAGCAAGGTTTCAGAAGTGGTTTGCAATTGCATCCTTCCAAAGGTTAAGATAGACTGACAGACTCAAATTCACTCTATTGGCCCTGTGCCTAAGACAGAACTAGAACTCACAGTTTCCTGATTTGTACCTAGGTGCCACTACAACAAACTGGTTCTATACACACTCTAGATTTTATGAATTTAAGGAGAAATTACCAGAACATAATACTTTTGACTACAGCAAACTGGTTAGTAGCCCTTCTGGGTGTACTTTACCCTGATAAAGCATGTCATTATGCACAGAAAGAGAAATAATACAAGAAAGAATGAGCAAGGCTGTATTTGCCAAATCCTGTTCTTTTCCCTTCAGGAATGATTGGATACCTATGTCTTTGTAAAGAAATAAGCACATCTAGGGGAAAATAGACTACGCATAATTTCAAACATCAGGACCTGCTCAGAAACATCAACTGATTTTAGTCCAAATAACTTACTTTTGATGTTATTGTTGTCATTAACAAATAGATAGATAGTTGGAAGGGACCTTGTAGGTCATCTAGTCCAACCCCCTGCCCAAAGGGAGACCCTACACCATTTCTGACAAATGACAGTCCAATCTCTTCTTGAAAGTCTCAACTGATGGCGCTCCCACAACTTCCGAGGGCAAGTTGTTCCATTGGTTGATTGTTCTCACTGTCAGAAAGTTTCTCCTTGTTTACAGGCTAAATCTCTCCTTGTTCAGTTTCCATCCATTATTCTTTGTCTGGCCTACAGGCGCTTTAGAAAATAGCTTGACCCATTCCTCCCTGTGGCAGCCCCTCAAATATTGGAAGACCACTATCATGTCTCCCCTGGTCCTTCTCTTTACTAGACTAGCAATGCCCAGTTCCTGTAACCGTTCTTCATATGTTTTAGTCTCTAGTCCCCTAATCATCCTGGTTGCTCTTCTCTGTACTTTTTCTAGAGTCTCAATGTCTTTTTTATAAAGTGGTGACCAAAACGGGATGCATTACTCTAGGTGTGGTCTTACTAAGGCTTTATAGAGTGGTATTAGTACCTCATTTGATCTTGATTGTATCCCTCTGTTAATGCATCTTAGGATTGCATTAGCCTTTTTGGCTGCTGCTGCACACTGCTGGCTCCTATTTAGCTGGTTGTCCACTAAGACTCCAAGATCCCTCTCACAGTTACTGCTATTGAGCCTGGTTTCACCCAGTCTCTATGTGCACTTTTGGTTTTTATTGCCTAAGTGTAGGACTTTACTTTTCTCTATATTGAATTTCATTTTATTAGATATGGCCCAGTGTTCTAGTCTGTCAAGATCCATCCGGATCTTGAGCCTATCTTCTAGGGTATTAGCTATTCCTGCCAGCTTAGTATCACCTGCCAATTTGGTAAGTTCATTGTTTTGCTTTCTACTCATGTTGATTCCTGATGACTCTCTAGACAGATCCCTGCAGTTTTCTCAGGAAGATGTGGTTTGCCATTCCCTGCTTCATAATACTGAGAGAGAATGACTATCCCAAGGACACCAAAGTGGCTTTACATCTTTACAGGTTGGAATCTCCCAATTTCTCGCCTGATGTCTTAACCACTGCACCAAACTGATTGCATAGTTTGACCCAAAACTGGATAGGAGAGATGTTTCTATTGGTATATAGGTGTTAAGCTATGTGGAACTTTGCAGATGTTAGCCAATACTTCCAATTGGATTTGAAGGTGAATTGCTATCCAGTGCAGTAACTGCCACTCCCAGATAGTAGACAGACCTCTTGGATTATTATGTAAATAAACAACAATTGTTTGATTTCAGGATTTTCAAATGACACACACCTTGTATGTTAATTAGGATGGAAGAAAACACTTCAAGTTTAAATCCCTATAATTTTAAGTTTTGACATCTCCGCACTGGCAGCAAGAAACCCATTTTTTTGTCTGACTTCATTCTTATCTGCAATAGAGGGTCTAATCTAGTCTGAGAGTTTTCAGGCAAGTCAAGCTGAACAGTTGAGCAAAACCATGAACTCCTGGAAGCCTGTTATTTACTGCCAAGCCTAAGTGAGAAAGCCAGGCAGTAAAGCACCTCAAAAGAAATTGCAGAAAGGTATCATATAAATGTAGTAAATAAAATCAACTCAGTCTTGTGGTTAAACTCTAGTTATAGATTTTTAAAGCAATTCAATGCTTCTCCATAACTCTTAACAATGAAAACACCCAGGTGGGTTATTATTATTTTTTGTGGTTTCTTTGTTACAAATACTATTGCTCCCCAAATTCTGGTTTAATTAGAGCATTCTGAAATAATTCTAATAAATCCCAAAGGGACAAAAATACAATGTGCAATATGGTACGCCACAACATATTCATATAACACAAACAGAAAAATAAAATTGCTATCACCAGATTACCATAAAACCAAAACAAAGTCAAAACACCCCAATCAATGATCAAAATCAAAGGCAATTAAAACTATAGTTAGATAGCACTTTAAAATGTTATTATAAGGACACCAGATAAACTCCCAGAAACAAGATATATCACAATTATCACAGAATGATTGTATCCAAGCCCTTGTTCTCCTGAACTCTGTCATGAATAGAACTCCACTGTACAGGATGGATCTCTGGAAGAGGTCTACCCAAAAGCTTATTGGTGATCTTATCCAACATATGTTCTCTTTAAAAGGGGAGGATAACTATTTTATCAGTTAAAAAATACCTACAGTAGTTATAATTATCTTTCAAACATGAATTAATGGTGAACTAGTTATTGCTTACTGCCTTTCTTCTAAGATATTACTTTTCCAGGATTAGTATACTTCCCCTATAAAACTTCGTAAACTTATTGATCTTGCCCTAACTTGGCAGAATTACATATTTTCCTTTAGTTGCCTTAAGAATATGGTTCATATGTCCTTGTTTGACATTACTTATGAGCAAGCCTTTTACTGCTAATTGGTTTCATTTATTTTCAGGCAGATTCTTTTAATAGGGATGATGGATTCCTCCTATTAGGATGTATCATTAAAACACTCTCTAACCAAAAAAAAAAAAAAAATGGCTACATTCAGGCACCATAAATATAACATCAACAAGACCATTTTCCATAGAGTTAACTTTCTTTCATGAGGAAGTGATAAAGTCTGTGAATTATGAAGTATTCAGTTCTTGAGATCAATCCTAGTGATTATATTAGAACCACTATTTCTTTTTTAAATTAAATAGACAGATAGTCAGACAAATAGATGATAGTGTCCCCAGGGCCAAAAGTTTTCCAACCTTGTGAAAACTGTACGGCTAGGATATTATATTTTGAAATTGTGCATATTATAGTTATATTAAGCTTTAACAACAAAATTGAAAAACGTTTTCCTTTCATATATTTTGCATTTAATTTGAATTTAATAAATATGATTTAAAACCTTATGTTGAGACCGTGATTTTCATTAAGAACTACATATGCACGAAAAGAGCAGAAAATTATGTTTGAATCCAGTAATTAGAAAGTATTCAGTCATCTTGGAGTGATTAGGAATTACAACAGAATTATATTAATTGATTTATATAGGATGCTTGAATTACAATCATTATTAGTCCCTTAGACTAGTTTTTATTCATTAATCACTATGGACCCTTAGGGATACATAGACAGATTTCTCTCTGATGATCTGTCCATCTGTCCACCTGGTCAATTCCTCCAATAGTTCAATCATGGCTACAGTAACTGAATCCACCCACTCTGTTGCTAGTCATCTTCTATCTCTTTTTCTTCCTCTTTTTAGAGCCTTTTCTACAGAGCTAGATTTTCACATAGGTTTGAAGTAGGATCATTTGAGCCTAGTCCTTTGTGCATTGAGTGAAAATTTTGGGTTGATTCATTTGACAATCCATTTGTTTGTTTTCTTCAGTAAGATTGCTGTCAGGTATCTTTAAAGAGAAAATCACATTTGGTTGAAATCTGAATTAAAATTTGACTATTCTGAAGGAATATGCTTGCCAAATTCCAGATGCCTGCCTGCCTGCCTTCCTTCCTATCTTCCTCCCTTCCACCCTCCCTCCCTTCTTTCTTCTATTTCTGATTAAAGCTTTGTTGTTGTTGTTGCTGTTATTTCATGGATGGGGGCGTTATAAAAATCCATTTAACATAATAAAGATAAAAATCACAAACAAACCCCAAGGTAATATTTCAAAAGAATATGGGCAAGCTTTCTTTTTTAATGAAAGAAGAACCTTTACATTTGGGACTGTATTTCCTTCTCCTCCTCCTTATTCTCTTTCTTTTACTTCTTTAGCAATTTACATGAAAATGGCACAAGTCAAAATCATTTCCTTTGGAAAATATTTGCAATGTATCAGAAGAATATGTATAAATTATAGAGAGTTAAGATGAATGAAATGCATTTAGTTTTTTTTTTTGTCTTCTGCTAATTTGGCACAAAATTCATAGATGTTAATTAGGATACAGGAAGATGATGGATGGAAAGCAAACATTTGCAGAGGTAGAACTTTTACTGTTTTCAAAGAAAATATACTTCTAAAGACATTAGCTCACTTATTTTAACCTTTCTGGTTCCTGGGAAAGAGTAAACACTAATTTCTCTTCCTCATACTGTTTGTTTGTTTTTTGTGACTTGGTAGAATATACAAATCCAGACTCATTTTTTAATCTACTGTATGATTCAGTATGTGGTATAAAGCTATACAATGGATAAATTTAGTACCTAGGTGAAGCATACTATATGAGCACAATAACTTCTTTGCCTCATATAGTTCTGAATGCCAGATTATTAATAGATGTTCAGACAGAATGAAATTAATTTGACTTTGGAGGAATCTTGTTTTTTGTTGGCTGCCTCCCAGATCTTAGCACATCAGCCTAATTTTGTAACATTAAAACCAAGATGATTTTAAACCAATCCCTTGATGCAAACTTTCAGAAGCTAAAAAAAACTGATTCTTTGCTTCTGAAATCCTTAGCTGAACAAAAATAATTTTAAAAAATAACCTGGTCAGTTGACAAAAAGCTGAGAAAAAATAAAAATCAAAGAAAGTTGCTAAGAGAATGTAAAATAAAGAGGGGAGGCAGTGGAATCCCATTAACCAATAACTTGTAAAGTAAATCTAAGTCATTCCACACAATGCATATTATTGACTTGATTGAATTTAGGTTAATGATGGTAATAATGGCTTCAAACAGACAAAGGGTTTAAAAAGAAGACATGAATCCCTTGAGAGAGCTTGGATCAGAGCTGGGGCCAACTTAAATTTTTAAAATAATTTTTTACTCAAAATAGATTTAAACAATTGGGGAGAGACAATTTCATTAATACAACAAGGATATTGTTCTAATTTGAGTCTAAACTTCAATTGTTCTCACATTCTAGGGAAAAAAATCAACTTATTGAAGGTGGAGAGTTAATTCTTTCTTTCATCCTCATCATCCTTTCATCCTATCTGATGAAAGCCCTTCCCCTTCATTTTTTCAACGTCTGTTGTGATACCTCAGTTTGAAGCACTTTACTACAAATTAAGACTAGAGGTGCATAGAGGGCTAGAAAAAGAACATAAAAGATTCACAATGATCTGCTCCTCTAAGAGGTTTACCTAAATTCAGTGCTAAATACTTCCCAAGTTAGCTCATTTCGGCATCTTCAACAGGCATGAAAGTCTGAATTGATTAATAGGAGTGTTGGAAAACTCTAGGGTTGAGTTATGTAATAAGGTAGGAATAAGTGGCTCATTTCAAAAGAAGGTAAGACTGATTTTCTTGAATCCTTAATAGGACAATAAGATCCTTAATATATTAATTAATACAAACTTTTGTAGTTTCATTGGGCTCTAGCAATCTTCTCATCCTTTCCTCTTCCTCAGAACTACTGGTTTTCTGCTTCAGTAGTCTGTTATTCTTCTGTTGCTTTTAATCCTGTTTACACTATGGATCTCCTTGCCTCCAAACATAATCCTGATATTTTTATTGGAAGCAGTACAAAGAAATATTCCTCTTTGTATGTCTTATTTCTTCAAATGAAAATGGGTCAGAAGGGCATCTTCATCTTGTGCTCCTCCAACAATCCTGATTGAGAGAATCATTCACAAACTGCTGTACATTGCAACATGGAGAGGGCAGTACATTTGGAAAGTAATGTCATTTTGCATTCATGTGCTCTAAGACTAGCAAGAGGCCTACAGCAGAAATAATGACAGTATTTAATGATATTGCTAATCACATTAGTGTTAATGAGGAATACATTCATCTATGGAGATTCTAAGTCTTCCAGGTCATGGTTGTCCCAAAGGCACTTTTTGAAAGGGGCAACTGTTTTTCCTTGAAGACATTTCACTTCTCATTCAAGACACTTCAGAACTGAAAAAGCTTATTGGGTGAGAAGCAAAACATCTTCAACAAAAAACGAACTCCAGTTGCCTTTGAAAAAGCGTCTTTGGGAAGAACATGTTCATTCTGTTGAATGGATAGGTGGTAAGAGAAGACAATGGACATTCAGGAATTTGTTCATTCCCCAAGAAGTGGGAGAATTAAAGTCTAGCATGATTTGGAAACTGATACGTCTCATTTCCTTGCTGCCTGGTACTACATGAACTTTTAAAAAAATGAAAAGAATGATACCTCCAAGATTTTCATCTGACTTCATCTTTTTCTCCAACTTCGGTTAAGGGAGGGTGTACCTACTCTTCCTAGCATTTGTGGGGCAGGATGCAAACCATTGTCATAAACCTTATATTCTTTGCATAGGTTCACACATTTCCCATGTTGCTATGATGTATCCATTTGAAATTGTTTGTAGTGGAGGCATGATGTTAGATCAAGCAAGAAGTAGAGCATTGACACATTTATTTTATTTTTATTTTATTTGGTTTGTCAATTGCTTACAAGATAATAGGTATAAGTAAAAACATAGCTATGAATAAATGGATACATATAAGAAAAATAAAACAAACAATAGGACAGGGAAGGTAGGCACGTTGGTGTGCTTATACATGCCCCCTACAGACCTCTTAGGAAGGGGGTGAGGTCAATAGTAGACAGTCTAAGGTTAGAGTAGAGGATTCCAGACATTGACCACTCTGTTGCTGAAGTTGTATTTCCTGCAATCAAGTTTGGTGCGATTAACCTTGAGTTTGTGTATATTTGCTCTTGTATTGTTATGGTGGAAGCTGAAGTATTCATTGACAGGTAGGACATTGCAATGTATGATTTTATATACTATACTTAGATCGGACTGAAGGTGGCATAGTTCTAGGTTTTCTAGGTCTAGAATTTGAAGTCTGGTGGCATAAGGTATTCTGCAACGAGTATAGGAGTGGAGAACTCTTCTTGTGAAATATTTCTGGACTTTCTCAACTGTGTTAATATCAGATACGTAATGTGGGTTCCAGACTGATGAGCTGTATTGGAGTATTGGTCTAGCAAATGTTTTGTATGCTCTAGTTGGTAGTGTGATATTACCAGAGAAAAAGCTATGCAGGATTAGGTTAACAACTCTTAATGCCTTTTTGGCTATGCAGTTACAGTGGGCTCTAGCACTTAGATCATTAGAGATGAGTACTCCAAGTTCCTTGACAGAATTTGGATCATCAACAAGATTTTGACTATTCAGCTTTTATTTTATTTTCTGATTTTTTTTGCCAATATGTAAGACAGAGCATTTATTTGTTGAGATTTGAAGTTGCCATTTGTTTGACCATTCTGATACATAGTCGAGGTCTTTTTGAAGGGTAGCAGTATTGTCTTGGTGTTGAATACCTTTACATCATCAACGAGAAGAACGCAGTTGCTCTTAATATGATTACAGAGGTCATTTATGTAGAGTATGAAGAGAGTTGGTCCTAAAACACTGCCTTGGGGGACACCACTGTTGACAGGTACAGAATTTGATAGGATACTCCCAATTTCGACCCTTTGTTGTCTGTTTGACAGGAATGCTTCTATCCAGTTATGCAGATGTCCAGAGACACATAAGATTTTAGTTTTAGGAGTAGGTTGTCATGTACCACTGAATCAAAGGCTTTACAGAAGTCTATGTAGATTGCGTCTATTGCTTTGCCCTGATTGAGTTGTGTAGTCCATAGGTTTTTGCAGTGTAAGAGTTGCAGATTACAGGATAGTTTTCTTTTTTTAAACCAAATTGTTTATTAGAGAGTAGGTTGTTTGTCTCCAAGTGGAGGATAATGGATTGGTTAATAATTGATTCCATGACTTTACAGGTGACACAGCAAAAGAAATTGGTCTGTAATTTTCAACTAGGCTGGGGTCTCCCTTTTTGAAGATGGGGATGACCGTGGCTAGTGACCATAGTTTTGGCAAGGAGCTAGTCCTGAAAGATTTTTCAAAGATTATGCTTAGAGGTTCAGCTATGACAGTGGGTAGCTTTTTTAAGAAGTAAGCACATATTCAGTCTGGTCCAATAGATAGAGATGGTTTTAGATTGCGTAGTGCTTTTCCAACATTGCCTACTGTAAAAATCAATATGTATTAGATCATTGTAGTTGTCTGTGGTTCAACTAGGAAATACTGGGCATGATCCATTGCTGTTTACAAATACTGAGCCAAAGAATGTGTTAAAGAGGTTGGGTTTAATAGTGTCATCATTGCAGTCTTTACCATTAGGTCCTTTCAGGGGTGGGATGGACCTTGAGTCTTTTGGTTTGTTGTTTACAAAATTGTAGAAAGCATGGGTGGAATTAGTGCGTAGAAGATTTTCCTCTTGTTTAATGTGATAATTAGTGCATTCAGTCTTTATCTGGTGGCATAAATTTTTCTATCAGCTTTTGAAGTTGGCAACATGACCAGATTTGTTTTTCCACCAAAGTGATCTCTTTTTGGATTGAAGCTTCTTTATTGTTATGGGTAATCTCTTTTTTCTGGTTTTTGGAGTTGTTATTGGTACATATAGTTTGATGACTCTTTTGACTTCAAGTAAAAATATGTTGTAATGGTCTTCAACAGTATTGCATCCAGTGAATAAAAGTTGCCAATCAAGGGATGAGAGATCGTTGTCTATAAGATCATAGTTTCCTTTTTTTGAAGTTATCATTGGGGATCACATCATTGTGTTGATTTTTGTGTGGATGTATGTTGAGATAACAGTCAATCATGCTGTGGTCACTGTTGGAAAAGGGTTCTTTAATTTATATTCTATAAATTGAATTCAAAGTGTTGCAGAAGATGAGATCAAGGCAGTTGTTAAGTCTAGTATTGTTGCTTACTAGTTGTTCCAGTCCCAGGTTTGTTACAGCATTGAAGAAGGTTGCATGTATGGGTTCATTCATTTAGGATCTAGTTAAGGTGATTGAAGTCACCAAGAAAGATAAAAGCATGTGGGCAGGATGTTGCCCATGTTAGTAGTGAATTTAACTTGTTTACATGTTTGATGTCATAATCAGTAGCTCTGTAACATAGTAAGAATTGAAATGTGATATTTAAGGACAGTTCACAGATAATGGTCTCAGGAAGAGCAAGCTCTTGGGTAACTTGGATATTTTTTAGATGTAAGGACTTTTTATAGAAGATAGCAATACCACCTCCTCTCAGGATTTCACGATCTGATCAGTAAACATGATAGTCTCTTACTGTGGTAATGGAGACAGGGAGAGATGCATTGAACCATGTTTTATAGACAAATATGATGTCGAATTTAGCCATATTTAGTAAGAGGAGAAATTCAGGTATTTTATTCACAAGGCTTCTTGCATTGAGTAGCTTGCATTTAAGGCCAGTTGTAGTTGAAATTGAGGTAGTTAGGGGCGTGTGTACCTAGTTTTGAGTGATGGTGGGTTAGATGAAGTAGGGTTGGATGTGGAGCTGTGGGTTGTGTGACTTACTTTTGATTTTTTACATTGACCAAATGTGCACTGAGTTTGCTTGTACAATGCCACCCTATATCCAAGAAGCCTTTAATATTTATTTCAATATGATTCTAAGCACAGATAAGCAACTGTGCTTTAAAATAACATATCTAATATTTTTAAGTCAGTGAGTTCTATAAGAAGGACGATAGTGATGTAAAAACTCAGAAATGATGTTTTACAAATGTAATTGTATGAGTCCAACAGTAATTAAAATACATTTTAAGCTTCAGATGCTGTATGTCTAATAGCTGTTCAGTTTCTTTGCATGATTTAGATAAGTGTACAATGCCATGCAATCAGACTTCAAAACTATTTATTTCTTAGATTTCTATTCTACCTTTATTACTTTATAAGTAATTCAACATAGCAAGCACACATTTATATAATAAAAACTACATAAATTCTTAAATGAATAGTGTAAAATAAAGTAGAAACAAAGCAAACCACAGCCATTAAAAAGGATGAGGGAAGGAAACCAAAAAAAATGATTTAGCCAATATTCATATCCTGAAACCTATTTTCAAAAGGGATCTAAAACGGAGGTGTCAAACTTGATTTCATTGAGGGCCACATTAGGATTGTGTTTGATCTTGGGGGGCTGGGGTGAGCATGGCCAGGGTGGGCATGGCCAGTAGAACGTCACTGGGTGCCTGTGGTGGCATGAGTGCTCTGCCATCAAAAATGGGCTCCTGGGCTCTGTTTTTGGCTGTGATGGCTTCCTGCAACTCTCTGCCAGCAAAAATGGAGCTTGGGAGAGCCAGGCTCCATTTTTGCTGGCAGAGGCACCATGGGCCTGTCCTTCGCTTTTTCCAGGTTGGCCCTATTGGCCAGATTTAAGTATCTTGATTTTGATACCCCTGATCTAAAAGATATAATATAGTAGTTTGGGCTTCTGGTTAAAGCACCAGGTTAGAAAACAGAAGATTGTCAGTTCAAATCTAGCCTTAGGCATGAGATACAGCTGAGTGACTTTGGGCCAGTACCCTCAGCTTAATCTGGGCTAGCTTAATCTAAAAGTTTATTTGTTTGGAGTTATTTTTATTGAATTGTGATTAACAAAGATTTTCAAGCAACTGAGAGACTACAAAGAAAAAAAGACAGGTACTGTATGTTTACATATTTACCATACTTGTGAGCTATTTCGGGTTGCATGAAACACTTACCTGTAATTCATTGATGGCTTCTTTCATGGAGAAATTAACAATGGAAATGCTTTCCTCCTGTAAATGTAAGGAGCTTTGTGAAAACTTTCAAACCAGTGGTTGGATTCAATTATTTTTACTACCGGTTCTGTGGGCATGGCTTGGTGGGTGTGGCAAGGGAAGGATATGGTAAAATCTCCATTCCCTCCCCACCCCATTAACCTGATTTCCAGCTCTGTTCTCTTGTGCAGGGCAACAAAAGAAGACCCAACCAATCTGCTGGGACTTGGGAGGCAGAGAATAGATGGAGGTGGGGCCACTCAGAGATGGTATTTGTCCGTTCTCCGAACTACTCAAAATTTCCTCTACTGGTTCTCCAGAACTGATCAGAACCTGCTGAATACCACCTCTGTTTCAAATCCATATATAACTGTGGTCAGAGTAAAGGAAATGTCTTGTTCCAGAAATACATTATTTAATAACCAAAGCACAAACCAGCCAGTTAAGCATTTAAAACCCCATTGATTTCAATGGGAGAATTAAGCACACACTTAAATCTCTGCCACATAAATCAACTAGACTAAAAGCAGTTAAATCTTGTGTACCTTATGTTCCTGACCTAATTCAATAAGCAACAGTAATTGTGAAGAGCTAAAGAAAAAAAAAAAGAGAGAGAGAGAGAGAGAGAGAGAGAGAGAGAGATGGCTAACCGAGCTTTGAAAAGTTATATATATATATTCAAAAGAGTAGAAGAGAATGGAAGGAGCGAGACTACATTTTTTTTAGTTGTGGCCATTAACAAACTGCAGCTTTTCAGATTTCATACAGCATGTCTCATGAGATGTGCCAGATAAGTGCAGGAAACAGAAAATGAATGTGCTGCTTATTAAGTGGAGTATGAAATGACAAACTACCTGATGCACTGAAAGACATGTTCACTCCTGGGATGAAAATTCTCATATTCTGTTAGCAAATCACGCCTTTAAAGATGTGACCTGTCCAGTTGTGAAGACATAGATGAATTACATATGTATCTGATGCTGCCTTTTACCAACTCATGCCTTTAATCTATTCAGTCCAGCCAAAATGTAACTCATTCAGAAAATTCTTGGTTTCAGATAGTACTAAAGGTACAAACACAAACATTCTATTATATTCTCTCCCATTTCCAGCAGATCTTAATGTTATGTGAATAGAATAGAATAGAATAGAATAGAATAGAATAGAATAGAATAGAATAGAATAGAATAGAATAGAATAGAATAGAATAATAGAGATGGAAAGGACCTTGGAGGTCTTTTAGTACAACCTCCTGCCTAGCCAGGAAATCCTATAAAATTTCAGACAAATGATTGTCCAATCTTAAAAACTTCCAATGTTGGAGCATTTACAACTTCTGGAGGCAAGTTGTTCCACTGGTTAATAGATCTAACTCTCAGGAAATTTCTCCTTAGTTCTAGGTTGTTTCTCTCCTTGGTTAGTTTCCACCCATTGCTTCTTGTCCTGCCCTCAGAAGTTTTGGAGAATAGTTTGACTCTCTCTTCTTTATGGCACCCCCTGAAATGTTGGAAAACTGCTATCATGTCACCCCTAGTCCTTCTTTTCATCAAACTAGACATACCCAATTCCAGCAAATGTTCCCCTAATCATCTCAGTTGCTCTTCTCTGCACTCTTTCCAGAATCTCAACATCTTTTTTTACATCGTGGTGACAAAAACTGAATACAGTATTCCAAATGTGGCCCTATGTGGCTGTTCCCAAGGTAGAGGTACAAGGAGTCATACATGTTGCATTTTTAAAACAATGGCCTTTGATTACAAATTGTTGACAAATGAATTTAAAGTTATCCCAATTAAATCATGAGTCTCGAGCCTCCTTAGTGTATCATAATTCATATTCTCCAATGAGACACATCCATAGCCAAGAGTCATCAATCATGTTCTCCAGTTAGAATATTTGTGCAGCAGAAACTTCACTCACCTAGTTACTATCTTTGAAAACTATTTATGGAATTCACTTTCGATTTTCAAGCTGATGCACTGCTCTTTCAAACCCCTTTCTCCTCCTCCCTTTCTGTTGGCAACTATACAAAGAACATAGAAATATTTTATGAGTTGACATAAGAGTCTTTCTAATCTCTTTTGTATTGTCCATTAACAGAAGGGAGTATTAAATTCAAATTTCACATGCCCATTGTAATATAGGAACTTGCTATTTAAATGGGATTATCCCATTACATTCATAATGTCAATGATGTCAATGAAATTTATCTTTCATTACATCTTTCTCTCACATTGTTAAAGATACGATCCTTTTTATTGATCCATTAAAATATTCCAGTGTCTTAAAATGAACAGGAGAACAGACAGTTTGATCAGACTAGTCTACCATTCTTCTATCTACTCAAAAACATGATGAAAACTCCTTAATTTCACAACACCTGGACAGACTTAACTATAGTTATAACTGGGAAACTCTGAGCATCCTAAACCAAGCTAAATTCAAAATTGCTAAGAAATTAGTTTGGCATTCAAACAAATTAGCCTTCAACAGGTGCATTGAGTTAAATAACATTTGCATACCATTCAAAAGAAACAATAAAAAAGCTAAAAAAGGAAGATCAGAACACCTCCTAGCAAGCGATCAATACCCAGACAAGCAAGATTAACACCAAACAAGCAGTAAACAAATACCCCAAACAAGGAATTACCAACTCAGACAAACAATGAAATCCTAAACCAATAGAACAAGTAGATTGACTTATGGTCATTGCTGAGTCTGGATATACATTTTTGCATCCATTCCTAAAACAGTCAAATTTCTTTGCCAATTAAAGATAGTATTGCTATTGTTCCTTGTCTGTATATCCCTTATCTTTAATTCCTATAGCGAATTTAACCTTTTGTACACATCTCTCAATTAGACCAAACCAGAGAAGCTTACATTCCTTTATATATCATCATTACAAGCAAAGCAACCTTTTAAGCTTAAATTAAGTTTGGTTATCAGCTGCTACCTCGGAAAATAGATTGCTAAGAAGATTTTGCCATTACATTCAGGTGAATCAAGATGCCTTTTCGCATCAAATTCCAGAGTTACTTCATATTTACCCAGAGTCCCCTCATCCCATGCTTGTGCCTATATTCTGACCAATCCAATTAAGCTTCAATTATCTTCCAGTTGTGGGCAGTGTAACAACTGATCCCAAAGGACAAAATAAACCCTCATCTCCTGTCACTAAAGTCCAAAGGAAAAAGGCTTTGTCAATGCATTCTCAGAAACCCAATCTACCCTAACACTCCCATAGTTTCAGAACTTGACAACACCTATGATAATGTGGAAATTGTCTTATTATTTAGTGTTTACAAAGGCTACTATTCCAATTTAATTGCAGTTAGCTAATGTTTTAATCTTATTGTTTAGATCCAGCTTGCTAGGAGCCCAGAATCCTATGCTCTTTGAACTTTTCTATGCCAGTGTCAGATTGCTCTGAATATCTGCTGGTATAATCCTGTTAACCTGATGATCTGGATTTATTTTGTTTCTCTAGCCTTCAACCTCTGAATCTTAAAAGCTTACTTCTTGGGTTTGCAAAACCTAAGGTGTTTATGGCCAGGCAAACAGCTCCTTATGAGTGTTTATTGCTGGCTTTCTAACATAAAACTTGATGTTATGAGGAGGAATACAGCTAGGTAGCTTGCAATATTCCTTTGCCTCAATGAAAGGAGCTATATGTAAATCCTTTTGATAAATAATTAAGCTATTTCAGGGACAAGTATACGAAAGGAATCAGTATGAGAGTTTGCTTCTTTTAAAATCCCCATATAATAGAAATTAATAAAATTTCAAAAGTTTAGTGGGTTCATGGGTCATAGCTGACTTACAAGCTGGAAAAACTATTTTAAGTCACAAAGGTTGTGTGACCTTTTAATGAAAATTGTACATTTATATATTCTCCCAAGTTGTGAATTTGACTCTTTAGAACAAATATACTTCCTTGCAAATTGGTCTGAATACTAGTCAGCCAGAATATTTCAAGCAAATTTTCAATATTTTATACGCTTCTCACATTTATATTCAGACTGGTATACATATCTATACCATGCACCATGAATATAAATACTTAGCTAATCCCACTGTATTTATTTAAATGACATGATTGAGTAGTACAGTAAATTTTGCATATAAGAGATGTCTAGTTCAAGCTCCATTTTCCTTTAAAAAGTCCAAGAAAGAACTATTTCTGTCTAACAGTTATGAATCTGTTGCTGACTGACAATATCGTCTGGACTAAAAAAAAAAAATGAGACGCTGAGTTATAGAAAGTAGAATCATAGTTTTAGGAAAGAAAGGTGGCAAACAAAGGAAAATAAAAGGCAGGGGAAGGAGATGGTCTATTAAGAATGATAGTGATCCACATGAATTATTCTCTTTTCCCCTAAACCTAAAGTAAATGAAGAAACTAGATCTATATTTCTTATCTTATCTGAATTGGACAACAGTGAAGGAATAATGTGTCAGTTTGGCTTCTTAAAACATAATCACACAATCTTTAGAAAGTCTGAAACTGTGGGAAATTCCAGGGCAAAATTATGGCCATAAGGCAATGCTCAATATTTCAAGCAACAAAGCAATTACAAGAAATACATTTTGAAAAATCTGCACACAGAAGCTGTATCAAATAGGCATTTTCCTCTGGTTTTCCTAATGGAAATTTCTATTGGCCCCAAAGCAAAATTTGCTTTGTCATTGGGCTTCTGCCAAATACATGATGGAGATCTCAAGTTTTGTACTGAATATTCAGCATCCCAGCAATTAAATCCCAACCTTGCCAAATGGAAATAGTGAACACACCAGAATGGGAACTGAATATTATCAGTTTATTATACATTGTGCTATGTGCTCTTCCCTGCACGCACTTAGAAAGCTCATAATAGTATTTTTACAAGGTTACTTGAGGAATAGATGAGCATTTTGTTACCAGGCAGAAGCCAGGAAGAATGTAAAACTGTACAGCGCTTCAAAACCTTCACTTTATATTGTGCTATCTGCAGTACAGAATCTGGATTAGACTTGCTTCTTTGTAGCAAAGTCAATGGATAGAAATAACTTATATCCATAAATGGAATCCAAAGTTTTCATGTGAATTTGTCCAGTAAATGGAAGAGAGTAAATGAATAAACAAAACGACAGATGTGCTGTGTTACAAATTCTATTTGGTGTTTATGTTCCATTGAGGTCAAGTCACTTTCTATTAAAATTGAGTTTAGCCAGGAATTCATTTAGATATCAAGAAACAGAATGCAAAAAAATCTGCTGTAAAGAAAACATGTGAATTATAATCTGGGAATATTTGTAGTTTAAAGAAAATGTTACTTCACCTAACCTTAAAGTCATCTTTCAGTTTTAGGACAAGTAGAAATTAGTGGGACCCAATGTATGTGTTTTGTCCTGTTATTGACTGTGAAGTTAAGAATATTTTCACCTGGCATCAGTTTACTGTTTTCATTGGTACACACTTCTTTGTTAGATTCAGAGTGTTATTTGACTAAAACAGGTTGCCATTTATATTTTCAAAATGAGTATGGGAATAAGGTAGGCAATCCTGTAGCCAATTACTTTTAAATTAGTCACAACCAAATTAAATGGATTTTGTTCAATCATTCTCATTGTCATCACTGTCAGATATTCAATTGTCTGAGCCTAGGCCATGCTATGGATTAGAATGTTCCATGTTCCCTTCTCTCATACCACCTCCTCTATCATGATCATCCCGTTCTCATCCTTTATAATGTCCAATCAGTGTGTGTTAAGGTGGCCCATTCTTTTCTTTCTGCTGATCATGTCTAGCATGACTGACTTTTGAGAGTCATTTCTCATGACATGACCAAAGTATAACAGTCCCTGTTTGGTGAACTTGGTTTCAAATGATATTTTTGATGAGGTTCAATCTAAGACTTCTTTAGTTGTTATTTTTGCAATTCACGGGGTGCATAATAGTCACCTTCAACATCACAGTTCAAAGGCATCCACCCTTCTTGTATCTGCTTTTTTCAGAGTCTATGTTTTTCAGCCATAAATAGCAAATGGAAAAATTATTGTGTTAATTAATCTGTAGTTGGCTGTGAGGTTGGCATCTTTACTATTGCAGATATTATTCATGTCACACATTGCAGTTCTTCCAAATACTATGCACCTTCTGATCTCAGGGCTGTACTCATCACTTTGATCAATTTTAAAGCCCAGGAAGATGAATTTTGATAGTCTCATTGTCAATTTCCTCTCTGACTAGTGAGTTCTCTGCAGACTTTGTTCTCTTGATGTTACGATGCAGTCCATTTTTTTTACTTTATTTATTTGTTTATTTATTTATTTGGTTTGTCAACTGCTTACAAGATAATAGGTATAAGTAAAACATAGTTATGAATACATGAATACATATAAGAAAAAGAAAAAAAGAAAAGAAACAATAGGACAGGAATGGTAGGCACGTTGGTGCACTTATGCATGCCCCCTACAGACCTCTTATGAAAGGGGTGAGGTCAATAGTAGGCAATCTAAGGTTAAAGTTTTTGGGGCTTGGGGAAGAAACCACAGAGTCAGGTAGAGTATTCCAGACATTGACCACTCTGTTGCTTTCATCTTTGACTCTCAGGATTAGCCATTCCAGATCTTCTTTGCTTTCTGTGAGCACAGTTTGCCTTCAGAAGTTGTGGGTGCTCCACAACTGGAGGCTTTTAAGAAGAGACTGGATAGCCACTTGTCTAGAATGGTATAAGATCTCCTGCTTGATGTGCATTTCTCATAACTATTTCTGTGTACATATTGAATAGTATAGTTGACAGGTTGCAACCTTGGTACCTTTCTTTCCAATTCTGAACCATATTGTGCTTCTATATACCTTTCTTACAGTGGCTGTCAGGCTCATGATGGAGACATTCTGGGAGCCTGACAATCAGGTGTGCTTATTCTTTGAGTCTGTTCCTCACTTGCCAGCTGGGCAACATGATTGTGATCAGCTGTTGGGCACAGAGGGAGGATCAACAATGTGCACAGAGGCTTGGTAGCCATTGACATGTCTGCCATTCTGCATTGTTAGACCAATGGAGCTTCTGACTAGGCTTTCAGGGTGGTGGGGGTTGTGCAGAGAGGCTTGGTAGCCATGGACATGTCTGCTATTCTGCATTGTTAGAGCAATGGATGGTGGGGGTTGTAGGTGATGGGTTTGTTTACATGAGGTTTGTTACATGAGTTGCAGGGTGGAGGTGAGGATAATAAAGAACGGGTGCAGGTTAGCTGGGTGGGGTTGACAGACAACTATAATAAGCACTGAGAGGCAGTTGCTCTCAGTGCTAGCTTTACTTGGAATTGATCCAGTGTTGCCTTTTTGGACTGTTGTGCAAATAACCCCTGGTTATTATGAATTGCCATCGTGAGTACTGTGGTTTTTCAGTACAAATCCTCAGCTACCCAGTGGGGCTGACATAAAAGCTAGCACTCATGTTTTATTTGAAGTTTGCTCTTTGAAGTTTTTTTGCTCTGAAGTTTTGGAAGGAGTGGAGGTCATGGCAGAAGGTAAAGACCCTGGATGGAATGTGGAAGGGAAGGAAACTGAAGTGGCAGACGAGGTGATGGAAGATGAAAAGCAACAGTATGAAAAGGAGGAAGCAGAGGAGACCATGGAGGCCAAGACTTTGATTAAACCATGGCAAAAGGAAGGGATGGAATTTGGCAAGTCACATAGGGAGGAGGATGGAGGAGTAACACCTGTTATCTCTCAGCCTGTAGTGAAGCGGGAAAGGAAAGAGGTTAGGCTAAGTGAGCCATAAGGAAAAAAAGACTTGGATAAAGAGGAAATAAAGTGGGTGGGTGTAGATTGAATTTTGTGGGAAGTCTGGAAGGGATTTCAGTTCTGAAATTTCACAGATGTTGCCAGTTCCTGTTTTTAATAAAGCACTTTGAGATTATGTCTGTCTCAGAGTTACTGATTGAACTGGATACATTCTGGAAACCTGACATTATTTCAGAATCCCTCTTTATTAACAGGGCTGCTGATAACCCCAAGTACTTTTTTCCAGCGATGGAGAAAGCTCAAGAATCAGCAAACACTGAAAGTGAGCAGGATGGGGCTTGTGTGGGGGATGGAGCATTAGCTGAATCATTCAGCCCCCTTTTGGAGGAGATGATGGATGCCTTTAGATTTGCAGAAGAGAGAGAGGATTTGGGAGCCAGGCCAAGACATCCCAACTCATGGTGGGAGTTGCCAGATGACTTTAAACAGACAGCCGGAAGAAAAATCCTTCCCTAGTATTCTGTATACAGCAAAGGAGGCAGACTGGAGGGAGGAGGCCCAAATTGAGTGGGAACTCTCTCAAGATGACAACCCCAAGATTTATTCTGGAAGCCCATTGATGGCAGAATTACCACAACAATTCTAGCAATTAAAAGTGGGAAGTTTGGTCTCAAAGCCACAACCTGTCTGGCCATCACCTAAACAAGGGCACTGGGCTCAATACTTCAAGCGATTCAATTTCAACATGAAATATATCTTCATAGGGAAAAACATATTGGTGGACGCCCTGTCCAGAAAACCCCAGTTTGACAGTCACTGAGAGGAAATAGTACAAGCCTTATAAATATCAGGGGTGCAATTGGCAGGCCAGGTAACCACTTGAGGCCAAGCCAACCACAACGCCAAATGCCTGGAAGACAAGCTGACCACAGAATTGAAAGCAGCCCTATTGACCAATCCCTGGTTTCTGGACCATTGAACCAAATTAACAATGAATGAGGGACTGGCTTGGAAAGGGACTAAGCTTTATGTACCAGCAACCCTAAGACTACTGGTACTAAAGCATAGCCACGACTTGCAGCTGGGAGGCCACTTCGGGTTCTTAAAAACCTTACATTTACTCAGGAGACAATTCTGGTGGCCAAAAATGAAACCTGACATTGAGGACTATGTAAAAAATTGTTCAATTTGTGCCACGATGAAACACAGAACTGGAAAAACCCCTGGCCTCTTCCAACAAGTCACTGAACCAACACAGCTGTGGGAAGAAATTGCAATGGACTTTATTGTAGAATTACTTGAGAGTGGAGAGAATACAATCATTTGGACTGTCATTGACTTATTCTCTAAACAGGCCCATTTTATAGCCTGCAAAGGACTTCCATCTGTGAAAAAACTTGCAAAGCTGCTCATGAAACATATCTATAGACTACATGGAGTACCTCATAGAATAATATCAGACAGAGGGGTACAATTTACAGCAAAATTTTGGAAGTAATTTCTGAAATCCATTGGTTCCTCTCAAGGGTTATCCTCAGCTTTCCATCCTGTTTGTAACGGAGCAGCAGAGAGGGCTAATGCCATGGTTGAACAATACATTGAATGCTATGTAAATTATCAACAAGAAAACTGGGCTGAATTATTATCGTTTGCAGAGGTTGCTTATAATAATGCAATACATAGCAGCATGGGGCTGACTCTGTTCCAAATCAACACTGGGATGGACTTTGTCCCTATGCCAAAATTACCACATCCGTGTCTCTAACAGAATGGATGAACTCATGAAAAAAAATGTTATGAAGATACAAAAAAAGCTTTGACTGAAGCTGCAAAAGATTACAAAAAGCAAGCGGACAAACATAGATCCCTTCAACCACCGTTTAAAGTGGGACCATTTAAAGTTTAAATTATATTTGTCAACCAAGTATCTTAGATTGAAACTTCATAGTAAAAAGTTGGGACCAGAATACTTGGGTCCATTCCCGATTTCAAAAATAATCAATCTGGTCATGGTCCAATTAAGTCTTCCTCAACTATTAGGGAAAATTCATCCAGTTTTCCATAGTAGTTTATTAAAACCAGTAGCTACATCAATCATAAAGCCAATACCAGTCGCTCCCCCTGAACCGTTAACTAGATAGGGTGAGACACATTATGAAATTAAGAAAATCCTCGATTCTAGACTACACCGAGGACAATTGAAATATTTGGTCTTATGGAAGGGTTACCCTCTATCAGATGCTAGTTGGGTAAAAAGTTGGGATGTACATGCTGATAAATTGGTTACTCAATTCCATGAGGACTTTCCCCACAAACTGAAGTGTCCTTGTGGAGGGGGGAGAGGGGTTAAGGACAACGTATTAACCCCTGGTTGTGTTTTGTTCTTCTTTTCTTATAGGAGAAGGGATTTTAAGGGGGGAGGCCTGTCAGCTCTGGAATTCATTGCTGCCACAGAGTTGAAGAATGTGGGAGGGGGTGATATAATTGAATAGTTCTTAGAGGGAAAAAATAGTTTGAAAGTTCAAGGTTACAGAGTGTGATGCAGCAAACAATTGCAACTGCAGAGTAATTGGTTTATGTGATTAATGAGATGTAGAAAAGTGAGTGGGTCTAGGTTGAATTTTGTAGGAAGTCTGGAAAAGATTTCAGTTCTGAAATTTCACGTTTCATGTTGCCAGTTCCTGTTTTTAATAAAGCACTTTGAGATTATGTCTGTCTCGGAGTTGCTGATTGAACCAGGTACATTCTGTAACCCTGACCTGCCCTTACCATTGGAAGATCTCTTGTCATTATCTTTGTTCTTAATGAATCAATGCTTTCACAATTTGGGATGAGAGGCTGAGTAACAGTGTCTTTATGGCTATCAAATTGAGGCAATCACAATAAGGCATCCGCCATTGAATTCCCCCCAGCTGGCACATATTTTAATATAAAATTAAAACATCTAAAATATAACATGCAACGAACTTGTTTCAGAGATAATTTATGTGGGGCTTGGGGGGCCTCCAAATTATTATGATCTGTCCATACCTCAAATGGACATGGACCCCCCTCTCCAATAAATGCCTCCAGGTAAGTAAAGCCCAGCAAACAGCATACACTTCCTTCTCCCAGATGGTCCAATTTCTCTCTGTCTGGCAGAATTTCCGAGAGGTATAAATGCAAGGTTGTAACTTTCCTTTATCATTTTTCTGCAATAACGTGGCACCAACAGCTAGGTCACTTGCATCCACGTGAACAATAAAAGGATCATTAGGATTTGGATGCCTTAATTCCGGTTTTTTTGAAAATAACATTTTTAATCTATCAAATGCTTTCTGGCAATCAGATGACCATGACAGTATTCTATTAGGTTTTGATTTGTCACCACCTAAATGCTTCATCTGAAGGAGATCAATTAAAGGTAATGCAATGTCTGCAAACCATGGAATGAATTGCTGATAAAAATTAGCGAACCCTAAGAAACTTTGTAATTGTTTTCTTGTGGTCAGGGGATTTCCATTCCAATACTGTTTTTACCTTATTTGGATCCATTTCTATACCATTTGTGGAGATACGATATCCTAAATAATCCAACTGCTTAGTATAAAAAGGTCTGAAACACTTTTTCCAATATGTTTCTATATGAGAAAGAAACAGAGGAAAAAGTAATGAGAAAGAATGTATTTTCTTGTGTCAGTAGCTTGTAAACATGGAAACAATTTCAGAACAAAATTTATTCAAAGCACAAACAGAATAAGACAACTTAGGAACTCAAATTATAAAATTCAGGTTTAGACTTTCTGATGTTCATGTATCCATTTTAAACTGCTGGTTCTTGAGATCTTTTCTCTAGACGTCCAAGTAAGCTACTACAATCAGTTGTAGGGAAAGTTTTGTTTTTCTTAAAATTACTAGGCACTAGCCTTTAAATGTTTTAACCCATGAGTTCTCCAAAGATCTCAATTATGTTACTTTTAGTTCAAATTCGTAACGCTAATGCTCAATTTATAAATTGGATGGTGTTGTTTTTCATAATTAACACACACTAGACAGTGGGATTTTTGTAGTAGCAATGGTAGTAATAGCAGTAGTACTAGTAGAATAAATACAGAAGATTTTATATACTGTTCATTGCAGATCAAGATCAAACTAAGAAACTTCATTTATTTTATAAAGCTTAAAACTTGTAAACCTTTGGTATCATCCTGACTAAGATTCTTCAGGTTCCCCTCAAAATTTAGGGGCACATATAATCCTAGTGGCTCAATTTTGAAAAGTGGCTCAATTTTGAATTCAAGTAATTCTCAGAAAGGCCAACACAGCATGAATTATAGTCATATAATTTATTAAGTTCGCTATGTGACATTCTAAGACAAATTTCATTTTTAGTAATGTAATTAAAATGTAGAAGGGGATTGACATTAATTAAGAAGATTTGGGGAACTCTGAAAGTGACATATATGCTGTTACCGAAAAAGCTTAAGAAATATTAAAGAACCATAAGGAAACAACCAACATCTATAGAAGAAAGAAAAAAGTCCAGCCTGCCAAACAAGGTACTTTCAAATAGTCAGAAATTATAGACTTGGTTTCTGTAACAGTAAAGCCACAAATGAGATGCAACTCTAAAAAAATGCTAAGATAGATAGATAGATAGATAGATAGATAGATAGATAGATAGATAGATAGATAGAGACAGATAATTTAAAGAACCAGAATAATAACTTACTCAGTGAAGACTGAAGCATTTAACAGATAATAAAGGAACACTATGTTCAATTTCTATTTTTTTCTCAGTCCACTCTAGTAGGAATGTATATACACCTGCTCAAAAAAATAAAGGGAACACAAAAATAAGACATCCTAGATCTGAATGAATGAAATATTCTTATTAAATACTTTGTTCATTACATAGTTGAATGTGCTGACAACAAAATCACACAAAATTTTTTAATGGAAATCAAATTTAGCAACCCATGGAGGTCTGGATTTGGAGGTACACTCAAAATTAAAGTGGAAAAAAACTCTACAGGCTTGATGTAATGTCCTTAAAACAAGTCAAAATGAGGCTCAGTAGTGTGTGTGTGGCCTCCACATGCCTGTATGACCTCCCTATAATGCCTGGGCATGCTCCTGATGAGGTGGCAGATGGTCTCCTGAAGGATCTCCCCCCACACCTGGACTAAAGCATCCCCCAACTCCTGGACAATCTGTGGTACAATGTGGAATTGGTGGATGGAGCGAGACATGATGTCCCAGATGTGCTCAACTGGATTCAGGTCTGGGGAACTGGCAGGCCAATCCATAGCATCAATGCCTTCATCTTGCAGGAGCTGCTGACACACTCCAGCCACATAAGGTCTAGCATTGTCATGCATTAGGAGGAACCCAGGGCCAACCACACCAGCATGTAGTCTCACAATGGGTCTGAGGATCTCATCTCGGTACCTAATGGCAGTCAGGCTACCTCTGGTGAGCACATGGAGGGCTGTGTGGGCCCCTAAAGAAATGCCACCCCACCCACTGCAAAACTGGTCATGCTGGAGGATGTTGCAGGCAGCAGAATGTTCTCCATGGCGTCTCCAGACCCTGTCACGTCTGTCACATGTGCTCAGTGTGAATCTGCTTTCATCTGTGAAGAGCACAGGGCGCCAATGGCGAATTTGCCAATCTTGGTGTTTTCTGGCAAATGCCAAACGTCCTGCACGGTGTTGGGCTGTAAGCACAACCCCCACCTGTGGACGTCAGGCCCTCATACCACCCTCATGGAGTCTGTTTCTGACCGTTTGAGTAGCCACATGCACATTTGTGGCCTGCTGGAGGTCATTTTGCAGGGCTCTGGCAGTGCTCCTCCTGTCCTTCCTTGCACAAAGGAGGAGGTAGCGGTCCTGATGCTGGGTTGTTGCTCTCCTACAGCCTCCTCCACATCTTCTGATGTACTGGCCTGTCTCCTGGTAGTGCCTCCATGATCTGGACACTATGCTGACAGACACAGCAAACCTTGCCACAGCTCACATTGATGTGCCATCCTGGATGAGCTGCACTACCTGAGCCACTTGTGTGGGTTGTACACTCCATCTCATGCTACCACTAGAGTAAAAGCACCTCCAGCATTCAAAAGTGACCAAACCATCAGCCAGAAAGCATAGGAACTGAGAAGTGGTCTGTGGTCACCACCTGCAGAACCACTCCTTTATTGGGAATGTCTTGCTAACTGCTTATGCTTTCCACCTGTTGTCTATTCCATTTTCACAACAGCATATGAAATTGATTGTCAATCAGTGTTGCTACCTAAGTGGACAGTTTGATTTCACAAAAGTGTGATTGACTTGGAGTTACATTGTGTTGTTTTGGTTTGCTTTGAATCAATTAGGAGGCCCAGATGCTATTATGTTAGGACAAAAATTACACCAGCCAGTAAACTATCTGAAAGCCAGCTTATTGTGGTGACTAAACAACCAACCTAGAAATCAGGAGACTATGAGTTCTAATTGTGACTTATGTATAAAACCAAAACCCTTATGCACAAAACTGAGTGACCATGGGCCTATCACACACTCCCAGTCCCAGGAAAGAGGCAATGGAAAACCATTTCTGAAAAATGTTTGCAAGAAAAGTAAATAGACTTAAATCACACAATCTTCTTTAGGGAGAATGTAACAATGTTACATCATCTCTATTGAGGAGGCCTTTTTTTCCTGATCTTTATTTAAAGGTTTCTATGTTTATTCTAAATTGTCCTTAGCTCACAGCATTGTGGAAAGCTCATCCTATCCCCCGCTTTTACTGCCTTTACTGGCTTGTTAATTCTGAATTTGTCCATTTAATTCCATTAGTTACACAGTGTACTTTTAGCTAAGGACTTGTGATGTTGTCTAGACAGAAATATGTAGAGGCAGAGGTGGTCTTCTACAGTTTAATGCTGCAAAATAGAGTTGTTTAAGGGGAAAAAAATCTAGCACTTTAAAGTGGGCACAACATTTGACTGAGTGTCAGGACAATTTAACAAAACACCATCACGCTAACATTGTAGTAACAATTACTACCCACCTGCCTTCAATCGAGGACCTGTATACTACACAAGTCATAAAGAGGGCTGTGAAAATATTTATAGACCCCTCACATCCCAGACATAAAACTGTTTCAACTCCTTCCTTCAAAACGATGCTATAGAGCACTGCACACCAGAACAACTAGACACAAGAACATTTTTCCTGAATGCCATCACTCTGCTAAACAAATAATTCCCTCAACACTGTTCAACTATTTACAAAGTGTGCACAACTATTACTGTTAATCTTCTCATCAGTCCTTATCACCCATCCCCTCCCACTTGTGATTGTCAGACTGTAACTTTGTCGCTTGTATCCTTACAATTTATTTTGACTGTTTCCTAGTATGATTTGATTGTGATTGTACCCTATGACTATCATTAAGTGTTGTACATTATGATTCTTGTTTTTTGATCCCATTGCACTTCTTGAAATCTCTGCAAAGGCAGTTCTGGTTTGAAACCAATGCAGTGACCCTCCTAAAATAGGTCTCAAGCACCCATGCATAAAGAGTAAAATGTGTTATCATTTTTAATACTCTTTGTTTTACAAAATGCTGTCCCTGTTTTATAAGTTTCATTTCTTCAGGTGCATTTTTTATGCATCAACACATCTTTCTCCCACAAAACCATTTCTTTTTGCTTTCTAAATAATTGAAAAAGATCTTTGCATTTAAAAAGGTACATTGCCTAAAGCAGATCTGGTCTTTTTGAAAATGAGATGTATTTGGTATATTCAAAAACTCTGAAGTCCAACCAATAGTTTTAAAATCCAGAACTGTGTGGAAATAAGTTAAGGAAATGAAAGACAAAATGTACTGAAAGTTTCTTTAAATTTCTTTCAGATAACTATTTCCCAAATTTAGAAGGTTCTGGTTTATGTGTATGCTGTTCCATAAATTGAAAAATGTAAAACGCCAACTAAAAATACAAGTAGAAATATAGCAATATATTGCTTGGGAACTTTATTACAACATACAGACTGAATAGACATTCTATTCTATACATGAAGCATTTTTATTAGTGCTGTGCCAAAAAGAAGAAAAGGAAGGAAGGAAGGAAGGAAGGAAGGAAGGAAGGAAGGAAGGAAGGAAGGAAGGAAGGAAGGAAGGAAGGAAGAAAGAAAGAAAGAAAGAAAGAAAGAAAGAAAGAAAGAAAGAAAGAAAGAAAGAAAGAAAGAAAGAAAGAAAGAAAGGTGGATGGATGGAAGGAAGTACATGTACATGTAGTGACCAAGCTGAAGTGTCAGGTCCCCTATAATGCCCTAAAATGTCTCTAGCTTCCTACACCTCAGTTAAATCTAGAGATAACTTTTTCAGAACAGAAAGTGTGGATAGTTATGAATACTAGCTTAAGAAATTCTATATCACTCTAAAAAAAAGGTGCAAACAAGAGATATCTTCAATGGGGGAAAAGGTTTTGTCCATGGACAAACCGTGTCCCTCCCCACATGTTTTCACTACTTCTTATGTTTATTTGTGAAAGTAGAAGACAGGTTATTGACACAATATTAACAATTACCAAACCATGACATTTCCATGTCAGAATCTGAGATGTTAAAGAGGCTGGGGAGAGGAGGGGGAAGAGAATGTTATTTGCTGCAAAATTTTGTGATAGTGTGAACTAACAATCTTCTTCTGTGATTTTTCATCCATTAAAAAAAATCCATAACATGCAGTTAACCTACTAAAATTAGTACAGGTGTACAAGTGATTTCAAGGTCAGCTAAGCAACATTACAAAGTAATGATTCTCAACTAATTCTCAATGAGAAATGAAGTATAAATTAGTAGAAAAAGGCTCCAGGTATTTGCCTATTTGATCAGGAGCTATTAAACTTTCAGAACTTGCCAAGTTTATCATGCATGGCTTTCCTGGTTTTCATTTGAGCAATTAGAAACACTTTTAAAAACTTTGCCTGAGTGCATCAAAAACAGTGAATGCCTGGAGTTGTATAAAGAGTATTACCACTTCTTTTCTATGAGATACAAGTTGGCTGTAACTAATTTAAGTATAGTTAACGTTCTATTGTTAACTGTTAAAAGTTTTAGCTTTCCTCTTTAGTATATCTACTTGCCAGTCTTGGAAGAGCTGTCCTTAACTTTATGTAAAACTGCCTCCTCATGTCAAGTCAGTAATTTCATTCCTTCATTTTATTCTTCAAAACTGCCTGATTCCTACCAAGTGCGGTAAGCTCACAACCTAAAAAAATAATAAATATACCAAAAATGCATAGTTTAATAAGTAGAAGCATCTGGAAATCATGTTGACCATGCAATTCATAAAGCTAAGGTTTTGCCCATGGACAAACCGTGTCCCTCCCCACATGTTTTCACTACTTCTTATGTTTATTTGTTCTCTCACCCCCCAATATCCTTTGATCTTTGATCAATGCAGTGAAAAAATCCTACAAATAAGAATAGCTGGAGAAACCTCAAATATTGAATTAACTCTTGGAATTCCATTATGAAATTCCTTGAATGAAAATTCCTTGAATGAAAATTATAATTATAATTTATAATTAAAATTTTAATACTAACTGATTGTTCCAAGCTCTGACTCAGGCTTTGGATAGGACCCACTCTGGGAAATTTGGAAAAATTGCCCCCATTAATTTATTTTTATAAATGAAAAAGTTATGTTTGCATTATTTGCAATATTTTCAGAAGTCTTGCCTGGAGAAAATGTATGATTAGTTGAAATTTCAAACTACACTGAGACTGATGATACTACATTGATGTTGATGTTGTACTATAGACGTTCTATGAGGGTAGATGGGCTCCAATATTCCCTTGTGATATCATAGCCCATAAAAGACAGATGTAGATCTATCTAGTTAGTCTGTCCTTGCTTCTTCATATTATTCATGTATGAATGATCAAGGTTCTTTCTGGGAGAACAAGCAAAGTTCAGTAATACTATCTATCTATATATCTATGCCTAGGAAAGACAAATGGACAGTCAGCAGGGAAACTGAATTGTATCAACATTTTAAGTAATAAAACTCAGCAGGATATGCTGTTGTTATAGTAGACTTCCTGATGTGTCTCAGCGTGATTATAATGTGTCTTTCTTTAAAAAGAAGCATAATCCTTTTGGGTGATCCATAGCACTAAATATAATTAAATTTCTATTGTAAACTGACCATCCAACTATGTACATTTACCTTGAGAAGAGGTAGAACAACTTCTTTAGAGATATATAAGTAGCACCTTGCTTTTTTGTGTAATAACTTTGCTCCAACACATACCTGCTAAAATTAGTACAATTCTTATGTATTTTTTCCTATTTTTATCCTCCTTCTATTGCAAATGAAGTTTTTGCTCACTCATCCCTTGAAATACAGCTGAAATTGAAATCCCACTCGTGCCTAAATTCTTGCACAAGATTGTCAAATAATTTTAAAAACAGATGCAAGAAGAGTGATGAAGTATTTATGATTTTTCTTTATACATTGTTGCATTTTTTTAAAGCAGGCTATTTGAAAATGTTCACTGTAAAAAGGAGAACTTCTGCCTTTTATCCATCCTCACCGGATATTCCCTATGTCAAAACCCTCTCTATCAGGGGTGACAAACTCAAGGCCCAAGGGCTGGATCTGGCTCATCGGGTGCTTAGATATAGCCCAGAGGGCTGCACTGGAAATATCAAAGGACTGGCCCACGGTGCCTCTGCCAGTGAAAATGGAGTTTGGTAGAGCTGCAGACGACCATCCTGAGCTCCATTTCCACTAGCAGCGGGTTGATATATATTGTGGTGAACATCTTTTAGAAAGCATGAAAACATATGTAGGCAAATTCATGTTCATAAGTGTACTGGAAAGCAATAAGGTTGTTCAAAGGCATTTTTGACCTTCTTAGGAGGACTGGGTTGCAGCATCTGCAGGAGTCCTGAGCATGCTGACTTAGTAAGACTAGATGGTTCTGATTTGTTCTTTAGTTCTTAGCCAATTTTGAAAAAAAATGTAGCAGAGAATACTCAGGAAGAGAAGGTGACATTATACAAGAATTCTGATTGGCTTGAGAAGGCTAACTGATATGTATCTAAAAATAATAAGAATGGCTTTCAAGGGTATAGAAAAAAAAATATCTTAATTGCTTTTCTTATCAGAGCACTGCTTGAATGAGTTTAGTATATTTCCCATCTTTTAAAATCACCTTTGCCTGATGGACTGTTTGGGAAGACCTCTGAGATTATCAAAAAGTTATACTCCTTCAAGATTTTGATCTGATATTCACTTTTGATCTGATGTTCATGCTCAATGAAATCCCTATACATCAGCAGTGGAGAAAGCAATTGAACATGCTTGTATTACTTTACATCTGTTTCTTTCCCAGAGAAGAGAGAAGTTAATGGGTGAATGAAGACTGATGAACTCACAGGGAATCATTACATCAGATCATGGGTGCACCTCAGAATTACAGCAACTTCAAGGACATCCTATACAATTATATAAACCTAAAGAACTTTTAGCCTATGACTGATCAGAGTGAATAGATATATCATAGGGCTAGATAAAATTAAAAATGGGCTGCATGAATCGACCTGAGTTATCAAAAACACAGATGAATTATAAATGAAATAAATGATTAGCACATTGGATGCATATCAAATATATAAATGTATCTGGGCACCTTATCCATCTGCCTAAGCTTCTGCTTATTGCCCCAGTATCTAAAAATAAATTGTCCAAGGATAAGCAGATTAAATTTCAGTAGTAGAATGAACGATATGCAAGTAGATTTTGGTTAAACTGCAAGGAAGGAACAGTATGTGCTTGACCAACAGAACAGAGGTATTATTCTTGTTCAGAAGATGAGAATATATGCTTAGAAGTTTCTTACATGTAGGAAAATGTGGCAGAAAAAGCAAGACATATGCATTTGATATTGAAATACTAAAGTGATACTGATACTTGTATAAATTGTTGAAATAAAAAAATAAACAAGTTTCATTTTTAGTTTTTCTTTGAATGATCTTATTGAATAGGAAAGAGCACAATGCATAATGAAGGGGACTTTACTAGTGGCACTGTCTCCTATGTTATTTGTGTTGTTTGCATATTAAAGCAATTTCAAAATCAGAATTGTTCTTAAAGTTTTATACTATGTATAAAGTCTTAGGATAAAGGTTAGCAATAAAGCAAAAAAGTAAACAAAGCCCTTGGTATAAGTCATTCAATACATGAATTTATTACATATATTTGGTACAAATAATTGCCTCATGGAAGATAATTGAATTAGTTTATTTGGGATTGTGCATAATACACTGAGCCATAAACTAACTCAATGGGCTGAGTATGGACAACACGCACACATGTAGAAAATTAAACACAAAAAAGATGAGGGGATCAAACTATTTTTCAAAGCACCAAAAGGCAAGACAAGAAACAACAGATAGAAACTAACTGAAGCAACCTAGAACTAAGCAGAAATTTTCTGACAGAACAATTAATCAGTGAAATGGCTAGCTTTAGAAATTGTGGGTCTCTAATTCTGAAGGTTTTCAAAGTAAGACTAGGTAGCTCTTTGTCTGAAATGGTATAGGGTCTCCTACTCAAGCTGGGGGGTGGATTACAAGACCTCTGAAATCCCTTTCTGTCCTACCCTACCCTATTTACTATACTTCTAACTAACTTGTTAAGTTATGTTGTAAGAACACTGCCTTAATCATATCTGGGGTAACATAATATTTGTAGAATCATTGCATCCCAATCACATTCATATATAATCACCTGTTTGAATTAAATCTATTTATATTTTTGGGGAAATTTAAGTGAAACACATTTCATTTGTCCCCTCTATAACTCTTGAAGTGAGTTGTTGACAGATAATCAATAATTTCAATTCCACAGGTAATTCCAATTTTTATTTTCTTGGAACAAGGAGAATATCAGTTATGTGGCTATTTCTTTATCTTCCTCTACAATGAAGGCTGCAAAAATGAAGGGATTGTTGTATCATAACCACTTAAACATATAATTCATATAATTCAGGACTGGGTATCACAGTTGTGTGATACAGTGGAGGATCAGCTTTCAAGCTTTCTTAGAACAAAGATGAGATGGGAATGTAGGAATATTTGCTGTAAATTTATTGTTATAGCTTGTATTATTCATGCAACTATTTGGAAAACTTCCAATCCATTAAAGCAGGGATCCCCAACACCTGGTCCACAGACAGCTATCAGACCACAGCCTGGAGAAGGTTATATGTGCAAAACCATCCCCTCCCTTCCTGCAGTCCCCAGCTGCTGCCATTGCCAGTCTATGAAGCTGGAAAGATTGGGGACTGCTGAATGAAAGGGTAACATATTATTTGCAGAATTGTTCTTCTTGAACTCAAAATGCAAAATATAATTGTAGATTAAAAGGTGTTTCTTCAAAGATGAATGAATGGATGATGTACAGTAAAGACTTAAGCTGCTCTCAGTTTTGTTGTTGCTGTTGTTTTTGTTTTGTTTAATATTGACCACAATAAGTAAGGCAGTAATAAAGCACGCTCATCGTCTTTATAAGTTTATTCAAAAGTAACTGTTACTGAATTTAGTAAAATCCAAGCATCTATGGAAACTCAATATAATTCCCGTAGACCCTTGAAATAAACACATAGCAAATCACAATACAATTTGATCTATAATTACTTTAAAATATAAGAGAAAAGACTTAGAAAACCAAGGAAAAATAAGCAAAATCTTTAATTATTCAATGTACATGGATTTCATCTCCCCACCTTCCTCCCCGGCTCGATAACCATGGGAAAAATCTTGGTTTCTCTAGAAAAATAATCCTTCATTGGAAAACTAGATTAATAAAATATTATTTTCCAGTAGTTATAGTCCACTTGAGGGATTCCAGTGGAACAGTCATTTCTGTCTTTTTCAATATAAAAACAAAAACAAAAAAAGTCTTGTTCCAACTTAAAGGCTGCTGAAAGGAGAGAAAACCATTGGAGGACAGAAAAAAGAAGTGATGAGTGGTAGTAATAATTACTTATTTAACAAAGTGTGTGACACAGACACTTTGCAATGAATAGCTAGAAAAAATGTGGGATGATAAGAATGCTTGTTTTTATTTCATCCATGAAGAATGATGCTAAGCCTTTTAGTGAATGTTATCTTAAAATGGAATCTGTCTTCCTTTTTCAAGGGTTGCATTCTGAAGTCAAATACAGAATGCTCTGAAGAAATGATTTTTTTTCTGATTTTTTTAATGGTCTGATTTCTGATGCCAGATTTGCATTCATTTATTCTTTCATCTTAACCATATTTCATCAATTTTAAACAAAATGTTGAGATATTAATTTCTAGATTCTATCATATCAGACCTAAAATGGATACCTAACATCAAAAATGTCATCGAAAAGCACAACAAAGAATGTTTTTTTCTGTGCCAACTCAGAAAGCTCAAACTGCCCAAAGAGCTGCTAATATAGTTCTACAGAGAAATTATTGAGTCTGTCATCTGTACCTCTGTAACTGTCTAGTTTGGCTCTGCAACCAAACAAGACAGACACAGACTTCAAGTAATAATTAGACCTGCAGAAAAAACAGTTGCGACCAACCTGCCCTCCATTGAGGACCCATATACTGCATAAGCCAAAAAAGAGGGCTGTGAAAATATTTACAGACCCCTCACATGCTGGACATAAACTGTTTTAACTCCTACCCTCAAAATTATGCTATAGAACACTGCACACCATAACAACTAGACATAAGAACAATTCCCCCCCCCCCGAAAGCCATCACTCTGCTAAACAAATAATTCCTCAACATTGTCAAACTGTTTACTAAGTCTGCATTACTATTACTATTAGTATTAATCCTCCTTTCCTTTCACCCATCTCCTCCCACCTATGACTGTATGACTGTAACTTTGTTGCTTGTATCCTAATGATTTTTTTACTGTTTCCTAATATGGTTTGATTGCTTATTGTATCCTATGACTATTATTAAGTGTTGTATCTTATGATTCTTGACTCTTGATGAATGTATCTTTTCTTTTATGCACAATGAGAGTACCATGCACCAAGACAAATTCCTTGTGTGTCCAATCACACTTGGCCAATAAACTGTTCTATTCTATTCTATTCTATTCTATTCTATTCTATTCTATTCTATTCTATTCTATTCTATTCTATTCTATTCTATTCTAATTTTTTTAAAAAAATACAACAAACTTTATTGTTGTTTCGGTAAATCTGAGCTGATTGTTGCAAGTATTAAAGAAATATCTCCAAATCTAAGTTTTCATAAATTCTCTCTGGTCCTTCCTCTTCTGCTGCAAACAATCTCTGCTGAAAAATAAGATCAACTATGAGAATATTTACATTTGTGTTTCTGTTTTCACAATTATTCTTTGTTGCTATACATTTTTTTTACTGAAAAGCATTTCAGTTTATTTGTATTATACCTTAGCCTATTACAGGAATCTTGGGAGATTCAGTGGCATATGAATTAATCAAATCTACCAGATAAAACACATAATAAAATGACAACAACAAAACCTAGATCAAGGTCCTCTTATCAGTAACATAAAATACCTACACCATATATCCATGCCAGGATTCCCAAATAACAGCCTGACCACAATGTCTGTCTTTGAAAAGATAGCCAAGATTGGAATCTTCCTTATCTCTAGGGCAATTCTGTTCCATAGAGCAGGTGCTGTGAGAGAGCTTACTTCTTGACCTCATCATGTCATGTTATTTTTTTTAAATCTTGCACTCTGCGTATCTGGTGGGATGGGTAGAAAACATCGGGAAGAGGCTGCCCCAAAGGTGCTTTTTCAGGAGGCAAATGGACTTTCTTGTTTTTTTTCTTTTAAAGATGTTTCACTTTTCATCCAAGAAGCTTCTTAAATTCTGACAGGATGGTGGGGAATGGAAGGATTTATATTCCTTACAGACAGCTGGTCATTGTCATACTTTTAAAGGGTAGTTGAATCACATGGAGGTTTATCTGTGTCCTCATGCACACCTGAGTAGTGCTCCTGGTTCCTGTAGTCTGCAATTTTTCTCTGGAAATCCATTCCTACTCCCACACTATTCAAAGGGTGTTCATCCCAAATTATATAGTAAAAAGTCTGTAGTGGTTCTTAACTCATGCAAGTCATGGTGGTCCCAAAGATGCTTTTTCAGGAGGCAACTGGATTTTCTTGTTTTTTTCTTTTGAAGATGTTTCATTTCTCATCCAAGAAGTTTCTTCAACTCCGACAGGATAGTGGGGAATGGAAGGATTTATATTCCTTGCAGACAGCTGGTCATTTGCATCCTTTTAGAGGATAGTTGAAGCATTTGGAGGTTTATCTGTGTCCTCAGGGTCATCTGTATAACTACAGGAACCAGGAGCAAAACATCTTCAAAAGAAACAAAAAAACAAAAGAAATCCAGTTGCCTCTTGAAAAAGCACCTTTGGGACAACCATGACCTGAATGACTGAGAATCTGTATAGATGCCATGTCGGGTTTAGAGGTGGCAACAAGCATATTGAATTAGACTCAGGGGTGGGATTCTACCAGTCCGCACCTATTCATTAGAACCGGTTGTTAACATTCTAAGCAGTTCGGAGAACCGGTTGTTAGAAGAAATTATTGGCCTAATCCTGTAAAGAAGGCAGGAAGGAAACATTCTGGTGTTGCTTACAGAAACTGCCTCTCCGTTAACCCTTATTACTTTCTTGGCAGTACTGGACTTCCTGTCTCAAGAACCTATCTGGAGTTTTCTTTCCCTCTTTTGCTCGTACTTTGCTTGTATGGAGTGACCATTCAATGTTACAATGGCACTGAAAACAGTGATTTATGATCATTTTTCACACTTACAACTGTTGCAGCATCCCCACAGTCATGAGAGTCCAGACGAGGAGATCCGTGCCTTGATGTGAGTGATATTGAGTTGGCTACGCCCAGCCAATAACATTTAATGGATAGGTGATTAATGAATATATATCCACATCCACCCAGTCACATGGCCACCAAGCCATGCCTATCAACTGAGCCATGCCCACAGAACTAGTTGTTAAAAAATTTGAATCCCACCCCTGATTAGACTCAGAAACTTACTGGGAGCCACTGCAGCTTACATAGCAGCAGCGTTTTATAGACACAGCCATTCTTGTGCTGCAGCTGTTCTTTCACATGACAAGTCAAAGCTTCCAATGCTTTTCAAGGGAAGCCCCATGTACAGCACATTGCAATAGTCCATTGAGCCCAGTGAGCCCAGTCTTTACATATGAGAGCTGGTGCCCACAGAGGGAGAGGGGGAACTGGTATGACGAACTGCAGCGAAACAGCAGTTTCCAAGAAGTAGAGAATACATTCCAGCAATGTGATGAAGAGAGAGAGAGAGAAGAGGGAGAACAGTCCAGAGCTGGATAGGAGAAAAGGAAGGATAGCCACTCTCTGAACACTTCCAGGAACCTTTTAGTTCCCTAGAGTAGTGGTGTTTTCTCTGGCAAGATTCTGTATATTATTTGTATGCAGGTAAACAACTGAACTTTGGATAAATTGTTCTGCATCATTCTTGGGCTTAGCCTGACATTTTTGACACCAAATAAATATAGTAACAAGTGTACTTCATTGGAGAGGCCACTTGGAAATCTTGAAGAGGCACATTCAAAATAAAGTATTTGTAGTTATTCAAAGGTGAACCTGAGAGGTAATTTTCTGTAGTGATTAAGGCATCAGGCTAGAAACAATGAGATTATGAGTTCTAGTCCTGCCACAGGCACAAAGCTAGCTGTGTGACCTTAGACTAAGCCACGTTAGCCTTAGCAAGGAATGTCAAACCACTTTTAAAAACTCTAGCCAAGGTTTTGCTCACAGGGACTTGTCTAGGCAGTTTTCTAGAATTGGACATGATTGAAGAGAAGGGAAAGTTAAATGATTTTAGGAGTTTGTGTATTTATTTATCAAATTTGTTTGTAATGTAATCACCTATGGCAGTTCACAAGACAAAGAAATAAAATTAGGCAGAATGAACAATATATGACATCCAAAACCAAAAGCTGGAAAAATCTTGTCTTTAGCAGACAATGTGGAGACAAAGAAGCACATGGAACACATAAATTCTCTTGTTTGAAGAACATTTGAAAGTAATTTCAAAATAAATGAGAGTAGTGCAACAAAGCTGGAGATTGATTGATTGTGACGTGACATTATTCTAAGCCTGTGTTTGGCCTTCCTTCTCATACCTTGTCCAACAGCCATCTGCCTACTCACTGGAATATCATTGGAATATTTTGATCACCAGATTGTTGAGACCAGCAGGAAAATTCTGTTCAAGGACTCTCAAAGAAGTTGAAATACATCTCTCAAAATTTAAGTTTTCTATCTCATGCTTAAAGAATCCAGGCAAAATTCCAGAATTTTCCTCAGAATTATGCAAAGATCATAACTATCTGGTGCACAATAATGGATCCTTATCTTCTAAATATATATTAATGATCCTTCAGCTCAGAGGTGGTATTAAGCAGGTTCTGACTAGTTCTAGAGAACTGGTAGCATAAATTTTGAGTAGCTCGGAGAACCGGCAAATACCACCTCTGACTGGAGATTTTACAATATCCTTCCCCTGCCACACCCACCAAGCCATGCCCACAGAACCAGTAGTAAAAAAAAAAATTGAATCCCATCACTGCTTCAGCTGGATCTTGAACATGGTGAATTCACTGACACATTCATGTAGTTTTATTGGTAACAATTTGGTAGTGATTTGCCACTGTCCTTTGCCAATCTAACCTACAGCTCAGATATTCTTGGCCTCTCGGCCATGTACTAACCCAGTTTGATACTGCTCAAACTTATCAAGTTACAAGAGAAAAATAGATGAAGAAGAAAGACTACATCTGACCCTTTCTAAGATGCCCCTCATTGTCTGTAGTGCCCAAGTAACACATTATAGAAGAGATAAACTCTGGACAATGGATATCAGTTTACAGCATGGAACACCATTTAGTTTGGAAGAAAATTAATTGCATTTGGAAAGAAAACAAGCTTTCTGAATTTCTATCCCCCTTTTCCCTTGGCAACAATGATAATCAAAGCTCATTTTCATTTCCATAATAAAATGGGTGTTTGTGTACTAATGCATGGAGTTACAGAGATGGGCAAAGAAATGTGTGCATCTGTCTTTCTATCTACCCATCAACTCTATTTCTTCTTTACTGTACATCTGTTGCCAGTGACAAAGTCCCATAAAAATTTTCAGCCACTGCCAACCGTTTCAGGAAGGGTGGTCAGCACATCTGAAGCACATTTACCATCTGCTCACTCTTTGTATACTAAAGAGCCCCTAGAGTAAGTCATCCAGTTATTTACTATGTGATACTTGAAGTTAAGACTATCTCACACCCACTGAGTAAATCTTATATATTCCAAAAAGAAAAAAAAGGGGAAATTATGGTTGAATTATCTGAAAATGGACACAAAATAATGGTCTTCAACCCAACCTTCTGAAGGATAAATAACATCTTTTTTTAAAAAAAGTTTTTATATAATTGATATTTCATGCATGAACACCTAGAAAGCAGTTTTACTCAAAAGACAAACCTGTTTTCATTTGAGATCAATTTCAATTGCAGATTTTGGGAAAACTAGGGATTAGGGAAAAGAATCCTCTTAACTTTTGCAATATTTGCTGTTTTTGGTGCCCAAGACACTGAAGAAATGAAACTAGAAAAAGTTCTTCAGTTTTTGCTTTAAGGGAATAAAGGTATAATAGACTAGTGACAATATTGTATCACAGGAGTAAGGTCAACTAAAGTTTGAGGGAGAACTCCTAATTTTAAAGCTGAACAACAACTATCCTTATGATTTCAAGTACATCCAAAGTGGTGCAAAGGAATATGATGTTCTTCCACCATGAAGATATTAAAATAGAATAATAAAATAACAAAATTTAAAGAGACTTTGAAAGTATTCTAGTCCAACCCCCTGATAAGCAGGAAACCCTATACCAGTGATGGCGAACCTTTTGGGCACCAAGTGCCCAAATTGCGTGCACGCATGGGTGCATTCCCAGAATGCAAGGTGCATCTCGTACATGTGCCTGCTCCCCTGTGCATGTGCCCACAACTCCCACTCCTGTGCACACTCCTGTGCATGTGTGTGCCCCCATGCATACACCCCACCCTCCACGCATGCACAGCAGAGATCCAAAGGTTAGCTGGATTGCAGGAGGCATGTGCACATGCACAATGGAGCTGAGCTGGGGCAATGGTGCACATGCCCACAGAAAGGGCTCTGTGTGCCACCTGTCGCATGTGTGCCATAGGTTTGTTACCACTGCCCTATACCATTTCAGACAAATGATTGTCCAATCTTTTCTTAAAAACCTTCAGTGAGAAGTTAGATGGAGCAGCCAACTTCTGAAAGCAAGCCATTCCACTGGTTAATTGTTCTCACTGTCAGGAAATTTCTCCTTATTTCTAGTTTTGCCTTCTAGTGCTTTGGAAAACAGCAAAGACAAATCAGCTTTCTGAAAATAATCAGCATCATTGTACAGTGTTAATATTCAACTTTGCCAATGTCAATGAGTCTCTCCTGTTGTACAATCACTGAGGCTTTTTATTATATAAACACTATGATGATGTTAGGGACACTCCATCTCTTATACCTCTCCTATTCTTGCTTTTAGAAGCCTGCAACTTGGGGAATGGAGACCAGTAAGGTGAGTTTGGTTTATACCAGGACTGTCAACTCCAATTGCATCACAGGCCATATTGTGACATATTGGAATGTTTTTTGCCTTTGTGGAGCTGGGGTGGACCAGCAGGCTGCCAATTTGACAGGCCTAGTCTAGACTCCCTTATCCAGCCCTGGACTTGGAAATCAATTAACCAACCCACATTGGACCAACTTGGTAGACTGTGGTCCAAACCTCCTGTGATGCTCCGGGACAAGACATGAAGTCCACACAGCCAGTGGAGAAACTCCACTTTAATCTTCCAACTTTCCCCTAACACTCACAACGTGGGTTCATAGCAAGTCCCAGAGCAAAGTGCTCTCTCTCACATACACAGCAGCAGCCTCTGGCTATGAGCAGTCCAGCAAAGCAAAGGAACAGGGAAATGAATCCACAAAGCAAGGAACAAGGCACCGAGTCCATGAAGCAGGGAAGTAGCAAAGAGGCCATGAAGCAAGGAAGAAGCATGAGTCCATGAAGCAAAGAACAAGGCCCTGAGTCCATGAAGCAGGAAAGTAGCAATGAGTCCATGAAGCAAGGAAGAAGCAAGCAGTCCTGCAAATGCCAGATGTCTGCAATGGCACCAAAACTCCAATAATTCAGTGTTTGTTCCCGACAAATGTCCCTCCCCACAGTGTCTCCTTAAATCTCAGTTCCCAGGTGTGCCTTGTGAAGAGGGGGGTGCTCCTCCTGAGTCATCAGGTTGGCCTGTGCTGTTCCCACATTCTGTCCTGTCTCTGTGCTTGGGAATCAGGAGAGTGCAGTCATCACCCAGGTTCCTCATTTCTACTGCTTGCCCTCTCTCAGTCATCCTGTCCCCGTTTCTCCCGGATAGCAAGCTGCCCCAATTCTGAGAGGCCCTGGGCTGCCTCATCGTGCTACTCCCCACATTCCTCTAAAGCCAACAAAACTGCCCTCTCGATCTCCATCAGCTCCAGCTCCTGTTTATCCTCCTCCCCAGATTCAGGCTCCAACAGGGGCATGACACCTCCAATAAATAGGACTTCTTCCTATAGTGGATTGATTCAGTCAGATTATATGTATGTGTATGTGTATGTGTATGTGTATGTGTATGTGTATGTGTATCTCTCTCTCTCTCTCTCTCTCTCTCTGTGTGTGTGTGTGTGTGTGTTTAATATATTTTAGAGTGTTTTGTAAAAAAAAATTTCAGCGAGTCATAGATCAAAGCTGCATGATTCCAAGATGTGGGAAGCTCAGTCATTGTGTCAGCAACATGTATCAACATCCAACTTGTAACAATCTAGAATTTGCAAGCACTTGTTATATGAACCCAAGTGTTATATTTTGTTAATCTGCATTTAGGGTTTAGCATATTGTATAAACACATGCAGTGTTTATATGAACCCAATACTGGATGAGCAAAAAGAAACCTAATTGTTTCACAATTGTTCCACAATGGGCATGTGTTTTCAAATGCAAAGAAAAGAAAGCTATTGACATTAAAAAAGAAAAGAAAAGCTAAAACTGCACTATAGCTTATCTCGTGGTTTCTGACCACTGTTTATTATGCATTTATATGTTAAAGTAAATTTGCAAATACTATCTTCTGGTCATTAGTTTGAATTAATCAAATGATCATGGAAAGGTAGAACTAGGGATTATAACTTTACTTCCACCCATCATTTGTTCATTCTATAACAACTGGGGAAAAAGGAAATTCAGAGATCACCAATGTCCCAGACCAGTTCAAAAGTGAGCTTTTAGGAAAAGGCAATTGCTTTCCATAAATGAAAGCACTCCATAATGAGAAATATATTGTTTTAAACTTATTATGTTTTATGTGTTTAAAACCTGGTGCTTTGCATATATAAAACAGTTAGCAGATGTATTGCATGCTTTAACAGGCTCCAGAAATTAGAAGTACTGCTGTCTACAACTACATTCAATTGGTAAGTTAGCTCTGAGCAGAGAAGAAGCCAGATTTCCTATTACTCCTGGAGTTATTAATTATCATCTATGGCATGGGAAGAGGTTCCTTAACTTAAGGAATATACCTCACACCTGTTAAAAAAAAAGAAATGGTGGCAGTGACACCTCATTGAATTAGTACTGATATTACCAGATATGGCTGAAAATCCAGATCATCGCTATCCCAAATGTGCTTTCTTTGTTTTTCCTTGAAGACATTTCACTTTTCATCCAATAAGCTTCTTCAGAACATTTGGGACAACCATGACCTGGATGACTGAAACGCTCCATAGACAGATGTTCACCAGGTGATAAGAAATGCATAATGTTTTCTATATTTCCTTGAGCCACCTAAGAGATGCTTTAGTCAACAATAGTTGAGGCTGCCTGCTATGTCAGCCACCATTCTTTGCTCTCACCTTTCATGCAAAACAAATGCTTTTTATCAGTGAGCATTGGGGATTTTCGTTCATTCATCCATTCATTAATCCATCTATCCATTTATTAAACAAGTGTATGTGGTTTCCCAACTCACACGTAGGTGTCCCTGGGTAGCTCACAAAATTTAAAAAAACCACAATATAAAAAAAAACCATAAAAACATCACCCACTCCATCCATGGCAGTGGCAGCAGCACAATGAAATCAACCACTTGATTGGCTCTATCACCATCTGTGATACGTAGGTCTTTCAGAAAAGCAACAGGGTACGTCCCAATTATACCTTGGGGTAGCATAAGGTTCCATAGAATAGGGGTCATTTTCAGAGGTGGTATTCAGCAGGTACTGACCAGTTCTGGAGAACTGGTAGCAGAATAGTTCAGAGAACTAGCAAATGCCACCTCTGACTGGCCCTGCCCTATCTATCCTCTGCCTCCCAAGTCCCAGCTGATCATCTGGGTCTTCTTTTGTTGCCCTGCACAGGTGAACAGAGTTGGAAAGCAGGTTAGTGGGGTGGGGAGGGAATAGAGATTTTATGGTATCCTTCCCCTGCCAAGCCCAACAAGCCACACCCAACAAGCCATGCCCACAAAACTGGTAGTAAACAATTTTGAATTCCACCACTGACCATCATCAATAAGTCCTTTTTTGTTGTCCCATCAGAAGTTGATTCCTAATCAATGGGACCCATAACAAATGGGACCCTTTCTGGCTTGAGGAGGAGGAGGAGGAGGATTTTTATTGTTAATGTTAAGGTTGCAGATATGCTATATATTCTTAACAAATTTAAAACTCACATTAAGTGCACGGTGCTTTTTGTTCTTTTTTGTCCATGTGTGTACCTTCCAGTCTGTTTCTTCCTACTTAACAGTATCACATTATTCATTGCTGCAATCTCACATTCAGCTAATACAATTTAAGCCTAGCCAGTCAGCTCAAGTACTTGATAGATGTTTTGAATTACTTGTTTAAAAGAAATATTTAATGTCTGTAAAAGAGCCAGACACATACATGTGTAGAGGAGTATTAATTCCAATATCCTTTTAACCCAGTATCAATAAAAGGTTATATATAATGGATTTGTTTATAATTAAAAACATGTTAATGTCAAGAATTCTACTGAATTTTAAAATTATTCGTCTTTCTAAAGTTCCTTTCCACTCCCTTTTATTTCCTTTGTAAATGAAGCTCCTAGTCCTTGAAAACGTTATAATATTTATGGATTGATTTATGAATCTCTAGGCTTTTGCAAATTTCCCATGAGAACATGTATTCCAAGTATTAAAACTCATTTGGTAACTGCAAGTATCAAACTTATTTCTTTTCTGCTGAATCAGCTTAAGCCTGTCATTCTACCTCAGAGAAAAATAATTTTAAAAGATTTTTTTTTAAAAAATAATAATTGTGGAGTATAAACCATCTTGAAGAACTCAGTTACTTTCATCTAAATAAATATGAGTCCTTAGAAATGCCTTAAATAGTTTAGTCTGTGTCGTGGTAATGGAAGCAATAAATAAAACAAAACTTCAATATACTATTTTTAAAACATTAATTTACAGTTAGCTAAGACAATCCAATCAAGATCTATCCAAACTCAATAAAATATGAGCTTTGAGTCCTCTTCTTCATGAAGAGATAGCAATAGCACTTAGACTTATATACCACTTAACGGTGCTAAGCAGATTACAGTCAGCATATTTTTCCCCAACAATCTATGCCCCCCCCCCCAAATGAGGGATCCTATGTTGTCTGAATACCCTTCTATGATAAGCATGACTATACACCGAGGCATACAGAATGCTGTTACCTTCCCATCAAAGTGGTACCTATTTCAAACTGCTAGATTGGCAGGAGCTGGAGCAAGAATGGGAGCTCACCCATTATATGGCACTTGGGTCTCTAAATTCCAACCTTCCAGTTGACAAGCCCAGCATCTTAACTGCTATCTAATCAAAGTAGTCAATGGGTTTGGTTATAACAGTTTGAAGTTTGTTTTCTGTACTCATAGAAACATTCTCAAAAGCATTCCAGCCTTTATCTGAGCATGTAGGCACTCCTTACTTGAGTTGCTACTAACCCCTTCCTTCCCTTTGAGAAAAGCTTTCCTGCATCGAAAATAGGATATTTAATTATATAGGTATGGTAGGTAAGGATAATCCAGCATGCTTTCTTCATAGAATTCTCCGTTGTTTTGCTGTTATCTAGCAATTGTCTCAACCTTTTTCTTATTTCATCACCTCTGTCCTTTCCTCAGAACAGCCTTTATGCTTAGCTAACAAAGAGTCTTCAGGCACTCATAATCTGATGTTTTCCACGATCCACTTAATGTATACTGCACAGGGTTGGACAAGTCCCTTGCAGTTCCTTCTAATCCCAAAGGTGCCTTTTCAGGAGCACTTGGACTTCCTTGTTTTTTCTTTGAAGACATTTTGCTTCTCATCCAAGAAGCTTCTTCAGCTCTGACAACCATGACCTGAATGATGATAATCTCTACAGACTACAGAAGTCCTTTCTAATAATTATCAAAGTGTTGCACACATTAAACTAGAGCCCAATTTAATGACCCAGGCAACTGTGGAACCTCTTGAGTAATAATATAAGATTGATGTGCTAGGCTAGCTTAACAAACCTCTACTTGCACATGATTTCTTTAAACCACATTCACCAAGCTGGAAAGACAATAATAGAATCCCTTTGGTAGCAATTATAATAGTGACAAAGAAGCATTTTCTGATGAGAACAAGTTGGGTTATGTCAACTATTCCCCTACTTGCTATGAACTGTGCATCAGAAGGAAAGTGAAACACAAGTCACATAAATATCTTTCTTTTCCTTAAAGCTGGGGTTAAAGTTGTGACACAGTAACATTCAGTACTTTTCTTATATATTATTATTTTCAAATCCCCAATGACCTAATTAAAACCATTATGAAAGCACCTTGGCATGAACTATACAGCATGCTGAAGGGATGGTTTGAGACAGGCAGAGAATGGTAGTAGAAGCAAGTCTTCTCATTTTTAGTAATAAAACTATCTGGGTAACTTTTGCTAGGATTTGATCCAGATATTATTTATAGCTGTGGTTGTTTTCAACAAGTTCCATGGTATGAAAAAGAGAGGTGAAATAGTTTTAGCATTGAAATTATTAGTCAGTTAAGAAAGGCTATGGCAAAATAATGGACTATCTTTAAAACAAAAGTTAAAAGCTCTAAAATGAGATGACTATATGAAGAAGACAGCAAGCAATTTCATTTAGTGAAATTGCCTTTTGAAACAAGATTTAATAGGTTTTCCAGACTTTGAATAATATATCAATACATATATTATTATTGTAGGTTTGAACTATCAAATGATAATGGTAGTATGTATCCTAGTATTGATCTAGACAGTTAAGTGATGTGTCTATTATAAATGCTTTCAGATTCAATTCAGATATCCATAATTTACAATTATCTCTGTTCCTAAATTCTCAAATTCTACCAATATATATATCCAAAATGTCCAGCTTTCCTCAGATAGATTCAGTTTGCAGTCCTATATGGATCATATTGAAAGAAGACTAATTGAACTGATCAGGATTTATTCCTGAATAGCCAGCTATGCATTGAATAGCATTTTGAATCTTAAAGAGTCAGTTCCCCGCATCAATTTGGAATTATTGCCTAAATTTAGACTGCTTTACAATTTAATTGCTAAGCAGCTAATCTTATTTGTCTTTATCTTTAAACTTGGGCTATTTTGAGGAGAAAATAGATCTTGACATCAGACAAAAAAAAAATCTATCTTCCGTTACCTCCCCTTCTCAGCTAGTAAAAGAAAACAGAGGAATTGATGCTAAAATAATTTCTCCTCCCAATTCTGTACTTCAAAGATAGAGTTATTCCAGGAACAGTGACTAATCTTGAAATATGTAAACTTTTAAAGGTGCTTATGGATGATTTGAAGTATTATAGAACTGTAGAGTTCCAGCAGTTAATATCCTCTGTAGGTGCCTTAAAATCCGCTGTTGAAGGAATAACAGGGTGACTTTATTCTTTTGATATGAACATGAAAGTGTTTAAACAGATGGATATACTTTAAAATAGGACCTATAAAAAGCTCTTCTAAGGTTTTAAGGCCTTGCAGAAAAAGAATACAAATACTCAAGATGAACCAATCTGTTTATACGGATTATAATATATACAAATATAAACAATGTATGTTTTTGGAAATTCTGTATATGGCACAATTGGATCAGTTTTTTGAACAATTTAATTTAAAAAAATGTGATTGTTTATCTCTGCGTAATAATTTGAAGATAGATTTGAATACCATATGGCTTGGGATTCTGTTTCCATTCATTCTGATCAATAATGATTCTTCAAAAATAATTAAAAATCCTTTATTATTTTGATTCAGTTTGGAGTTTTGAATTGGAAACAAGGATTTTTTTTTTTACAAATCTGCTCCCTCAATTTTTTTAAAAGCATAAAATGAGGAAAGTTTGGAGCAAAACAAAAGGTGACAAAAATTATTTTATCCATTTTGGGGGGACTGTTCCTTAAAACAAACATTTAAAATATCTGATCCAAAAGCTGTTTCATCTACTGAAATTAAATAAGAACAGAAACAGCAATACATTTTGTTTATATTTGGGATTGATCAGATTATTCAGGCACAACTGTATCTTCTAACCTGGTAGACATCATTTAGCTAGGAATGTCTGTCTGTCAGTAAGTAATTCTTTGAGTTTTAGTAATTCCTGAGACTTCAAAGATTGATATCAACCCTGAAGTACATCAGATCAGGAACCAAGCACCACAAAGATTCAAAAAATGTTATTTTATGATTGTAGGACATAATAACAGAATCTTGAAAGCTTGGCAGAGTTTCTCATCTTATATCAAACAGAATTAAGGCAATTTTGATTTTTCCCCTCATGCTTTCCACTTTCCTGTGATTTTTTTCTCTCCTAAAGGTTCTTCAATTCCTTCTTCAAGGTTGTCTCTACATTTGAAAGGGTCAATAAAAAATACTTCCAAGATTTTGAGGACGCTGAAAAAAGAAACAACCAAAATCAACCCATCTTTTTACAGGTCTGTAGAGATTCTGGATAATTCAGTTCATAGTTGTCTCAAATACTTTTTTTTTTTCAAAAAGAAACTGGACTGTTTCCTTTTTTCCTTGAGGAGGAAGAAGAAAATGTTTCACTCCTCATCCAAGAAACTTCATTAGTTGTGATGGTGGGGGATGGAAAGATAGGCACATAAAACATTGTTTAAATAGTGTTTTTATTTAATATTGAAAATATTGCCTTATTCACACCCTTAATATATTTAAGTCCTATATAGTGAGATTAGGACTTTGTATTTCCTGTTGGTGATTCTCTTAGTGATGTGTTTTCAGGGAAACAAGAGGAAAATCAAAGCACTACCCATTTTTAAGCATGTTTTGCATATATTGTATACATACAAAAAATGACATAGTTTAGATCCCAAAGCCATGCCTCTACTTGATAGACCCTGCAGATAGTTTGCACCACAAATTTACTTTTTGTTTGCTTTCCCAGACATATTTGTATGCATGTTGTGGGGCATATTTGTATGTATGCATGTGTGCCATTCTTAGATTCACTGCCATGTTTTGGTCATTAACTGTAGAATACATTCCAAGGAGAATGCACTGACAGAAAAAGAGAAGATCTTTGTATGAAATTCTTACAGGTGTAAAAAAAAAAATCTATGGGTGACAGAAATATTCAGCATCCTTCTGCTTTCCTTTGGAAGCTTTCCCTTGCAGTTTTCTGATAAGTTATGTTTACAAATCGACCTTGGAACCCTGAGCTTTAAAAATCCAGAGCATGTCCAGGTTTAATTAAATTAAACTCATGAAAATTTTCAGTAAAAGCTGCCCTTTTCAATTGAGTAAATTGGGCCAAGCAAAGTCAATGGGGAGCAATCACTATGTTTGTACATCTAAGGGCAGGATGTCATCAATCAAGATCAAAAGAATGTTGTTGACTTTGAGAAAGCTTGAATAGTAGAATAGAATACTTTATTGGCCAAGTGTGATTGGACATGTAAATACTCTGAATATACATAAAGAAAAGGTACATTTGTTAAGAATCAAGAATCATAATGTACAACGCATAATGATAGTCATAGGGTACAATCAACAATCAAATCATACTTGTTCTGGTGTGCAATGCTCTATAGTGTTGTTTTGAAGGAATGAGTTGAAACAGTTTATGTCTGGGATATGAGGGGTCTGTAAATATTTTCACAGCCCTCTTTTTGACTTGTGCAGTATACAGGTCCTCAATTGAAGGCAGGTGGATAGTAACTGTTTTTTCTGCAGTCCTAATTATCCTCTGAAGTCTGTGTCTATCCTGTTGGGTTGCAGAACCAAACCAGACAGTTATAGAGGTGCAGATGATAGACTCAATAATTTCCCTGTAGAACTATATCAACAGCTCCTTGAGCAGTTTGAGCTTTCTGAGTTGGCACAGAAAGAGCATTCTTTATCTTGCTTTTTTGATGACATTTTTGATGTTAGGTGTCCATTTTAGGTCATGTGATATAATAGAACCTAGAAATTTGATACTATATCAACACTGTTGATACTGTGTTGTCTAGTATTGTAAGAGGTGGTAGTATGGGAGGGTTTCTTCTAAAGTCTACCACCATTTCTACAGTTTTGAGTATGTTCAGTTCCAGATTGTTCCGGTTACACAACGAGGCAAATTGTATAACTTCCTGTCTGTATGCAGATTCATTGTTGTCTCAAATGAGACCAATCACTGTTGTGTCATCAGCAAACTTCAATATTTTAACAGATGGATCATTTGAGACGCAGTCATTGGTATATAGGGAGAAGAGAAGTGGAGAAAGCACATAGCCTTGGGGGTGGGGGTGGGGGCTGTACTGATTGTACAGGTATCGGATGTGATTCCGCTTAGCTTCACCTGCTGCTTCCTGTCTGTTAGGAAGCTTATGATCCACTTACATGTGTGTTCAGGTACCACTAGTTGGTTTAATTTATTTAGAAGAGTGTCTGGAATGATGGTACTGAATGCTGAACTTAAGTCTACAAAGAGGACCTTTGAGTAGGTATTTGGAGATTCAAGGTGTTGTAGGATGTAATGCAGAACCATGTTAACAGCATCATCTGTCAGTCTATTTGCTTGGTATGCAAACAGCATGGGAACTAACAGCAGACCTGTGATGGTTTTCAGATGGGACAGCACAAGCCTTTCATAACTACAGATGTTAGAGTAACTGGTCTGTAGTCATTCAGTTCCTTGATGGAGGGCTTCTTTGGCACTGGGATGATGGTAGAATGTTTGAAGCAGGAAGGAACATAGCACATCTCTAGTGATCTAGTGAAGATTTGGGTGAAGATGGGGGCCAATTGGTCAGCACAGATTTTAAGCAAGAAGGAGTTATCTTGTCTGGCCCTGGTGCTTTTCCTGGCTTCTGTGTGTAATAGATCTTGCACTTCTTTTTCTGTGATCACCAGAGGTTGTGAGCCCAATGGATTGGGGCCAGTTGTAGGAGGCTTGGCTGTTGTTGGTGTTGTTTGAGATGTGGGTTGTGGAAATAGTTTCTTTTCAAACCTGCAGTAAAACACATTCAGGTCATCTGCTAGTTGTTGATTTCCTTCTGCCTGGGAAGGAGGTTTGCTGAAGCCAATGATGTTTTTAAGAGTTTTCCACATGTTTGCTGGTTCATTTGTTGAGAATTAATTCTTTAACTTTTCAGAGTAGCTTCTTTTTGCTGCTCTGATTTCTCTTGTTAATATGTTTCTGGCCTGGTTGTATAGCATTCTGTCACCTTTTCTGTAGGCTTCCTCTTTGGAACAACGTAGCTGCTTAAGTTTAGCTCTGAACCAAGGTTTATTGTTACTATATATTTTCAGGTTCCTTGTTGGTACACATAAGTCTTCACAGAAGCTAACATTACAGTATCTTTGAGCTCATCTAGGTCTTCAGAGGCATCTTCAAAAACATTCCAATCAGTGCAATCAAGGCAGGCCTGGAGATTCAGCTTTGCCTCATCTGACCAAGTCTTCACTGATTTAATTGTTGGTTTAATGGTTTTAAGTCTTTGTCTGTAGGCAGGTACAAGGTGAATCATGCAGTGGTCAGAGTGTCTGACAGCTGCTCATGGTAAAGACCTATAAGCATCTTTTACTGTTGTGTAGCAGTGGTCTGAAGTATTTTTGTCTCTGATGGGACAATTTACATGCTGGAAATATTTTGGGAGCTCTTTCCTTAAATTTGCTTAATTGAAATCTCCTAAAATGATGGGAAGGGAACCTGGTGTTTGGCTTCAGCCTCCATAATTTGATCAGCAAGAGTTTGTAATGCCTTGTTTACACAGGCTTGTGCAGGAACATACACAGTTATTAGGAGAAATGAGGAGAACTCATGTGGAGAGTAAAATGGATTGCAGTTGATGTGTAAAGACTCTAAGTTTTCATCACAAAACTTATATATTATAGTTATATCCTGAGAACAGATGTTGTTGATATATAAACATAATCCTCCACCCTTTGTTTTACCTGACATCTCTTCAATTCTGTCTGATCTAAAATTCTAAAATCCTGGGATGTATATGGTGTTGTCACCATGAATTTGTGGATTAAGCCAGGTTTCAATAAAATAAAGAACAGCTGAAGTATAAAAATCAGAATTCCATCTATTTAAGAGATGAATTTCATCCATATTGTTAGCCAGTGAGCATAAATTAGTCAGAAAGATTGAAGAGAGAAGAGGTTTTTCTCCCCTATTCCTTAGTCTATTTAAAATTCCTGCTCATTTACCTCGTCTCCTCTTCTCACGTGGTTGCTCCTTTGTTTTCTTCGTTGTAATCCATAGCTCCGGGGAATCGGTTAGAATCTCCTCCGCGTTTGCAAAGACAGGTGGGGGTGAGGAATCAGAAAGCTGCTCTTTAAGGAAACATTGCCTATTTCTTAGCAGATGGTCTCGTGAGTATGAAATCCATAGTGAATTGCAGATAATAATAAGGAATAAAGAAACCATTAGAGAGCATTTCACCGAGGCAGCCGTCGTCGGCACCATCTTGGCAAGAGCCAAATTGAGTCAAATTGGAGGACTTTTTGTTTTGTTTTTTACTTCTACAACACTTTGACTATGACAATTGTTGATAACAAGGTTCTTATCAAAGGTTTTTGAAAATATAAGTAGATGAATTCTATTGGCGTGCCCTAAACATTTATATAAGGGTAATATCAAAGTATCATATATTTAGACTTTTAAGAAGTCTTTGATAAAGTCCCTCATCAAACACTTATTAAACTTGGCAGTTGTGGAATAAAAGGGCAGGTCTTTTTCTGGATAAGATAAATAACAGAAGGCAAAGAGTAGGAGTAAATGGACATTTCTTACCAAGGATGTTTCTCAAAATTGTCCATGGCATGCACAATGTAAGGATATAATGAGTGAGTACTTCAGAGTTCTGTCCTAGGACTTTTAAGGTGCTTTTAAGATATTTCTAAATAATATGGAATTGAGCATCACTAATGGAATAGTCAAGCATGTTTATAATATTAAATTGTTCAGAAAGGTATAAACAAATGGGGCAGCAAAGTACCCATTAAGGTAAAATGACAGATGTCATTCAACATAATGGGTGGAAATAGCTCTGCATCTTATGGAGCAAATATTGCATCACAAATTGGGCTGTGGCGGGGAGGGGTTTTGTGCGGTGGCAGCAACAGGCAGAGGCAGCAAACAGCAGTAGCAATCCTCGCTACCCGAAACAGCTGGTCGGTGGTATTCTGGGAAGCTGATCCAACCACCAATCAGCTGCTCGGTTGCGAAGGCTCCAGCATTCCCTGGTGGAAGCAGCAGAAATGGAGGAGGCAGCAATGGCAGTGTTTCCAGTCAGCCAGCCCACTGATCAGTGGGACTATGTGAGGCCAGGATCCAGCAATCGCTCAGCTGACTGGTGATGGGCGCAATGGAGCAGAGCCATGATAAGCCATGTACTGGAGCTGGGACTCAAGGACAGATTTTTTTTTTCTTGTTTTACTCCTCTAAACCTAGGTGTGTCTTATGTCAGGAGTTTCAAAACAAAGACTGAAAAATCAAGAAAACAAGTTAATGAGTCCTGGACAGACCCAAAGGGTAGTTTGATTTTGCTTTGAATTCTCTTTAAATTCACCTTGAAAATTAAATGAAACCATAGCAGCAGCTTTCATTATTAAATGTTTAAATTGTGGACAACTTTAGCTTAAATTTGTAGTGGGAGTTCAGGGTGGTTATATAAGGAAAAAATGGCATTACAAGTAGAGAATTGCACTAAACTGGTTTTATTTGAAAGGGGAGGAAAAGTGACATTTATAAATTCCATTATTCTATACAGTATATGAATATTGTAGGTAATGGTTCCAGGAATTGCTCTTAGAGTAATAAATGTAATGTAGGAACATCATGAAAACTTTTTCACTGTTTTTAAATTTAATATTTCCATGATTACAAAGGTCATCGAATGTAAAGGCTTAAACAGTGGAACAGTTAATGATGAGCTACTTAGATTGTATCTCAATTAAAAATGAACAAATGTATCTTAAAATGTCACTTAAATGTACTAGTTGGTTTGCTTCAAAACTGACAAAGAACAAATGCCATTCAACATCACATGGTTTTAAATTTTTGAGTGAACTTCTTAACTAGTTTGAATGTCATCAGGAGCAATTGTATCTTAGGACTAAAGAACTTAATGAAAAATGTCACACCTGATCGATCCTTCTAATGTATATTTATAGATTATCCTCAACTATTACCTCCCACCCCACCCCTCTGGAATGAGTAACTCAACAATTAGTTTATGTTCTCTTCTATCTCTGACATTTTTTACATTTATTCATCGAAGCCTGCCCTATTCTGTTTTCAAGTTAATAGGATAAAAAAGGGAATTGTCAGATTAAAACAAGACATTAAAATGTTTTTAAGTATTGTCCATCAAAACATATACAAATATCTATGTGTCTTCAGTTATGTGTTTTTGAGCCTAGTAATGCTACAGGAATCAGAAAGTGGGAAAATGAATAATAATTTGTTTGATAGTTCAAAATGGCACAGACTTCTCCAATTCTTTTAATCTTTTCTCAGTCAACAAATTAGTATTCGAAGCTATTTTTGAATCTGTCTTTTTAACTCAAGGTCTGATAAGAGTGGCAGCAGTTATATACAACTGATAATCTCTTGGATTGCTATTTGATTAGAATTTAAACAGGTTGTAGTTCCCTTGGATTATTATTCTACAATAAATTTTGATATGTGTATAAGTCTTTGAAATATATTATTGCTTTTCTGCTTATAACTGACCTATTCTATATTACCCGAAGTCCAAAATTCTTGATCAGTCTCCTTCCTTCCTTCCTTCCTTCCTTCCTTCCTTCCTTCCTTCCTTCCTTCCTTCCTTCCTTCCTTCCTTCTTTCCTTCCTTCCTTCCTTTCCTCTCCCCCTCCCTCCCTCCCTCCCACCCACCCACCTACCAACCCTACCTACAAGTTCTACCTCAAATATGCAACCTGTAGTAAGGATATCTATCACGTGGTTTTTCAACTCTGGCAAAATATTTCTGTGAAACTATCCATTCATTCTCGTTACTTGTACAGTTCTACAATTAATTATACTATAAGAGAAGACAATTGTACTTTAGGGAAGAGCAATAACCAAGAAAAGAAAAGATCTGCCAAAAAGGAAAGGTACCAATGTATACTATGTAATAAGATTTATGCTTGGGGCATCATAAACCATACAAGATGAACATACATAACATAATGTAAAAGCATTCTGTTCAGAATTCACATCTTTTTTGTATGTGTTTATTTAGTTACTGTATTCATCTCCTGCTTTAATTAAATAAAATTAAACTTGTGCATATAAACAGCACATTAAACTATAATTAGTCATATGTGACTCTATAAAGGATCCATGATTCAACACACATCTTCAGAAATATATTTTGTGCAATGTGATGGGTGGAACCCACAATTTTTGTGACCAAGGTTAAAGATGGTTGAGGATGCCCATTATCTCTCTTATGTCATAATTGTTCCTCCTACTGTTCCCTTTTTCTTGATTCTTTAGCAACATGCTTCAGGAAAGGCACTACAGAGACGAGTCTTACTGAAGACCTAAATTTTGGTTGAATCATTATGGCTTGAGTGTTGTAATAGCCCTAACACTTAGATTGTCATCTCTAATGTTCTTAGCAACTAACTTGATATGTAGAAGATTCAAACTACATTGAACTACATTAGCTGTATTCACACTATACAATATTATATAGAATTCATTCATTTGTGTGTGGGGGGGGAGGATTTTACACAATATATTAAACTATTATCTAACTAACTAGGCTAAGAAGAGAAGAGAAGAGAAGAGAAGAGAAGAGAAGAGAAGAGAAGAGAAGAGAAGAGAAGAGTTACTAAGAGTAACTAATATACACCATAGCTGCAATTATAGCTGAATACATTGGATGCAAATTTGACAAACTGGATAAAAAAACCAATCAGCACACCACCAAAATGAAAAATCACATTGGAATATAACATCAGCAATTTAGGATCAGATGCAAGCCAGTTAGAACAATTGAAAGTAAAGAAGTTGAAAAATAAGGTCAAAGAAAAGCTCATCAAGAAATATCACCTAGAAACAAGAAAAACCAAGGAAGCACTAGAAATAATAAAGCAACAAATAACACTGAGCATGGAGTTGGACTGCTTAGGTGGGGCTTTGCACTAGAAGATCTCCAAAGTACTTTCCAACTCTATTATTCTATTTTCCATGTTCTAAGAAATGATGGAGAAAAGGGCAAAGAAAATAATAATTAAAAAACAGCAACAAGTTGGTCAGCACCAGGTGAAGATCAACTGCATGTTTCTGGTTGAAATATCTGACTGGTCTGAATTGATTTATTGCCAAACATGCTGCAAGGAGATGACATTATAAGAAAATATGGGCTAACATCTTGTAAAACCTACCTGATAATGAAATATTCAACCAAAGAGGCAGCATCAGGCAGCTACAAGCCAATTTACCAGTTCATCAGCAACTTTCAAGCTACTAACTGATGCTATAGCTACTGTGTTGAACAGCAACTAGTTGAAAACAATCTCTTTCCATATAGCAGAAAGAAAACTGACCAATTAGCAGAAGAACAAAATATCAACTAACCCCAAACCTAAACCGCATCCTGACCCTAACCAATCCCTGTAATATCCAAGATTACTGTTAAGACAGTTGTTACAGTAGAGCAGTGCTGCATTAACAGTGCATAGAATAGAACAGAACAGAACAGAACAGAACAGAACAGAACAGAACAGAATAGAATAGAATAGAATAGAATAGAATAGAATAGAATAGAATAGAATAGAACAGGAGTAACAGAATTGGAAGGGACCTTGGAGGTCTTCTAGTCCAATCCCCTGCCGAAGCAGGAAACCATACACTATGTCAGATAAATGGTTATCCAATGTCTTTTTAAAAACTTCCAGTGTTGGAGCATTCACAACTTCTGGAGGAAAGTTGCTCCATTAATTAATTGCTCTAACTGTCAGGAAAATTCTCCTTAGTTCTAAGTTGCTTCTCTCCTTGATTAGTTTCTGCCCATTATTTCTTGTCCTGCCCTCAGGTGCTTTGGAGGATAACTTCACTCCCTCTTCTTTGGGGCAGCCCCTGAGATATTGGAACATTGTTATTGTTAGGAATGTAAGTCACCTAACAGTTGTGTTGGAAATATATATAAACCAGGATAGACATTTTAATACTGTCTCTTTATGGGAATGCTAAAATTGTAATTGGGTGTGGTTCCTCAAATGGCCATAAGATGGAGCCAGAAACCTGGGTTGTTTCTGTCCTGTCTCTTGTTGTTGAGAGTGTTGCCCTTCCTGCATTTTTCCCTATTGACTATTACTGATCATTGTTATTCTTAGATTTGATGTAAGTCTGTTACTGAACTGTTTTTGATACTGGACTTTGTTATTAGATTATCCCTGAATGGAAACTGACTGATTTAGACATGTATGACTTGGACTGTGTTTGGACATTGCTTAATCATTTACTGGAAGTAAAAACCTACATTTTACTATACAATGTATCTGTGTGCTGGTTGTGTGTTATTCTTCACTACTCTCACTATGTCTCCCTGTATGCGCTCATTCTCCTAACGGGGAATTACCTCAACAGTTATCATGTCTCCTCTAGTCCTTCTTTTCATTAGACTAGACATACCCAGTTCCTGCAACCATTCTTTATATGTTTTAGCCTCCAGTCTCCTAATCATCTTTATTGCTCTTATTTGCACTCTTTCTAGAGTCTCAACATCTTTTTTACATCATGGCAACCAAAACTGAGTGCAGTATTCCAGAAGTATGGCCTTACCAAGGCATTATAAAGTGGTATTAACACTTCATGTGATCTTGATTCTATCCCTCTGTTTATGCAGCCTAGAACTGTGTTGGCCTTTCTGGCAGCTGCTGCACACTGCTGGCTCATATTTAAATGGTTGTCTACTAGGACTCTGAGATCCCTATCACAGTTACTACTATTGAGCAAAGTACCACATATACTGTACCTGTGCATTTGATTTTACTTGCCTAAATGTAGATTTCACCATTTAATTTCATTTTGTTAGATAGTGCCCAATGTTCAAGTGTGTCAATATCCTTCTGTATCTTAAGCCTATATTATATTAACTTTATTAGTATATGTGATTTTATTGTATAGTTGAATGTGGCTTGCTCCTTTTAATCTTTCTGTCTTTTGTAATGACTTATTTCTCCTTTTTCCAAACATCTATCCTTTCTGCCCATCTTTTTAATCATTCTGTTTTTAATTTAAAGAAAGAGACCCAACCTTTTCTGAGGTATAAAAAAACCTAAAGAGTTAAACACATTTGAGTGTTCCATGGCTACTGTGATCTTAAAAGCAAACAGAGAAATGAATAAATGCAGACAGACACACAGAGAAAAGGCAATGGCGTATCCCTTCTGTAAGGTTGCTAGGAAAACTGAATAATGGGTCCCTGCAGTCACCAAGAGTCAGGCTTCATTCATTATCTTTACCTCTAGGTATTAAATGCAGTGTTTTGAGTATTTGAGATTTGATTATGTTACAGGAATGAGCCTGTTTCCTTCTATGTGATTTAGAAAATTGACAGCTGGAATTCCTTCCTGAGCAAAAGATAAATATAGAGGCATCTAATTCAATAAATACTTGTCTGCCAGCCTAAAAGAAGTTAGTCATTAATTGTGCACCCAAAGAGAAACCCATCTCATAAAAAATAAAGAAAACAATAGAGGAGAGGAGAGGAGAGGGGAGGGGAAGGGAAAGGAAAGGAAAGGAAAGGAAAGAAAGGAAAGAAAGGAAAGGAGAAAGGAAGAGGAAGAGGAAGAGGAGGGAAGAGGAGGGAAGGGAACCATACGTTATTCAACTGTTTTTATAGTGCCTTGATCAGATCTTTGACACAATTATACCATCTCCACACATGACAGGATATCAGAAGAGGGAGGCAACCTGGACATCCTTTCAAATGGGTGTACAGATCATGTCCAGTGTTGCAAATCACTCGTTTTACACCTCAACCCAATCAATTACAACAAGAAGATGCTGAACCATAGTGTGATGTCAAGTGCCCAATGACAAGATCATAGATCAATGTTGGGCTTTCTTCAGTGTTGCACAGCACTTAAGGTTCCTATGGTACTATTTTTAACATTGCTGATTACGAGTTATTGGGGATAAGGAAAAATTAAGTTCAAATCACAAACAGGTTAAACAACCTAAAATAAACAGATTTACCCAAAATGTCTGACTTGTGGGGTTTGAAAAGATGTTACCAGGTAATTCCTTACAGCAAACTGCTATATTTTAAGAGCAGTTATATTTTAAGGGCACAAAAATGTGTGGCAAACTTTAACTACTTTGTCTTTTAAAAAAATCATACAGGGATTTTTTTTTGTATGTGCCCAATCCAAATTAAGAAGTTTTGAAGGCCTAATTAATGTACATTGTACATGTTCCAAACTGCAGCAGCTGACTATGTAAAATATACCAATAATAAATCTTGGTCAGAAAAAAATATCCATGATCCAATTGCAAATATGTGAACTGACAATGGAAGACTGCAAGAGACTGTTCAGCAAAAGAATTGTTATATGTCAGCATGCAGTAGTTTCTCTGGAGTGTTCTTTTCAATTCCCATGCAAAAAAGGCCACATTGTATGGTACCCAATTGTAGCCAGCTGAGTTCTGTCCAGAGTCTGTGTCAGAAGACTGGAACTTGCTAAATACAATCCGAGAAGGGTTTGGATGCTTTCTGATGACTCAAATTGAGTAATGTGGATAATGCTTTCTTTCTAGTGGAAATTTCACCTGCTTTTATTCTAGCAGGTCTGAAATTGTATGAAATGTAAAAATGAGTGGAATAGTTTTTGTTTATTTCTCTTTTTAAAAACATTTTTTTTAAATCCAATTGTAATTTCCAAACTTAGTTATCTACTGATACTAATAATTTTGCAGTTCAGAAAGTGTGTGTGTGTGTGTGTGTGTGTGTGTGTGTATAAATTATATATATATATATATATAAATATATAAATTATATATATATAATTCAGCTTTGTTCGGGTATTTTCCCATGTCATTGTGCTTTTAAAATTGTAGCACTAAAGTTGTATTCACTCAAGTCCCGATAAAAGAGGCCCTTGAAATCATCAAAAATAAATACCAACCAGCTAAACACCTCATGGAACTAACAGAACACTGCTTAACCAACACATATTTCATATACAAAGGACAAAGATACAAACAAATTGAAGGAGCCCCTATGGGATCACCACTGTCACCCGTCATTGCAAACCTGTTCCTGGAAGAATTTGAATCCAGAGCCCTGGCCAATGCCATCAACAAACCCAAACTATGGTTAAGATACATTGATGACGCATTCGTGATTTGGCCCCATGGAAAAGAAAACCTAAACAATTTCCTAACACACCTAAACAGCACACACCCCAAAATCAAATTCACCATGGAAACGGAAACAAACAAACAACTACCATTCCTGGATGTACTAATCTACAAAAAAACAGATGGCACACTAGGACACACCATATACCAGAAGAAAACACACACCAACCGCTACCTCAACACCCAATCCCACCACACCCAGCACAGATAAACTCCGTGGCTAAAACACTAATAGCTAGAACCAAATGCCTGGTAGATAAGACACACATAAAGACTGAACTATGCACCCTGACTAAAGTACTGATAGCCAATGGCTTCCACAAAAGCAAAATCACCAGCTTGATCCACAAAAACACACTGAGACATAATGAAGACCCAGAAGATGAACAGACCTATGGAACAGCTGTCCTGCCCTACATAAGAGGTACTACAGACAAAATCAGTAAGATAATGCACAGGCATCACATCAGGACTGCCTTCAAAACAGACAGAAAAATAGCAGCCATCCTTAGAAACCCCAAAGATAAAAATGACCTGGAAAACCAAGGCATATATGAAGTCCCCTGTACATCGTGTCCTGCCACATACATTGGACAGACCAATAGAACAATAAGTACCCACCTGGATGAACACAAAAATTCAGTAAAAAGCTGGAACATACTTCCTCACTAGTCCAATACATGAAAGCCACAGGTCATAGCATCAATTTCAATGGCACCAAAACCTAGCCACTTTAGAAAACCCCAGCCACAGAATCATCAGAGAAGCAATAGAGATTGAAGAAAGACATGAAAGCATGAATAGAAGAGATGATTCCACCAGACTGTCAATCATTTGGAAGCCTGCACTCACAAACAAAAAAATCTCCACACCACTAACCAGACAAGCACCTGGGCACAAACAGATCCTCCCTGATACCTCCAGCTCAAACATACCCCAACCAGGCACCCAGATGAAACCTAGCTTCCTAACAAATGATAGCTGTCCATTTACCCAGAGCCAAGCTGTAGTAAAGGCCTCCAATAAAGGAACACAATGTTGCCAGCCAATCAAGATACAAAAAGAGCCACAGAACAGACAGAAGATATTAGAAACACCAAACTAGCAGAACACAGCAAACTGCAAGACTAATAAACACAGACCAAGACTCCCAACCAATCAGGATGAAGAAAAAACCATTCTGGCACAGCAATAGGCTGCCCCAAATTTAAATCTGAAACCACTGTAAAAGTCTGACTCACAGATGAACACTATACAGAAGCCTGATGATGGCAGATGAGATTCTGCTGAAACGTTAAGCTACAACTTCAAAAGCACAACCACAATGACGCGGGAAAATACCTGAACAAAGCTGAATGCCATACATGTAAGTACCCACGAAAACTTGAGAAAACAAATATGTATGTATGTATGTATGTATGTATATATATTTCTTAAGTTTTCACGGGTACTTACATGTATGGTATTCAGCTTTGTTCGGGTATTTTCCCACGTCATTATAGTTGTGCTTTTAAAGTTGTAGCAACATTTTGGCAGAATCTCATCTGCCATCATCAGGCTTCTGTATTGTGTTCGACGAAATCTCATTCGTCATCTTCAGGCTTGTATCTTCGGCTTTCTGCTTCTCGGAGTAATGTGAGCTTGCAGCAGCTTCTTCCTTTTAACTGCGAGTGGGAGGGTGACTTGATTGGTTGGGGGTTTGGCTGTGTTCTCATTGGTTGGGCGGTTGGCTGTGTTCTGTTTGGCTGGGGTGTGTTCTGTTCAGGTGGGGGATTGGTTGTGCTCAGGTTAGTCTTTGTTGCTGGGGGATTTGAGCTGGTGAGCTGTGATCCTGTTGTTTGGCTTTGCATTCGTGGTCGTGCCACATCTTCATGGTGGGCATCTGTTTGCTTCATGTATGGATCGGAGGGGTATGAAGCGGGTAGTGATGTAGCTGCAGTATGGCTTCTGGTCTGTGGTCATGTCTCATCATATGTGTGGGTGTGACTCTGCCTTCTACGTGAAAGTGTGGTGGTACCATCTTGTGTGGCCCTCATGGGTGTGGGTCTGGTGTCATTCTTCATTTTAGGTACTCATTTGTTAATAAGGGCGGGTTTCCCTCATTAACAAACGAGTACCTAACATGAAGAATGATACCAGATCCACACCCACGATAGTGTTTGAGAGTGCAGGCTTCCAGATAATTGACAGTCTGTTGGAGTCATCTCTTCTATTCATGCTTTCAGGTCTTCTTTCAATCTCTATGGTTTCTCTGATAATTCTGTAGCTGGGGTTTTCTATAGTGGCTAGGGTTTTGGTGCCATTGAAGTTGATGCTATGACCTGTGGCTTTCATGTGTTGTACTAGTGAGGAAGTGTGCTCCAGGTTTTTTACTGCATTTTTGTGTTCATCTCGGTGGGTACTTAAAGATTAAAACCTAGCTTCCTAATAAATGATAGCTGTCCATTTACTCGGAGCCAAGCCGCACTAAAAGCCTCCAATACAGGAAACACAATGTTGCCAGCCAATCAAGACAAAAAAAAAAAGCCACAAAACAGATAGAAGATATTAGAAACACCAATCAAGCAGAACACAGCAAACTCCAAGACCAATAAATACAGACCAAGACTCCCAACCAATCAGGATGAAGAAAAAACCATTCTGCCACAGCTAGCCCCAAATTTAGCCCCATTCTGGCACAGGCTAGCCCCAAATTTAAAACAGAAATGGCTGTGAAAGTCTGACTCACAGATGAACACTGTACAGAAGCCTGATGATGGCAGATGAGATTCTGCTGAAACGTTGCTACAACTTTAAAAGCACAACTTTCATGATGTGGGAAAATACCCAAGCAAAGCTGAATACCATACATTTAAATACCAATGAAAACTTAAGATATCTATCTATATCTATCTGTCTATCTATCTATCTATCTATCTATCTATCTATCTATCTATCTATCTGCTACACATATACACACAAACACACACACACACACACACACACATATATTACTTTAAAATAATCCTTTATTTAGAAAACATTACACACCTATTTTCCTCACAACAACCACATGTGAGTTGAGGTGAGCTGGCAGAGAGTGATTGTCTCAAAAGAAAAGCTAAGGACTCTTCAACAAATCTGTAGGTGTCTTTCATACTATCCATTTCAGAATGAGTTCATGAGATCAAAATCAGTCCAGATGTATGAATGCTAATTAAAACAAATATATTTCATGTATTAAAACTAACTTTTCAAAAATATTCTGCATGTTCTGCATTCTTGACTCACTTGAAAATGCACGCTAAGGAAACACAGTATACTTCATTTACCTTGTATTTATGAGTAGTCTATGGAAAGTTTCCTCTAGGAAATAGAGTTTATTAATTAAATTATAGATAACATTATGTAATTAATATTGAATCAATTTGAAAACATGAATAAGTGATTAAAATCTTTTGTTTGACTAAAAATAATTTCATTAATAAGGCAACATGTCCTAAGAGGAAAACAAATAATAGTCAATTAGTTTAGGTTTTAATACTCATATTTAAAGGGTTCTTTAAATGAGAAATTCCCCTACATTTTTTTTTCTTTTAATAGAGTCATGTGTTCCTAGTATTTGTTCCAGCCAAAATGAAATTCTTATGTTTATTATTAGTTTGAATACATTAATGCCTGTACTCCAAGGATGTCATTTGATTTAAAGAAAAAAATGGAATCCCTATCTTCTCCAATATGACCTAACTGTGCTCCCAAAATGACATTTGCCCTATTCATGCATGCTAAAGTACTTGTGAAAGCTTGCAATATTGATTCATTGTACTGTTAAAAGGAGTGGGAGGCAGAGGAAATTAATTCCATGGGAGGAATAATAAAATGGCCAACATAAAAACACAGGGAAAATGTCTTACATAAATCTTAACATAATTATACTTGAAATACTGTTTACAGTTTTCATCACTACACCTTCACAAATATTTTGTAGAGTTGGAAAGAATATGAATATGGAAACAAAATAAATGTAGATCCATTGTGTGGAAACAGAGAAGATCCTAATGCTTGAGTGGGGGGGGGGTCAAAATAGCAACTGGCTGATGATCTAAAACAAATATTATTACTGAGGATGTATGCATGAGCTTCAAGAAGCAGTTACTGAAAGTCAATTTGACAAAATTATGTGTTTTCAAGTTATAAAGAGTTGGAAGCAATTGAATGACTGAACAATGATCAGGAAAATGGATTTTTTTTTAATCCAAAGGTGTTTTTAAAAGGCAACTTGACTTTCTTGTTTTTTTTTTTCCTTGAAAATGTTTCACTTCTCATACAAGAAGCTTTTTTTAGTTCTTCAATGGAAGGATATATATTCCTTAGCAGTCATCTGGTCATCTGGAAAATAGTCTGCTTTTCCTGGACTATGCAGTACATATTAAGGAAGACAGAAGCCTCAACATCTAAGTATTCAGAAAACCTACACACAGATCAATATTTACATTTTGATTCTCACTACCCACTGGAGCACAAAATGGGAGCGATCAGACACTACATCACCTGGCTGAAAATTTGCCTACCAGCAAAGAGGGAAAAGAAAAAGAACTAAAACGTATCAAGGAAGCCCTCAAAACTTAAGGCTAACCCAACTGGGCCTTCATCAAATCCAAGAAAAGATCCAGCAGGAACTCCTCCATAACAGACACAGAAGAGAACAACAAACAAAGCAACATTGTCACTCCATACATTGCAGGAATATCTGAAAAGCTCAGGAAGATTTTCAACCAACATGACATATGTGGACACAAATACAAATCTAAGAATACATTAAGGTAAAGGTTGTCCACTCCAGGGGACAAACACTGAGATACAAACTGGGCAATGTGGAATATATAGTACAGTGAGATGTGCAGATCTGTACAGATCTGAAACAGAACAACCCCTTCATGAACAAATAGCACAACACAAGAGAACAACCAATCAGGACAATATTAAACAGTCAATCTGCATCTGAAGGACAAAAGTCCACATTCTGGACAAAGAGGGGTCAAAGAGGTCATCTATATTAAAATTGAACAGATCTCTCTCAACAAAGAGGGAAAGATATGATATGATATTGCTAGTCTACAACACAATCCTTTCAGCAATCTCAAGAACATTTCACACCCATTTGCACTCTGATTCGGGTGATTCTGAGGATACAGATAAATTCCCAAGTGGCCTCAATGACTGTCAGAGAGCTAACAACCCTCAGAGAACTAACAACCAGATGACTGCAGAGGAATATAAATCCTTCAATTTCTTACCATTCAGCCAGAATTGTAGAAGCTTTTTGAATGAGAAGTGAAACATTTTTAAGGAAAAAAATCTAGTAACTTCCCGACGATCTCTTCATCTCATGGTATATCTTCAAGTCCCCAAAATTTGATCATATGACCTTAGAAACGCTACAAGTTGTAAATTCAAGGACTGTTTGTAAGTCACTTTTTTTCAGTATTGTTGAAATGTCAAACAGTCACTAAATGAATGGTTGTAAGTTGACTACTATCTGCATCATGTTGAATATTTTGTCTTATATTTCAATCCACGAGGGATTTCAAATAATCATTTTCCCTTTTGTGTGGATATTTATTAAACAATGTACAAATCTCAAGATATTTAAACTATCGGGATTTTGAAAAAATCATATTTTTCTTCTCCAAATCCCATTTTCCAAAGTCATTCTGTTCCCAAGACCAGGATTGACAAAAGAAATGCAGACCAGCCACGAATCAAGTGGTGGAACCAGAAGAAGATGGCGGACCCCTCATCAAACCGGAGCAGTTCCCGCAGATGGTCGACGGGCCACAGGAAGCGTGGTCCATGCTGAAGAGCACTGTTCACACTGCCGGCTGCCAACAGCTTGGTTGCACCAAGCCAGGACGGAGACGCATCGAACGAGATACATGGCTCTGGACACCGGAAGTACAAGATGCCGTACACCTGAAGAAACGGCTCTACAAGGCCTTTCTTCAGGACAAGACCAGCGAGAAGCTCTGCGAATACAAGGCGGCCAAAAAGGCAGCCAAGAAAGCAGTAGCGACAGCCAGAAGCTCCACTACGATGACATCTACGAGAAGCTGAACACGCGAGAAGGCGAGAATGAGATCTACCGCCTAGCCAAAAGCAGACACAGGAAGACCCTGGACATTGACCAGTTTCATGGGATCAACGACGAAAGGGGAAATTTGATCGCCAACCCCAGAGACGCTGCGGAGAGGTGGCGGCAATACTGAGAAGATCTCCACCGAGGAGTTCCCACACCCACGAACCCCGCGAGGTGACCCAGTTGAAGGCCCAGTCTCAGGCATTTATGCCAGCGGTCGCCGACGCCATCAAGGCCATGAAAAACGGTAAGGCAACAGGACCAGGCGACATCCCTGCCGACTTCTGGAAAAAGGCACTACCGGGCTCGGCATTGTGGCTGTGCGAGCTGTTCAACAACATCGTCTCCACGGGAAAAGTGCCACACGACTGGTACCGCAGCACCACTGTTCCGATCTGGAAGGAAAGGGCAGCCCAGCGGACTGCTCCAACTACAGACCGGTCAGGTTACTGTCACACACTATGAAGATCTTTGAACGCGTCCTTGATAAGCGCATTCGGGACACCGTCGACATCAGCGTCAACCAGGCTGGATTCATCAAGAACTGCGGCACCACCGACGCGCCATCTTCGGTGTGCGGATGCTGATGGAGGCTCACAGAGAGAAGAAAATCCCGCTCCACACCGCCTTCCTAGACTTGGAAAAGGCCTTCGACCGAGTCCCGCACGATCTCATCTGGTACGCACTGCGAGACCACGGCGTGCCTGAGCTGCTCGTACAATGGGTCCAACTCCTATACAGATGTCACAAAAGCCGCTGTAAAGCGGCAGCTGGGATATCAGAGGAGTTTAATATTACCGTCGGCGTACACCAGGGCTCTGCTCTCTCACCACTGCTGTTCATTCTGGTGATGGACACAATTACACATGACCTGTACACGCCCGCCCCATGGACGCTGCTCTACGCCCGATGATGTGTTCCTGGCCAACCTGTGCAAGGCTGAACTAGAGCACCGAGTCCAACAGTGGCACGACCGCCTCGAGCAGTTCGGCTCCGGCTGAACCTAAAGAAGTCCGAATACCTGACCACTGACAATGAAATGACAGGCTCCATCCACGTGAACGGGCAGGAGCTACCGCGCACCTCCACCTTCAAGTACCTGGGAACTACTCTTGGGGAAGAAGGCCTACTACAAACTGAGGTGGCAGCCAGGATCAATGCAGCGTGGGGCAAATGGAAGTCCGTCACGGGCGTCCTCTGTGACAAGAAGATGCCGATGCGCCTGAAGGCGAAAATCTATAACTCTGTGGTGTGCCCGTGGCCATATATGGCGCAGAGTGCTGGCCGACGACCAAAGAAGTCGAAAGCAGACTCCAGATAATGGAGATGCGAATGCTCCGATGGTCGGTAGGCCTCACCCTACTCGATCGCGTCAGGAACGAAGAAGTGCGCAGACGGTTCAACGTCGTGCCCATCCCCACGGTCATGAGGCAGTCCCGGCTACGATGGTTCGGCCACGTGAGCCGCGCCAAGGAAGAATCCATCATCAAATCTGTAATGAAGGTGACTGTCGGAGGAGCGAGACCACGTGGTAGACCTAAACAACGCTGGATGGACACGATCAAGGCCGATCTAGAGATCGCGAAGGCAGACCCGACACACGTGGCAGACAGAGAGGTGTGGAAGCAGTACTCAAGGACATTAGCGGACCTCGCCCGAGCGCGAGACAAACGCTGAAGAAAAAGAAGAAGAAGAAGATTCTGTTCCCAGATCTGCAGCTATAAAATTGTAACTGTAGATTGCTTCAATGAAAATACACACGGCAAAATATTTATTAGACTCCTGAACTTTTTGGCATAATATTAAACTGTTCTGATGTTTACACGAAAGCATTTATTAAGAAAAGCATTATAATGAATTTTAATATAAGTAAATGTACCTTGCAAATTTCAAAGGTATCAATCTGTACAAGGAGTTTTCTGCATATTTATGATGTAATATTTTATACTTTGTGAAATATAATAGTGATGCATGTATAATATCCCATGTTTTACCAACAATGTTCTTTAAGATTTTATCAGTCTCTCATTCCTTGTACAATGATTAAATGAAACACCCTAGGGTAAAATTTTAGAACAAACAGTTTTAAATGTTTAGAACAAACATAAGCACAACCTAATTGAGATAATAGGGTGCTGATTGTGGAAATTATTTGTTTCCAAGAAGTTAAAAATTGCTATAATTTCAAACTCATCCTGAGAGGAAATATTTTCAGAATCCCACTTTTCCTGTCAAGACTGCATTAACAGAAATTAGAAACAAAATATCCAAAATGGTTGACATTATTTTTGGAATGATGGATTGATGGATGAGGGTAGATTAAGGCAGCCAGTGAGTAAGCCAGCCAGCCAGCCAGCCAGCCAACCAACCAACCAACCAACCAACCAACCAACTAACCAGCCAGCCAGCCAGCCAGCCAATCAATCAGGCTTCTATGGGTTTTTTAGGTTAATAAGTTACATACAGACTGCCAACTCCCCAAAGGATGCCCCCTGACCTCATAGGATGGAATATTTTAGCTACTACAAGATCACTATCATCATTTGTTGCCTGCTGTGTCTTAAGATTTAGAATACTAGAAATTCTTCTAGGGAAGGCATGTCTTCATTTTGTCTAATGGTATTCACTAGCCTAAGCATTTCACTGGGAGCTTTCGGGATATGCAGAGATTTTGAGCCTTTCAAAATTTAAATGCCATTTTAAATTCCCATTTAAAGCTAATGTTCAAGTCCAACCTTTAAAGGAAAATACTTAAATGATCATGTAATTGACACATAAGGGCTTGATTAGCTTCAATATGTTGTTGATAACTTGCAAGTTATGTCTGACTCTTTGTGACCCATAGCACCCCAGGCTCCCCTGTCCTTTACTGTTTCCCACATTTGCCCAAATTCCTGTTCATTGTGTCAATGACACTATCTAATCATCAATATGAAGTACATTAAACACAAAATTTTGAGGGTAACAGGTATCTTTACCGCTCAATATCTTCTCCTTTTTACCATGGAAACTGATCTGTGGTCTGTTCAGGAGCCATTATTCAAATATTTAACTACTGGTTAAAGATTCTGAATCATTCAAGTGACAATGATATTTAAAATTATGTTTTCTAGAGACATAATGGAAAATCCTTAATCAAAGTATTTGGTTGCCAGTATGAGTTTTTTCTTGGAATACTTTTCTTCCCTGAAACTGCCTTGATCTAAACACTTTAAGCTCAAGAGCCCATTATGTAGGTAGATTTGAATATGATTGCAAATAAGTGCTTGGCCTTCATATAAATAGATTACGCATGAAACTGTATGTGGGCTGTACCACCAATTCAACTTCCATTCTTCTCTTAGAAGAGCATTAACAAAACTGAGAACATAGCAATTGAAAAGTGTACTTCCAGGCAGGTATTCTAAGAAAACTTTTCACAATATTAGGCATTGTGAAATGAAGCAGATGAAAAGCTTTTACATTATGATTCAATATATTGTTATATGCTTCTCTTTTATGGAGTTTCTGCCCTTTTGATTAGTTTTTCTTGATCCACCTATGAAGAGGCCCGTGTTTAAAGGACTTGTCACCAGGTGGGGATTATGTGCAGTTCAGAAAAACCCCAAATCCCACTCCTGGCTGGCCCTGCCCATCCCACGCCTCCCCTCCCAGGAGTCCCCATGTGGCTTGTTTTGGATGCAGGTAAGTGTAAGGTGCACGCAGAGGCTCAGGGAGGGCAAAAAAACAGACCGCCTGGAAGTTCAGGAAGGTCAGAAATGGTTTCTACTTCCAGAGAGCTCTGGAGTCCAAGGAGGCTGTTTTCACCCTCCTGGAAGCTTGAGGAAAGCCTCCAGAGCCCACGGAGGGCAAAAACGCCCATCTTGGCTATGGTGCACCATGGCCATGCCCACCCAGCAACCGGGCAGAGAGCCTATTGCTAAAAGTTTTGAAGCCCATCCCTGGTTGTCACCAGTGAAGCACAGCTTGCTCCCTAGTCAGACTAAAGTCTAGTCTAATTTTTCATAGAAAAAAAAAAACTCTTCCAATATGATATGATATCTTTCACAGATGATTGGAACTTGGCAATTTGTTTGGCTTCAATTGGCCAGTTACATGACTGCCACCGTTAACCCATCTATGAGGCTCTGCACCTCTATGCCCTATTATTGTCTGGTTTGCTGGAGAGATACAATCTTACCCAGGAAGATTTCTTAATTGATATATATGGAGCTTGTGAAAAACCTTCCATAATATCAAAAATAGCATCGGAGAAACTGTTGGAAGAATATTGCAATGGAGTCCTTGAATAAAACCCAAAGAAACAGAGTTGATTTAACAATCATAACACAGCTATATTTAGGTGGTCTCAGATTTCTCTTATCTGACCATTCTCTTGGTTGCAGCTCTTCACCCTGTCCTTCAAGGTAATTGTCAAAACCCATTAGACTCTGCCCTAGTTCCAACATGCTTGAGGTATCCGCTTTTGGCTCATATATTTCTTCTCGGTTTCTTTACATTGGCAGCAGCAGCAAGATATTATTCCAACATGACAGCAACATTGATACTGGGAACATTTGGGGCTGAGGACAACTGATTTTAAACAATATTTCCTACTCTTTCATGAATGGAGAAAAGTATGCAACTTATGAATGCAGTCTAGTTAGATAAGCTAGCTAGGCAGTTTATCTATTGCTTTATCATCTCACTCTAGTAATAGAACATTACTTGAAGCAATTGCTTTTCCTCTAAGCGATATGGGAAATGATCATGGGATATATTGTTTTTTTTTAATTTTAGATTGATACATTGTATGTATCTTATTTCTGCTATGAGAGTCAGTTTGGTAGTAGTTAAGGTTTCAGGCTAGAAATCAGGAGACTGAATTGTAGTCATACCTTGGGCACTAAACCAGCTGCTGAGCTTGGGTCAGTTATTCTTTCTTCAAAGTAGGAGGGAAATGGCTAAACACTGCTGAAAAAACCTTGCCAAATCTTGCAAAAAACAAAACAAAACCCTGTAGGGGTATAGCAGTAATCAAGAGTCAATATTAAAGACAAAGGCACACATTGTAGGATTCTCTCTTATTTTATGTTTTGTGATCTATACTCAAAACAAAATTTTTATAGTTACTAGATAGTAGGATATGAATGGAAATATCATATTAAAATGTAAATTAAAAGAATCAAGAAATAGATATGACTACAGAAAATGAGACAAATATGCATATAATTTCTAGCTATTTGATTTCAGTCTCATTCAGTTAAGGGAAAAAATAATTGTATATGATGTTTTCCCAAAATCAAAACACAACACGAGCTTTCATGCAGAAAAGCTGTGTTTCCCCTAAAGGAAATGCATATAGTGAAGCAGAGGGAAAGCGCAAATGAAGCAGAATTTCATAAATGATTTATGAATGCAGAAATAATTTCACCGAACTATGACTAAATATGGAATCTAAGACATGTTAATATTTTCTCAATTTCATATGGTAGGAAATGAGAAAAGATAATAAAGAGGGACACAATAGAATTTAGAAGGTGATTTATACTTAATCAGGTAAAATTGGAATTCTTTGGTAATATCCCATCTGCCTTTTTAGAGAACATGCCACTGGGCTTTATCTAAAAGTTGTTTTCACTAGAAACAGGTTTATTTTTTCTTCGTAGAGACAAATAGAAAATAACCTGTTTGACTTGTAAGAATATAATTACCATTGAAAGGTATTGAAATTTGGAATTGCAGATGTTGGATCCTGCAGAATATGCAATATTGAAAATGAAATGTTCGAAGTTCACTCTTATTTTTCTTGGTATTCTGACTTGTATTTGCAATGGTAACATTCAGGATGATGAACATGTGTTTCTTGATTATTATTATTTATTGTAAATTATTCAGATTGAGACTTGTTCTGGGAACTTCATGGACCTACCAAACCCCTTAACTGTCTTTGAGACAATGTGGAAGCAGTTTTTAATTGGTGTCTTTGTTTTTTGTTTTTTTGTTTCTTGCAACTTTCCAGAGTACATCTTTGTTACTTTGTGGTGGTCTCCCTTATCCATGTTGTAACCTGCTCAAAATCTGCTTAATTTTTTGAAGCTAGCAGTGTTTTATATATTGTGCTATCAAATAATAAAATATTCTTCATCCCATGACATACTTTAAGGGTGTGAAGAAGAAAAAGTCTAAAGCTGAAAACCTAAGTTTTCTATCTTTCTGGTGTTCTATCCTTATGGATTGTGCTCCATGGTATTAAAAGAGCAAGGGACTACATTGGTACTGTAAGGAAGTCAAAGGAGTTGAGTGTTGCTAGAAGAGAGAAAGGAGAAGTAGTTCCAGGAGCAGGTGAAGTTAGATGATTGGAAGCTACTGTAGCTGAGAAAGGAATAACAAGCTTTACAAACAGACTGATTAGCTACAACCAACCAACAATAAGTAATTGTGTTTTCCTTCCTACAAAGGGAGAAGCAACCCAGTAGAAGTAGTTCTCATTTAGCAATCACAATTGGGACTGGCAACTCTGTTGATTAAGCTAGTCATTAAGTGAAAACAAGAGTGTGATTACAATTTTACTTCATTTTTTAAAATTTTCTTTATAGATCTTGCAAGGTTATAATATAAGGACTAATTGTAAAGTTAGAAGAAAGAAAAAGACTAAAGAAAGTTATGCAGTTTAAAAAAGATAAAAGGGAAACCTGTACTACTAATATAATCATGTCAGGAGCTCCAAAGCATTTCTGTATCACTGTTGCTTGGGGGGTGCCCAGTTGGGGGTTCCTTTCAAGTTGCCATTAAGAGGTTACCTGTTTATCTAGTCACAATTGCCTGATTTCAAACTGCTGGATTGGCAGGAGCTGGAGTAAATGATGGAAGCTTACCCTATCCTGTGGTAAGAACCAGCTCCCAAAGCCAATCCTGCTGATCGTCAGCCCAGCCTTCTTACCAGCATGAATCACTGTGCTCCAGTGGTGGGATTCAAATTTTTTTTACTACTGGTTCTGTGGGTGTGGCTTGGTGGCTGTGGCAGGGGAAGGATACTATAAAATCTCCTGTCAGATTTGCTGGTTTTCTGAACTACTCAAAATTTCCACTACCAGCTGTCAAGAACTGGTCAGAACCTACTGAATACCACCTCTGCTGTGCTCCCTGCATGTTGAACGAGGGTAGTCAACCAATTATGAATCCATCTAGTGGTGATGCTGTCTAACTCACATTTTCTATCTTTTCAAGTAGTAGATTGTGGTCAACTTTATCAACTTACTGAAGTCCAAATAGATTATATCCTACAGCATTCCACTGGTCTACTATTTTTGTCACTTTGTCAAGCAATGCAATAAGATATTTCTGGCATGATCTATTTTTAACAAATCCATATTAGCTTCGGTTTATGACTTTGATTGCCTATAGGTGTTCACATATTCATTGTTTTATTATCTTTTCCTGAATCTTCCCAGGTATTGATGTCAGGCTGATAGGTCTATAATTTCATGAATCATTTTTTTATTCCTTTTTTGAAGATGGGATCCAAATTAGCCCTTCTCTAATCACCTGGTATTTTCCCAATACTCCAGAATCTTGAAAGATATAATTCAATTGTTATATGAGCCCATATGCCAACCAGAGGTGGTATTTAGTAGGTTCTGACCAGTTCTGAAGAACCGGTAGCAGAAATTTTGAGTAGTTCAGAAAACAGGCCTCTAACTGGCTCTACCCCCATCTATTGTCTGCCTCCTGAGTCCCAGCTGATCGGTTTTTGTTGCCCTACACAGGAGAATGGAGCTGGAAAGCAAGTTAGTGGGGTGGGAAGGGAATGGGAGGTTGCAGTAACCTCCCCCTCCCACACCTACCAAGCCATGCTCACCAAGCCACACCCACAGAACTAGTAGTAAAAAAATATTTGAATCTCACCACTAATGCCAACACCTTCAGATAAATAGATTGGTGATATATATTAGCTTTAATACATCAGAAAATGTATTTTGTATAATAAGCCAATCTTGTGTCCATAACAAAGAAAAAGCATTCAGTTCCAAGTCTATGGTTTGTGTCATAACAATGAGAACTCTTTCACATAGTGCATGTGCAACATACATGTCTCTGAAAATAAGTTAAACTTTTAAAATTGGGCAGATTTGTTTTTTAAAAAAGACATTTTGACTACATCTGCCATATTTTTCAATATGGATGAATGAAAAATACCTGCAATACATAAATACATATTTATTATTTCTTCTCCTATTGCAATCTCTGGCCTAGCAGATTTGGTTGATGAATGATTGCATTGAAAGCAGAATATGGATAACAGAATATGGATAACAAGAAGAGTGACCTACATAAGTACTACAGACAAAATCAGTACATAAAAACTACATAAAAGGTACTACAGACAAAACCAGTAAGATACTACACAGGCATCACATCAAGACGGCCTTCAAAATAGACAGAAAAAATAGCAGCCATCCTAAGAAACCTCAAAGATAAAACTGACCTGGAAAATCAAGGCATATATGAAGTCCCCTGTGCATTACGCCCTGCCCCATACATTGGACAGACCAATGGAACAATAAGTACCTGCCTGGATGAACACAAAAATGCAGTAAAAAAGCTGGAACACACTTCCTCACTAGTCCAACACATGAAAGCCACAGTCATAGCATCGACTTCAATGGCACCAAAACCCTAGCCACTATAGAAAACCCCAGCTACAGAATTATCAAAGAAGCCAGAGAGATTGAAAAAAGACCTGAAAGCATGAGTAGAAGAGATGACTTCACCAGACTGTCAATTATCTGGAAGCCTGCACTCTCAAACGCTCTCATGGGTGTGGGTCTGGTGTCATTCTTCATGTTAGGTACACAAAGAATCTGAGATGTACATTGATAGAACACTGAATAACAGAGTTGAAAGGGATCTGGGAGGTCATCTAATCCAACTCCCTACACAAGCAGGAGGGCTTATACCATTTTAGATAGGTGATGTCCAGACTCTTCTTGAAAGCCTCCAGTGATGTGGCACCTACAACTTCTGAAGTAAGGCATTCCACCGGTTGTCAACATTAGGAAATTCCTCCCTAATTCTAGGTTGCTTGTCTCCTTGATTAGTTTCCATCCATTCATTCTTGTCTTGTTTTCTGATGTTTTGGAAAATAGTTATTCCCCCTCATCTTTGTGACAGCTTCTCAAATAGTGGAACACTGCTATCATATCTCTTCTAGTCTTTTTTTCACTGGCCTAGGTATACTCAATTCCTGCGAGCATTCTTCATGTCTTAATCTACTACCCCCTAATCACCTTTGTTGTTCTTTTCTGCACTTTCAACACCTTTTTTGTAACCTGGTGACCAAAGATGCAATATTCCAGATGTGGTCTTACTAAGGTTTTATAATGTGGTACTTCATGTGATCTTGACTCTATCCCTCTATTAATGCAGGCAAGGATTGAATTGACTTTTATCGCTGACCTCCTACACTGTTGCTCATATTTATGTGATTGTCCGTTTTGACTCAAAAATCTGTCTCAGTTGCTGGCATTGAGCCAAGTTTGACCTAGTCTGTTCCTGTATAGTTGGTATTTCTTGCCTAAGTGTAAAACCTTACTTGTCACCCTATTTCACTGTACTCATCTCAAATAATGCTAATGATCATGCAAATGATTTTTTTTGCAGAAATGCCTCAATTAAGCAAATTGTCTTAAAAAGGAAAGGGGAGATTAATATGTTTCCTCTTGCATGTGAATATCAAGCTATAGTGTCTATCTCACCATTATGTACCAACCAGCATCTTTAGAAAGACTTGTAAAAATAGAGACACTGATCTAAATCAATATTTCTGCCAAGGAATGAAGTTAAATATTTTGAAAAGCCTATAATGTCAATGTGACATTCAACACAGGGTAAGCAAGAGGAGAAAAGCAGTATGATACTATGGTTTTGTATTGTAATGGTTTGTCATATTGTTGAATATGAAAATATTGATAATCTTGTATTATTCTGCTTGTGCATGTAACTATTTGCAAACTACTTAAGATCAAATGTTTGAATGTTTGGCACTTAGAAAAAAAAAATAACCAGTTTTCAACTTCAGAGATTGATTTGCAAGTTAATCCTCTTAATCCTCACTTAACAACCGATCATTTACTACCATTTGAAGTTAAGATGGACCTTCCAAAGCTACTAATAACCCAATTCCAGATTTCAAACAGCCACAATTACACCCTCATTCTCCAGCTATATGATCACATTTTGGGCATTTGACAATCAACTCACATTCATGGCTATTTGTACTGTCTTGTGCTCATATAACCATAATTTTCAGTATTTTCCATCAGTTTCTTGCACTTACTTCTGGTTTCTGAGAGATAAAAACATTCACTGAAGAAAACAGGTTCTTTTAGCAATAGCCACACTCACTTAATGTCCGTGGCATTCACTTAACAACTGTCACAAAAAAAACATTGTAAAGTTGGACATGGTGACCTGGTTGCCTCTTGAACAACTGCCATGACTTATGAATACAATTCCAAGCTCATTTACTGTCATAAGTCAAGGACTACCTACACAGCATAGCATGGACTAAATCAGTGTCTATCAAAAAGGCAGATTCACTACTTAACTTTTTTTAAAAAAAATTGCCTCCATCAGTCATGACTTTCAGATGTTAAAAGACAGCTCTATTCCACTGGACAATGTGCTCAAAGAATGATAGATTTGTGGAATTGTAAGGGAGTGAGCTTGAAAATTTTCTATTCCAAGTCCCTGCCCCGGGCGGAAAACCTCATACCATCTCAAACAAATGTCTGTCTAGTCTTTTCTTAAAAACCTGCAGTGATGAAGCACCCACAGTTTCTGGAAGCAATCTGTTCCACTGCTTGTTAACTCTTAGAGGCAGGAAATTCCTCCTTATTTCAAGTCTGGATTTCTCTCTTTAATGTTTCTGCTTTTCAGTTCGTGTCTTATCCTCAGGTGCTAGGGAAAATAAATGGATTCTCTGTTTGCTGTGACAACCCTTCATGTATTGGATGTCTGTTATCATATCTCCCTTTATAGCCTTCTCTGTTTTTGGCTAAACATACTGTGTACCCTTTTAAAAGTTTTTAGGCATATTCATTCTTGATGTTTTTATTGGGGTTTTTTCTTCTTCATTTTTTAAAAATGTTTCATTGTTTTAATTGTAATATATATCTTTTGAATTGTAAGCTGGCCAGAGTCATTGACTGAGGTGAAAGACTATAGAAATTGAATGATTGAATGAATAAATGAATGGATGAATAGATGGATGGATGGATGGATGGATGGATGGATGGATGGATGGATGGATTTAGCTTCCAAGCTCATTACCAACTCATTGGTTTATTCTCTGTCCATTTTCTACTTCCTAACATTTTATTCCTAGTATGGCAACTGGAACTGGACATGGTATTCCAAGTACATTCTGAACAATACAACAAACCAATCAATTCATGATATTGAGTCTGTTCATGTAGTCCAAAATTGCAATGGTTCTTTAGGTAACTGTACCTCATGGTGGCTCATGCTTAACCTATGAGTTACTAGGACACCCTATCCTTCTTACAAAGATTATGGCTAGGTAAGGTGGTGCCTATCCAGTGCCTTTTTCCTGCGTACGTGCAGAACCATTCATTAGTCACCATTTAATAACATATTTTTTTAAATAGGTCCCAATGTTATTCATTGTTTGCCAGACAGCTGTGTTAGATTTGAATTTAACCCAGAGGTGGTATTCAGCAGGTTCTGATCAGTTGTGGAGAACCGGTAGTGGAAATTTTAAGTAGTTTGGAGAACCAGCAAATACCACTTCTGCCATGTCCACCAAGCCATACCGAAAGAACTGGTAGTAAAAAAAATTGAATCCCACCACTGATAACCACATTCATCTATAGCCAAGTTTTGCATTCATATTGTTTTTTTCCACCTATTTACCTGTTACTAATTTCTCCATAAAAAGTCAGTAGTTATACTAATCATGGAAACAAAGAAATCCAATTTTTTTTAGAGAAAATGTTTTACAAATTAGTTGCAAATAAGTAGCATATTACAAGGCTAAAGGCCAGTGTGTGTGTTGGTGGATGTGAGCTGCACTTTTGAGGGAGAAGAATCTTCTGATCTTTATATGTACACTAGTTTATACTTTAGGATAGTAAACTTGATTTATGTATCCTCAAGATTATTGTTTGCAGCTCATAGAAAAATATCTTTTTTCTCAGGCGTTCAACATTAAACACAGATATAAAACAAAGCTTATTTGTGTATAGGTGCAATCTGTAACATTTTACAATATGTTAGTTCCAACCACATGGTATTGTAGAATTGTTGTTAAAATTCTTCACTGAGTTCAAAGTTGAAAAGTAAAGTAAGTTACCACTGCAAAAGCACTAAAATGCTCTGTCCCAGCAATTAACATCTGAATAAAGTTATAGGGTTGTTGGTTTTTTTTTTGCATTTGTCACAAATAAATCAGCTGTGTTTATGGGTTAGGAGGAAGATTCTAATATAATAAAGACTTAGGTATTAAAAGCTCTGCATGAGTTAAAAAATATTTAGAATATAATTTCATCCTGATTGAGAGAAGCTAATATTCATTTTGATATATGGATTACTAGTAACATTAGGAGACCTCTTGATATATAATAATACTTCCTCAGGATATTAATTATTGTTTCATTTATTTATAATGTTATGTTTTGTGCTTCCTTTGAAAATGTCAGAGCAGCACACAGCATTGTTTTGGGGGGATCTAAAAATTCTTGTGGGAGAAAGGAGAAGGGGGCAATATAACAATGTTAACCATAATGTGTCAATCAAGATGCTTTATCCATTTGTATTTTCATTTTGTTTCCTTACTCCAGAAGCCCAAATATGCACAAACTGAGACCAAAGGCAGGAACAAACAACTATCCATAGTTTGTTGTTAAATTATAATCATTAATGTGAGATACTATAAAAATATAATTGATAGGAATAATTATATCAACAGCATTTAATTAATATTTTAATTGGATTGTTTTTTTTGCTTTCTGTTTTGGCCCCATCTACATTTTGGCCTTAATCCTGTGTACTTTTTGGAGCACAGTTGTTCCAAATGCTTTTTAAATAGAAAAGTGAGGAATTGAAAAAAATTAACAGCAGCAAGAATGCTTTATGCACAGAAATAGAAAGATGTTCTAATTCCCAAAATGAGTGAGTAGGTGGAGAATCTGATGGAACTACCAGTGATGGCTAAATTAACTCCTCTAATCATAGAAAATAATACACCTGACTCCGTTTCTACTTGGAAACCACTGTTGGACTTTGTTCTCAAGACAGAAAAAATAAAAAATAAAACTTTGATGTTGGTTTTTGCTGATTACATAAGATTGTTATTCTGGAAGTGGCTAGTACATATTATATAAAAGTAAAAAGTTGAGGCAGTAATATTATTATTTTATTCGAATGCGCTAACAAATGTTGAAAGTTGATGCTTTCTTTCTTTTTTCTCTTTATCCTACACTTCTTTCTCTCACCTCTTCCATTTTTCCACTATTTTCATTTAATTAGTATTTTATACTTTGACAAATTTAATAAAATTATTGAAAAGAAAAAATGACAAAGAGAGATCTCAAGAAAAATAGACAAAATAACCCAGCACTGTACTTATAGCTACAGATATTTTATTAATAGACTGATTCATAGTAACTCTTTATTTTTCTGGTCAATGTATGAATTCTCTTCCTAAAAGACTATTTCTTTTAGAAATGTTGCTTGTGTTGTCTTAATAACTAGTGGATGTTTCTATTTTTAAACTACTACATAATTTTATATTTTTCCTTAGTTGTACCTTCTTAAAATTTGAAGGTTGAAAGTATTCAAATACTTCAAAAACAATAAATTGAAATGAAACATTGCATTATCCAATTAAATAAGGGACAATTGCAAAAGCCGCAGAAAAATGGCATAACAAAAATAAAAAAAGAGTCTTCATCTTCTAAGCGAGAATATACCAAAGGGGTCAAATACAACTTTTATTGATTGTCAAGAAAGTAGGTCTTAGTAATAAATTAGCTCTCTGTGTCTATGATCTCAAAATGTCTTCTCCCTCACACTTGTATTTTTCAGCTTGTTAGACTAGTAACTTTTCAGCATGAAAAGATGAGATATATATTTGCTCATGAATACTAAAAGATTCATTTTCCAATACCATTTTTCAGGATTTTCTAACCAAACATAAAAATAATAAAAAGAAACCTGTTTTCTGTCTATACAAAAGATTTTTTTTCATAGAAGTTAGAAGACATTAAGAGACAATTTAGGATATTCAAAGTAGACATGCCTGAAGAGCTTAATCTCCATACAGTCTGAGGTGTTTGTTTCTGTGGGACTGGAAATATATCACTCCCTCAATCTCTCATTTAGAAAGGGGAATTAGTCTATTTGATTTCCATTCCAGAAGTGACTTCTTCCTTGAAATTTAGATTTCCAGAGCAAATGAAAGGAATCTGGATACCTCCTTTCAGAAGCTGAAGGCACTTTTCCAAGGCAGGCCCAAGTCCACTGGTCTCTTCACTCTAATTATGCCCACTTTAAAAAATCAGCTGTTTTACAAGAGTTTTAAGTGAATACTTTTCATTATGTAGTACAACCAGAGGTAATATTCAGCAGGTTCTGATCAGTCCTGGAGAACCAGTAGAGGAAATTTTGAGTAGTTCAGAGAACTGGCAAATACCACCTTTGATTGGAGATTTTACAGTATCCTTCCCCTGCCATGCCCACCAAACCACGCCCACAGAACAGGTAGTAAAAAAAAATTCAATCCCACCACTGAGTACAACCCAACTATTTTCAATGAAAACAAAGTCTATCAGTGAGAGCTTTGTATGGCAACTGGAATTTATATCAGAAGAGCTATTCAGCCAAATGCTTGTATCAACCCAGTGTTCCAAGCCTATTACTTGGAATCCTGACAGCTTGTTTATGAGCTATTACAGAACTGCCCACCGATGTACTAATACATTCTCTTGAAGACCATTCTAGAAGATGTTATTGTTGTTGTTGTTGTACTACTAGTCTTCCATTCTACAGGATCCACCATATTTCAAACTAGGACTTCAAAGACAGAAATAAAAAAAAAATCACAATCTTCTCATAATGAATGAAACTTCTGTCACTCTTTTGCTAAGTCTAAGACACTATGGCGGTGTCCCTGCTCCTATTGACCATATTTGTCTAGGCATAATTTCCTGGGGCTACACTGCATCAACATGAGCATGATTAAAACCAGATGGGGAAAAGGGACAGAACCAGAATTGAATGAGAGCCATGAATTCCCTTTTGACTGTCTGCCTTTTGTTTTCTTGCTTCCTATTTTCTCTCTTTGCATTTCAGATTATTTTCTTTTCTTTCTTTTCCTATCTCATGCAGGAGGTCTAACACAGATAGACAGATGGCTCTTGCCAATGTACAAATGGCTTGAATTGCAATTTCCTTCTAAAATTAGGTGATGAGCCACCAGAAATTACACCAAAGTTCACATATGGTTGAGGGATCACATGCTGCTTATCCCTGTTGTACGAACAATTTTATGAGTATAAATTATTAACTCCTAAACCACACAATCTGTGATGTTTATTCATTGCAAAAGATGTGCATTATTAGACTATGTCTGATATTTAGAGTCAGCCAAGCTCAGAGAGAAGTAGGGACCCCTCATTATCTGAGCTACAAATAATCTGTTTTATTGATTCAGAGTCAAATTGGTCTAACAGTAGCTCTCTGTTTTTCTTTGCTTTACTTACTTTTAAAAGACTTATCCTTAAATAAAAGATGAAAATAAGGAAAAATGAAGTGGAACAAAACATCCTTCACCTACTAGATACATACCTCAGCCTCATTAAAGTCTGATTTCAGTAAAATCTTAAAAGAGCAGTGATATATCCTTTTATAATATGTCCAAAGGTTAGGCATTATATTGTTTGCATAAACAGTGGAAGGGAAAGTTGAATCACAAAATTGTCATTTCAGATTTGTTTTTGTTTTACTACTTCAAATACCAGTCCAAATTGGATAATTTACAATTTCTCACCATAATCTTTTAATGTATTCAGTTGAACCGTGATGAGAGAAGAATACTTGTATTCTTTAAAAATACTTTTTCTTACTTCTCTCAGGCCTAAAACTGACACCAGTCTGAAGATGCACTTTGCAAATTTAGGACTCTCTGAAAATAATAAATATCTAATTGCATTGAAAATCTGGGGTTAAGCATGTCACTGTATAAATCAACCTGAACAACACATTATGTTCTATTTCTCCAGAAACTGATCTAACCCTTGTCATGATTGATTCAATACAAACCTCAGAAAATAGTAGCCTGCCAAAGAAGATTGCTACAAAAAAGGATAAATACATTTACATAAATTATATCACCTTAAACTATTGAATACAAGTTGCCTGTGTGTGTTTAAATATAAGCAGTAGGACTCATTGAAATCTAAAAATAGATCTGCTTTACCTGTAATTCACACAGGCTTATTACAACTTAATATATGAAGTAGGACCTTACATTTTCTTCTATGATTTGCAAGTGAAAATAGAGGAGGTGAGAGAAATAGAAAAATAGCAGAAAAATAAAAATGATAATGTTGTTCTAACTATTCCAGATAATTACCATCCAACCTTCTTTTTCTCAGTGAAGATAGTTGAAAATGTGGTTAAAAAATGATTGCAAAGGCTCTTGAAAGAAATTATCTGGATGCATTCCAATAAGGTTCAGGCTACAACATAGTATGGATACCACAGGTTCTGACCAGTTCTAGAGAGTCGGTAGCAGAAATTTTGAAATGAGTTAGAGCATCAATCAAGAATGTCATGGCTCTGAAGCTGTTCCATCTGAGCCTGTGGAACGTCAGCCTAAGAAAGAAGAAAGCCAGTATCACACAAAGCTGATCAAAAGCCCCAAGCTAAGTACATGGACCTGTCTGGTATACTTGAAGTAAAGCCTCCCAGTCCCTGGACCAGGCAAATAAAAGAAGAGCAGAATATAGGAAATCTATTAGGTTATTTTCCAAACAACAGAGTAAACATTCTGATTGCAGTTTATATAAGAGGCTTATTTTACCTCAGTTCTCTTTGCTGGCCCATATGTGATTCTTGTGTGTGAATTCCTTTCTTGGGCCTTTGAACCGGCTGACATCTTTGATTCAACTCTTGGACTGACCTTAGAGAACTCTTCTGCATGCTCCTCTTGAAAACAAACGTCACAGGCAGGCTTATGTTTTGTTTAACATTGCTCACTGAATTGCTAACTGTGTTTCCCTGAAAACAAAACTGATAACCTCTCAAGAAATGTGTGACTGTGTCTGAAACCTGAAACAAGACAAAGGTTTGGTGTTATCAATATATTGGCACCAAGTTATACATCTTGACTCCAAGCTGACCTGGTGATCCTGCAAATAGCCTACCATATTGTCTGGATATTAAGTTTGGAGGCAGGGAACAGACTGAGTCTCAATTCTATCAAGACCAAATTGTGTTGGGTGCTTGGTTCCCTGATCTTGAAGTTTTTCACCTTTAGTCTTGCTTGGGATGGCACTTGGGGGCTTTCCTGGATACACAGACCCTGCTCAAAAGGCAGGTGGGAGTAGTGGTCCAGGAAAACTTTTGCACAAATCTATCTTCTACACGAGTTGTGCCTATTCATACAATTTAAGAGATAGTCAGTCATAAAGTACCCTAGGCATATGGTTCAATTATTGCAATGCACTCTACATGGTACTACTCTTGAAGACTACCACCTGGTCCAAAATTCAGTAGCTAAGATGAGTATATTTGATATACCAATGGGTGGTTGGTACTCCATTAACTGCCTTAATTGCCACTTTGAGTTATATTGTAATTCAAAGTATTGTTTGGCACCTATACAACTCTTCAGACATAAGGCATCTTTCTTTAATGGTGGCTGCCCATTAATATCAGGTATTCTTGGCATTCTATTATTGCATTTAGAGCGGTGTATTATTTTCTGTTGTTGAATCTCTCACTGGAATAACATACCCTCAGAGATCTGAATGGTTCTCCCTGTTCCACAAATTTTTGAAACTGTGGCTGTGCTCCCAGGGCTGAGATTAAGTTCATTATGGAGCCCCTGATGTTCATCAGTTTTCTAAACATTGCCATTGCTTTCTCCTGTTTTCCAAAGACACTCCAGTTGCCATCTACATCTCTATGGAACATTATCCTAAACATATTTGGATAAAATCTCAGATCTTCTTGAAATTGGACAATGGTTGAGCAGATCCTGTGGGCAGGAGTTATAGGTGTCAAGACTGAATTTAATTTGGTGGTGGGATTGTATGAATTCAATTTGACACACTTGAGGATTGGAAGGCGGCGGCGGGGGGGGGAGACCTGAGGTGGATGAAGCTCCAGCCAAAACAACATAGCTGGGTGATGAGTCAGCTACATTCAAACTGCTGCTTGGCCGGAGAAAGGAGGAGCAAAGTTGCCTGGAAACTAATTCATATCCTGATTGGACAATGTGACTTATTGGTTTGGAATGAGAAACTTTTGGTTATAGTGATGTGGAATCCTGGGAAACTTTCAATACTGGCTTCCACCAGTTAGTGCCAAGATATGTAATTAAATTAAATAGTTATTTGAGGAATTACAATGCCTCTGAGTTTGTTTTATGATGATTGCATTACTTGGAACCTGACACTAGGACTGTAGGCATGGTTCTCTTGATTATCTGGAAAGAGATTCAACTTATTGGTCCTAAAGAAATGGGCAGGACTTAAATAAATGTAAGTTTTGACACTTATGTTTTAGGTCCATGTCTCTCCTGGCCGAGTCAAGCTTCCTGGTAAGTAATCTGTGGTTAGATCCAAACTGCAGTGAACGCTCCTTTGCAAGAGGGGAAATTTGAAAGAGGCAGTCATCTGTTTTCTCCTTAAAAAGCCATCCTTGGATTCAATATTATCAAGGGTTTGATTCTCTTTTCACCACATCTATAGGAAGTTTCTGAAGTAATCCATTGACAACTGTGTATCATCAATATATTGATGATATTGATTATACATCTTTTCTCGGAGTTGCACAAGGTCTGAATGAAGGTTTAATAGTTTCAGAACCCTATAAGATTTCAAAACCCTATAAGATTGAGTGTCTATGGGTTTTTGAACTTTCTGATTCAAGAACTGTCCTGCCAGTAAGTCTGCATGAACCCTCCCCACCCTCCCCATACAAAGGTAGAGTGCAATCTGGGAGCCGTAAGTCCTTCTAGTGAAACAGATGGAAACCATGGCTAGGAGAGACTTTGGACAAATAGATTTTGCATGCCTATTGAACATAGCAGGAGATCCTGCTCTTGGTCACTCAAAATTGTGCATTTACTTCTGATCACTACTCATATTCACCTTGCTGGAAATATATATCAGAATGTTTTTCGAGCAGGAACACAAACATGCCTACAGCTGCAGATTCTTGACTTTTTGTCTTCATTTTGTTTCTTAAAGTGAGTACTTTTTTTCATTTGCTTATTTGTGAACTCTTCTCAGGATCTCAATTTAAGAAAGTACATATTTTTAATTTATGGGAAACAATTTGTAAGAAACTTTCCCTTGTATTCCCTTGCAAACTCATCTTTATTCACTCAGGGAGCTTGCTCCCTGTAACTGATTTACTTATGTTCCCTCTACAATCTCTGCTTACTCAGCAGAAATCCAGTAATCACCTACAATGGGCAATTAGCAGCTCTCAAGGACATATCCCTTGCAATCAACAGCTATTCATGAAATCAGCGTTCTCCATTCGCTTATGAGTACATAGTCATCTCTTTTCTTTAGCTTTTTCTCCTGTTGACAAATTCTGCTTTGCTCCTTCTGTTTCCTTGTTCAATGAGTTCACTACATAAACATTGTCTCAAATAGTTTCCATGAATGGTCTGAATCTGGATTTAAGGAAATCGGTTCCAACAACTTAACCGCTCAACTGCTCATCAATAGCAAGGATAAAACAGTTAATCTTGTAGCAGTGATCCAAAGGAAATTTGTATGCTAATACATTTCTATATGAAACTTGTATTTAATTTATTCTTTAAACCCCATTGCAATGAACAGGAATCATTTTCATTTATAGATTATTTCAAGAATGAGAAAGTGATTTTTTTTCTTTCCAAACAGAATATTATAATTCACTTTTCTATGTTTTACAGTTTTGGCTTTTTCCAGAATATTGGTCCACATGCATCTGGCAACAAATTGGTGAAGCTCTGAAGGTTTCCTGGAAAACCATGTGTGTATGTGTGTGTATGCACACACATGTGTATGTGTATGATTTATTTCTTTGTTTTACATAAAAAAATTGCTATCTACCGTGCTTCTCTGACAATACACCCCATCAATAGGAAGGCCCAGCATGTTTTCTAGGCATAAGGTGAAACTAAGCCCCTCCCCCAAAATTTAGGTCTATTTAAACCATGTGTTCCCCACCATTTCTCACATCGCTTGAACTATATGAGATGAAGAGAAATGGGGGGGGCAGGGGAGAAACTTGCCTTTAGGAGCCCCTCACAGGTAGCTTTGGATAGAACACCCCGCAGGCAGACTCACCTCTATTGGCCGATAAAAGCACCCCAAGGGCATAATCGCCTTGCCCTGAGGCCGCTTCTATTAGCTGATAGAAGCGCCCCGAGGGCAGAGTCACCAGCCGCTTCTATCGGCCAATAGAAGCAGCCTCGTTGTGAGGCATGGCTATGCATCAGGTTCCCAACGGCAAACTCAATCGTGTACATATACCATTGTCAGAGTAAATATCAGCCAATCTCAAGATTCCTGTTGCATTTCTGCTTCCTGAGCCAGCCGCTCTTCTTCATCTGCTCAGATAGCCCTATTTCCGCCCTGCCCCGATTTCCCACTGCAACCACTTTGATGGAATGGGTTGCAGGAGGGGCGTGAAAGAAGCTGATTCCACCTATCACCTCCAATGAGCAGTTCCAGGCCCCTCTGCTTAGGCTGCCAACTAAGGGAACTCACAGTTTACTCAATTGCTCAACTGGTTTCAAAGGGAGGTCGGGGGTGGGGTGTCTTTGTGTCCCTTGTCATCCACTCACATCTTCCAGGGGGAAGGTATGCTTTGTGGGGGAAAGCAGAGATTGTTGTCTATACAACTGTGAGCTAAACAGCCTGCCTTTCTCCTACCTTCTTCTCGAGGTTTTGTTTGCAGCCCAACCACTGACAGGAGGTTGAGTCCAGCTGGTCCATTGGTTAGGTTAGCTTAAAGTCCCATCTGCTTGGGTGCCAAATTGTTGGAAGAAATATCCTTCTGGGTTCAGTTCCAAATGGGGAAGAAAGACACTGGAAAGATGGTGACTGCTTAGAAAGATGCTTTAATGGTAGACAGGATCACATGGCTTGGTGAAGAAAGAAGGGAAAAGGACTGAGATGCTGAGAGTCCTTAGTTATACAACCTCTGTTGGGCCCCACCTTAGTGTTTCCTGTTCCTGTGTAAGAAATATATCCAATTGGCTGTCATACTCCCAGGGACAGGTGTCTTAGCTAACTTTGTAGGCTTTGTCTGGACCACATGGCTTCACCTGAGTGCTAGCTGATGTAATCTTCCCAGGCCAGATGGTGAGATGGGCAGAGGCTTTTATTATGTAGAATATTCTGGCCTAGCCCTTAATGGCCCACCCATTAACAAAGTGGAAGTGAGCTTCTGCTTCTGAGTTTCTACTTCTCTTTTTAGGGGAAATATTCTGCCTTTTTAATATTTCATTTTTCTAGGAGGGGGGTGGGTGCTAACTTCCAACACTACAACATATGAAGAATGATTGCAGGAATTGGGTATGGCCAGTCTAGAGAAAAGAAGGACTAGGGATGACATGGTAACAGGGTTCCAGTATTTGAGGGGCTGCTACAAAGAAGAGGGCATCAACTTATTTTCCAAAGCACTGGAAGGCAAGACAAAAACAAGGAATGGAAACTAATCAAGGAGAAAAGCAACTTGGAACTAAGGAGGAACTTCCTAACAGAGGGAACGGTTAAAGTGGAACAGCTTGCTTTCAGAAGCTGTGGGTGCTTCATCACTGGAGGTCTTCTGCATGAGGAGTGGGGGTTGGACTAGAAGAGTTCCAAGGTACCTTCCAGCTGTTTTCTGATTCTAATTCTGATTCTGAATGCTAGAATGCTTTTATTCTTGAGGATACCTACATTCTCTAGTCAAATAAAATACTTGTTTGGTAATGCACAAAGAGCCAAGCCATTTCTTTATTCATTTAATTTTTTGTTACATAAGCAGATGCTGATGATCTATTTTTTGTCATCCCCCCTATTCAAAATGTTGACTCACATTACTCTGTTACTGCACTGAGTGGAAATATGTTACATCTGCTTGATCCTAATTCAAAGTGCTGAGCTGTTTGTTATAGTACAAGACATTAAGTTATTGCACTTCCTTCATGGTGACAGAGTATTTTGTAAAAAAAAAAAAACAGTCTGTCCGTATTTGTTTGTTTGTTTCTAAAATAACTATTTTGAAATCTGACTCATCTGGATTATTCATCAATTCTGGCAAGTGTACAACTTAAATCTTGGAAAATTAAAAGCACCAATACTGATTCTGTTGCAAATGCACGAAGGCTTTCATGATTTATTACCTGACCTGCTTGCAGATTTCAGGATTGAATAAATTAAAAATAAGGCAATCTAAATTTTAAAGCTACCCAAATAAAATAATGAAGAAAGAAATATACCATAATGTTTTTTTTTTTAATGTATTCTCTTCCATGGTTATTGCTAAGAATTTGAAACATTATTGTATTCTATGGAATGTATTCCATGATGAGACAGAACAGTTCTTATGGAACTGAATATAATTCTTCAGAAATAATTCAATCATCATTTCTTTCTCAGGGATGTTACATTTTATCAGTGCATTTTAATGCAGATAGCTTTGAGTTCATTTTGAAAATCAAGACCATGAAAGGAAAATGTTCTTTCATCTATGCTCCGCAAATTGCAAAAGTTTATTCAAATCAATGTCAGTTTCAGGTGAAGAATCCCCAGACTTGCTTTGGAACAATTAGTGTTTTCTGTTTGGTTGATGTTTTTTTTTTTACTGCATTTCATCAGTGCTTGATTTTTTTTATGATTTATGTAAATGTTTTATATATTTATTTATTTTTTGCAAAGGCATCCAATTGCTATCCCAAAGTTTCAGAGCTACCAAGAAGCTAGGAGAATTTCTAAGATGAATCGACACTGCCACTTGCATGCTGTTGTTAGTCTGCTAACGAGCCACAGTCCAGCTCCAGGGAAAAAACATAACTGGGAGAAGAGTGATAAGAAATAAGGAGAGAAAGGAGAATGAAATGACCCTGTTTTGCAGGGGTGTCAAAATCAATTTAATTGAGGGCCGCATCAGGGTTGTGTTTGACCTTGGGGGGCAGGCAGAGTGTGTGTGGCCAGGGTTGGCATGTCCAGCTTGATGTCATTCATATTGCAGACACTTGTGGGGGCCCAAGCACTCTGCCAGTGAAAATGGGCTCCTGAGCTCCATTTTCAGCTACAATGGCATCCTGCAACCTGCTGTCAGCAAAAACAGAACTTGGAGAGCCATGAGCGGCCCTCATGAGCTCTGTTTTTGGCTGAGATAGAGTCCTGTAACCTTCTGCCAGCAAAAATGGAGCTCGTTTTCACTGGCAAAGGCACAATGGACTGGTCCTTTGCTGTTTCCAGGGTAGCCCCATGGGCCAGATCTAAGCATACCACAGGCCAGATGTGGCCCACTGGGTTTAAGTTTGACACTGTTGCCCTTTTGAGTGGTCCAGTCATTATTTTTTCCAGCACAGAAAACTGCCTAAGTCTTTTGTTTTTAAAAAATATTTTTATTAAACCTCTTCCAACAATTTATAATATATCAATACATTAAACAATGTTACACTATTGTCAACATTCATATATTATTTACAGTGTTACTTTTGTATCTACTTTCTAACCAGGTGTACCAGGTGTACCAGAACAGATAATACTCAGATTCACTTCTATCTTTTAACTCTAAGGTCAGCCTGTCCATCTCTGTGCAATCCAAGCTGCCTAATTATTTTGATTCAACTTTTTAAATCATATTGGAGAAATTTCTTACCTAGGAAAACTTATTTATGCAGCTCAATCCCCTCTTGAATCCCTGGAGAAATAGATTTATGGCTAGTGTGCTGGACAATATGACAAAGAATTGCTTCCGGTTTGGGCTTCTTCGGTGACGGACCAAAATCACGATTGTCCGTGGTTTTGATCCGTGCTCACTGTTGGAGCGCCCTGAGCCACCCGGATTTGGGGCTGAAGCCATCCCATAGAGGTGGTGAAGAAGGGGGAGCCATAAGCGGAGTTGAGGAGAGCTGCATCTTTCCTCCTCGGCTGGCCATCACTTCTTTCCCAAAGGCAGCTGCAGCAGTGGCCAGAAATGGCCATCTCAAAGAAGAACCTGACTGGACAAGATTGTGCAGGAGGAAGTTTAAAGGAGAAAGTTTGACTGACCGGGTTGAATGGAGAACATCTATTTAAGGTACCTGGAACCTGAATTTTAAAGACTAATACTATTCCTAAAAAAGATTTTAAGCTGTGAAAGAGAAAGGGAAAGGAAATGGAATTGGCTTTTTTTCCTCTAACATCGACAGTTTTAATTGACTTGGAACATTAAGAAGAGATTCGAATAAAAAATTGATACTAATCCACTTTGACATTAATAGGCTATGTCTAGCTGAAAATAAAGTGTCAAAGGGATAAAGGTTCTTGGATAATTTAAAAACTTTCTTTAAAAAAAGAAAGAAAGCAGCAGAAGGAAAAAGGAAAAAAGAGGGTAGAATCTGGAAAAGACCACCTGGAACTAAAAAAAAATTGATAGTGGAATTTTAACAAGGCTTGCAAAAGATACATTGTAGCTGAACCTTTGTTACAAGAGAACAAAGCCTCTGGAAAGAGAAAGTGAGAAAAGAAGCAAGAAACAGTTTTGGATTATTGGATGATTCCTGAAACTTTGGATGGAGGATCCTAATAAAATAAAATAAAATAAATTGGGGGTTGTTTAAAATTTTTAAAAATGGCATCACTCCTTGAAGAGTTAAAAATGAGACTTAAAGAACAAAAAGAAGAAGCACAAGATGGAAGAGGATCTTTTGGCTTCATATTTCAATTTTTAGAGATGGAGATCTTGAACTATGAAAAACAACAAGAAACACTGGCAGAACAAGAAGGGCGGGATAATAAAGAAGCCATCTTTAATGACCAAGCAATTTTAAGCGAGGTAAAAAAAGGGAAAGGGGGGAAAGGGAGCTAAAAACTTAAGCATTGAAGCAACAACAACAAAAAAAGAGTAATTTGAAAAGTAATCATAATATCAGGAAGAAGCAGAAGCGGGGATCACAGAAGGGGGAATCAGATAGAAAAGGGAATAAAAAGGGGAGGAAGAAGAAGAGAGGGAAGCGGGAAAGGAAAAGAAGCTACAAAAGACAGAAACAAGATATAGAAGTACAGGAAAAATGTACAAGAATTAAAGGTATAAACTATTTAAAAGACACAACTATTTTCTATTTAAAAGAGACAATGGTTAAAATTTAACTTCAGGAGAGGATTCTGCAAGGGTGCATGGTCTAGCATTGTTATATAATACGTTAGATGATTAAAGTGATAGAAAAAATGTCTATTGATGTGTAGTGGAATATTTGTTTGTAAATAGAATAAGGCTCTCAATGATTTAAAAAGAACGTTTAAAAAACTGAAAAGAAACATGGAAGATTTTTATCAGTTGATAAGATGAATAAGAATAATAACTTTATTGACTACTGTTAATAACTATTGTTTGGTTTTTTATTTAAAGACAGTAATAAGTAAAATATGAAATATAGATGATTAAAGTGAAAGACAACTGATATTACTAGGTAATGTTAAAAGAAATAGAAATGTAAAAGATTGTTATTAATATTAATGGCAGAGCTGTACCTGAATAGAATAATTATTCCATTTACTATTGTTATACATATATAAACAGATATATATACGGATCTTTGGTTGTTCGGGTTTTCTCCCGCGTAAGATTCAAAGTATCTAGGCAACGTTTCGATGAAGTCTCATTCATCATCTTCAGGCTTCTGTCTTCGGCTCTTGCTTCTCAGACTGATTTCTCAGACTGCTTCTCAGACTGATCAGTCTGAGAAGCAAGAGCCGAAGACAGAAGCCTGAAGATGATGAATGAGACTTCATCGAAACGTTGCCTAGATACTTCGAACCTTACACGGGAGAAAACCCGAACAACCAAAGATCCACATACAAATACCCGCGAGAATCTCAGAAAACAGATATATATATACATATATACTTTTTTTCTTTTAAGAATTTAGTGTGTATTTTAAGGGAATGTACCAAGCAGAATTTGATTGAAAATAGGTATGCGTTATAAAATAGAGGTTAGAAAATGAATGTGATAACTGGAAAGATGTAACTTAAATTTTAAATTAAGGTTTGAAAAAAGATACAAAAGTGTTACACTCCAGTCTAGTAATTACAGAGGAAAATTTGTTTTATGAGAAAAGATAATATGAAATTGTAAACAGGACAGACAAAAGTATAAAAATATTGATTAGAAAGATTTTAAAAATGAGAAAAAGATATGTAATTGAATTAAGAAAGGAATGAGATAATTCAAAATAAGGCTATAGATATATAAGGCTATAGAATGAGATAATTCAAAATAAGGCTTGAGGGAAAAGAAAGGGAAAAGCTATTGAAAAAATTGTGAAAATAGTTATAAGATATGGATTAGAACGTATAAGATAAATATGTATTGAGTTTATGTCTGTATGGAGAAGTGATAGCCCGGGGCCATGCTGTTCTCAAAAAAAGATATTTTATTTGTATTTGTATGTTTTGTAAAAACTTAAATAAAACTTTTATAAAGAAATAAAAAAAATTGATTCAACTTTTTAAATTGTATTGGAGGAATTTCTTACCTAGGAAAACTTATTTATGCAGCTCAATCCCCTCTTGAATCCCTGGAGAAATAGATTTATAGCTAGTGTGCTGGACAATATGACAAAGAATTGCTCATCTGGCTACTAGTACCATGAAAAGTTCAAGAAGACTTTTGTAGATGTTGGAATTTCTAGTTGAAGTTCCAAATAAAGTATCTCATCAGGAAATATTCATTCACTCTTGCACATCAGTAAGGAGAAAATGTCATCTCCAACGTATGAAATGTTAGTTAAACTGTCACCAAATTGTTTTGGAATTAAATCTCATTAGGTAGACATCCTTGCCAAATTCTTTACTTCCATCTTAAAGGCCCTGTTTGCAAACCTTTTGCTAAAATACCAATTTTGATATGATTTCCAATTAAAATATTAGAAAAACATCATACATGAATTGTGTCAGCTCTCTAAAGCAGAAAAAAATTGATAGAAGAAAATATCTGTGGCTCAAGGTTCTTGGTAGTCTTTGAGCTTGGTTGCTTGCTTTCAGATATTTCATTACCAAACTGTTACCTAATTTGGTGTTATCTGGTTTGGTAATGAAATATCTGCAAGGAAACAGCCTAGTTCAGAGAGCACCAAGGACTCCACAGAGAATATCATGACAGTAATTAAAATAAAGAGATGCCAAATACCAGTGTGCAGGTATTTTGCAAATACACCTTTTCTTTTGAAAGTAAGAAGCATAAAAGCATTGCTTAGCTTATATTTGAGGAGGCTATGAAACTAGGTTTGGATTAGCATACCATATAAGAAAAAATCCTAACTGCTCAATGAGCATTGTTAATTGAAATAAATTGGATTCTATGCACAAATAATGTACAGTAATAGGACTGCTTGCTAAAGTGATCTGCAGGAGGCCAGCTGAAAAGCAAAAATGAAGGACAAAAGGAGGAAGGTCTTATGAAGTTCTTAGGGATGAGTATATAGCCCACACTCTTATGATTTTCTTCTAAAGAACTGTAAAGACATGTATATGCCAAACAGCATTACAAAGATTGCTTCTGGAGCTAATGGTGTATATTTTAGTTTTTATTATAGAGACATTGTTAATGTTTTATATTACTGCATCATCAATATTATATACATTTTGTTATATTCATTGTAAACTACCTAGCCTCCAGTTAGCCTCAAGTGATATACAAGTCTTACCAATAAATTAACAACTACAATCCATAATTTTAACTGAAGTTTCAAAAGAAATAAAGAACAATAAAAAGATCTGAGATATGTTCAAAATAAAAGAAACAACAAAAAGAATATATTGCTGTTCAATGAAAATAACTAATAGCAGGATGTAAATAAGTGGCAATTATATATTTCCTATTTCACTCAGTCTTCGACAAGAGAATATGTATTCCACAGGTATGTTATACAAAAGAATAGATGTAACAAAACAATCATTAAAAGTAAAGGAAAAATGGGGTGGGGGGAGACAATTCTAATACCAAATAAAGCAAGACAAAATAAAGGGAAATAAAGTGGAAATTAATAGAATAGAATAGAATAGAATAGAATAGAATAGAATAGAATAGAATAGAATAGAATAGAATACTCTTCTCGGATAATCACAGTCAATAATAAGACAATAGTCTTGGAAATAACTTTGAGCCAATCTATATAGGGTATTAAAACTTTGAATTGCGCTCAAAAATAGCAGAAAGTCAGTACACACCCATCACTTTTGTAAAGCTTTAAAATTCAGCTGTCAACTTTATTGATGAAAAATTTACCCAAATTATCTTCTCCTTTGAAATCATTTTTAAAGTAATTTCCATTTCATCAAATTGAAAAACTAGAGAATAGATAACTGCCCAGTCCTAGTTTTACCTTAAACAAAATTCTTAGATCAATACATGAGTCTTGGGTTTGTACTGCTTTGAAGCCTTAGAACATTTCCACAATAAGACAGAATCAACCTAATATAAACCTATATATCTTTAAACACCTACTTTGGAAAATAAAAGTGGCACAAAATAGAAATTGTATTGTTCCCTTGTTAGAGTTTACTGAGATATTGTTGATTTCCTTACCACGCTTACGAGGGAGATAGCTGTACTCTTCTAGTAAATATTTAATACATCATGTTCTGTGATGTTCTGTCATGCTGTGTTTTTGTAAATGTATAACCTTTATACTGAAAACGAATCAAATGGAAGGAATGAACATAAAAGAGAAAAACCAGCACACAGTGAAGACAAGTGCGCTGCCAGCAAACACCTGCATTTCTGGTCTCTCATCTCTCTTCTTCCTGAAACACAGAGTATTTACTAATAATGTTAGCATGGTAGTTATAATTTCAGCACAGCTGGAAACTTGTTTTGGGTGCTTTGGCTTTATATGTCCTAGTTACAAAAGCTATTTTCACATCTATTCCCTTTTTAAAAATAGAGAGAAAGGAACAGAAGAGGACAATAAGAGGAGGAAACACTACTGAATTTAAAGATGGCTCAGTAGATCTTTGATCTTCTTATAACGTACATAGTTAAGGTAATTTGACTGTTATCCTATTGCTTTAGAAACACTGGAGGATGTACTTCTGCATGAGGGAAGGCTGCATGCAGTGTTATTTTCCAACTGTCCATAGTTCACTATTTATCCCTAAGGTTTTTAATAAACTATACATTGATTAAACATACATAGCACTGCATGGGTGTCTAGTGACAACAAATGACACTTGGCATAAGAACAGGGGTATTTAAAAAGCAAAATACTGAAAGTTATGTTACTAGGGATTTCAAATAAGGAAACTTTGCCAAAGAACAATGTATAAGATATTAAGGGTAAAATTATAATAAAAATCAATACAATGTACATTCTTGGGATTTATTTACAGAATCTACAATACCATCTATTGCCATGTTTTGAGCTCACTTAGATGTAATGGTACTCTATATTATTATTATTTCAGAAAATATATCCCCTACTGGCACTTTCATTTTAAGTACTAAAGGTCTTACTTTACTTTCATTATCCCAAATCTTTACAGATTATAATTTGGCTGAATTGTGTTGAACTAAAAGAAGCCCACTTCAAACTTTATTTCAAAATGAAATCCAATAGTTTGAACAAATCTTGGTTCCTTATGTGGAAAGGGAACTTCACGAGGACAGTAGTGTCACCCAAGCAGGAAAAGCCCAAAGGGAACATCAAGCCAGCCATAAAACAAACTTGCATAGGAAAAGGAATCAAATAAAAGGTATTAAAGAAGCCCCTTAGACAAAAGCCCAAATAATTAAGAAAACTAAGGAAACAAGAAAAGAAAACCCTTACAAACACAAGACATGCCAAATCAGCAAAACAAACAGACAAAAGACACAAAATATATTGCAAAGGAGACAGACAGGAGATTGCCCCAAAACAAATATAAGAAACCATTAAGAAAAAAAAAAAAAGACTAGGACGAAACTGATAATCCAATCAAACCACCCTGCGGAGTTTACCCTCCAGCGGAAATGAAGACAACCCCTGACAGGATTTAAAACATTAAGAAATACAAACATAAGCACACACACACAAAAGAAGAAAAGGTATAAAAAATCAGGGGCTTATCATACAAAGCTAGCTAGCCCCAGGAACGCAGACTTCTTGCTATCCCTTGCCTTCCTGAAAATAAAAAGATCCAGCTTTCAAGCAGTTGTCTGTATCCTTGCACCAGAGCTCTCCCAGCAGGAAAATCGAATCCTCAGAAGAAAGGCATTTTAAAAGCCTTTCAACACTAACTTTGGGGAGAAACAAAACTTTCAGTTTCCTTGTGGCCATGTTTGACAAAGAGAACTGAGAGGACTCTATTGTCTAATCCTCTTTCATGAAATGTGTTGTCCAGTTTGCTGTTACCTCTTAGTGTAATAGAATGAATGGATGACCTTTGTGAAAGAGTGGAAGACACGCTACCTAGGGAACAATCAGAAAAGAGATAGAACAGCCCCCAGTGGCTTAATGGTCAGAAAAAGAAACATATGAAGGACCCATCCTAATTGACCATGCTGTTAAAAGTTGCAGTGGGAAGTTTGCACCTCCAGACTTGCAAGATTATTTTAATGTAGCCTTACAATAAAATAGAATGAGCTCACCTAAATATGATTTCTGCCTGGTTTACCTGAGTGGACTGAGTCTTACTTAGAAATCCTTCCAAAAGTAGTTATTTATGATAATGTGGTAACCATAGCAAAATTCATTGCACTAGATGGAGTTGTTATAATACACATTTAAAAATGAATATAGTCCTTCCTGTTTTCACTTATTCATACCTATATTCTACTGCACTTCCTGTTCAGTCTTTAAAGCATTCAGAATCAAAAATCCAGTCTCATAACTTTGGTGACATCATAATATACCAACCCAACATCTTGTCAGAAAATTGCCCTTCCTAAGCAGTGCAATAGTGCAACACAAGAGTGTCAGTCTGTGTTAGAAAGTCCCCCCCCCTCAAAATAAAACTCTTCTAGTCCTTTAAATGGAGGAGGAAGAGAAGAGGAGTGAGAATGAGAATGTTGATTTCAGAGATATTTGCAAGAGAGACAAGGCAGATAATTTGTATTTGTGCACAATATTAGGACACAAAGGGCTTTTGTTGTGGCATTACAATCCATATTTCATTATTCTTGCACAGGATTTGTACCAGGTGCCTTTGACTGATTGCAATATAAATAGACAAAAAAAAAAAAAAAAAAAAATATATATATATATATGACAGTCATTAGAATTTCGTAATGGCTTCTTAACTTTTGTACAATAAAACAGAAATTTCTTGTACCCTTGTATATCTGTTTATCTTTTCCAGTTAAACTTCTCAAGAAGACCTCTGACCCACCCAAGCGGGAACACTGTGGGAACACATGGTCAGATTCACAATAATCTCTGTTCCTCTTCAGTGACAATGGTGATCACAATGATTATGATTATATACTTCTTTTCTTCCAATTGTGCTGCCAGGTGGCTACCTATATCTTCAAATAAATTCTTTTCCTTTTTAAATAAATGCATATCCAAAAAGGGTAGATTAACTCAACATTATTTTCAGCAAGAGTTTTTCATAATGTGAGAAATTGTGGAAGCACAATAAGTGATTCAAAGGGAAACATTTTGTCTTATGCTGCAAATTTTGCTGTGAAGCAGGGATAGACAATTCTTAAAAACCCAAGTATACACCTCTATACTTTCAGGGCTTTGGATGAAATGTATTAGTGGGAAATCTGACTAATTATTTTAGTTCTTTCTGGAATTATTTTAATTCTCAACAGAACTACAGATTTATTTTGGACAAACTCAGCAGCAATGCCATTATATGTTAATCCTAATTTCAAATAGAATAACAACGTTGGGAGGGACACCCTGCACAAGTAGGAAACTATAGAGTTTGAGACAAATGGTTGTCCAATCTCTTCTTAAAAACCTCCAGTGTTGGAGCACCTAAAACTTTTGTGGGCCAGCTGTTCCACTGATTAATTGTTCTAATGGTCAGGAAATTTCTCCTTAGTTCTAGTTGGTTCTCTCCTTGATTAGTCTCCATTTAAGCAAGAGAAACAGATTTGGAAATTGGTCCTGTTTGAAAATGTGCCACCAACCTCTCCAACTGCTGAAGCAAAAGAATGAAATAGGTCAGCTGGAGAAAAAAAAAACATTCCTTAATTATGGGAGCAGATGCCACATGGCCAAGGGCTAGAGAGGTTCTGACAACTGTACTAACAATGAGATTTATAAGTGTAAAATATTTTTGAGGAGCCCTGTTGTCCATCAGTTCAATCCACAGATGGTGGAATTGATCCTCAGTGTGTGATAGTCTGCAATAGAAATGACTGGAAGTCAAGTTATATAGAGAAAAAGTATCTGGCAGATGACTGATGGCTCCTTATAACAAAACCATAAAAACAGACAATGAGTGAGGATCATAACATAATGTACATGTAAATTTGTTAGTTAGATGGTTCTATGGGGAAGCATAAGTGAGATATAAGGTGAGCAGATAGAAATAGATAGTTGGCTAGCTAGCTAATCCTTTTGAAGTAGCAAAAGATCAAGTTGTAAATTTAAGCTGGTTTAATAATAAGATTCAATGATAATATTTTTCAAAGGTTTTGGTTTGGCAAAAGAAAAGAGCCTGATTCGGCAACACTCTTCATGAGCTGAAAATGTTGTTGATTTGAAATGCTCAATAGGCTAATAAGAATATTGTTTCAAAATCTGTCATGAAACTTCTTCAGAGCTTTCAGTTTTTTTCCTTTGCAATAGAAGCTACTGTTTCCTCCTCCTCCTCCTCCTCCTCCTCCTCCTCCTCCTCCTCCTCCTCCTCCTCCTCCTCCTCCTCCTCCTCCTCCTCCTCCTCCTCCTCCTCCTCCTCTTCTTCTTCTTCTTCTTCTTCTTCTTCTTCTTCTTCTTCTTCTTCTTCTTCTTCTTCTTCTTCTTCTTCTTCTTCTTCTTCTTCTTCTTCTTCTTCTTCTTCTTCTTCTTCTTCTTCTGAAATTTCTTTTGCATTTCTCCTGCCACAATTTTTTATTTCACCACAAGGTGGTAGAATATGATACTGCTAAATATTTTCCTACACTTTACAGATTTTTTGGCTGCTCCTTTTTTTTAAAGAATAGGAGGAAGTTGTTCGTGATTTGAAAGGAGCTAAAGCAGTTGCCATATACTAGAGAAAAGATTATGTAATTAAAGGCAAAGATTCATAATAATTAAATATATTTAAGAGAAATACTTTACATTTTACAACATGAGCATTTCACTTTTTTTTTTTCTCTGAGAAACATCAAAACATCCACGAGGTCAAATGAAAACTGATTAAAATTTTGGAAGAAATTTTCAGCCCTCCTTTATAACTTTTTATCTAGTTGAGATTTTGTGTACACAAATGGTCTACTGTATTCTAATGGAACTTGTAGTCCAGTGTAATCATACATGATTCAGATTTGGTTAACTCTTACACCGAGTTGACTCAGTGTTACATAACAAACTAGATAAATCTGTTCATCAAACCAGCAAATTATTTTGACAATGTGGCTGCCTCAGTGTTCAGTCACAAGTGGGGGGGATGTTAGGTCTTCACTCAGTAGTAAATCTAAACTCAGATTTCACTTTCAAAAGGTCAGTTGCTAATACTAAAGTAAAGATTTTAGTTTTACAAAAGAACATTAAACACCTGGATATACTTCTCTGGCTGTTGATATGTAAGCTAAATGAACTGATCTATGCTTATGCAGATCTTTTCTGAACTGCTACTTATCTTTCCTGGGATACTCAGGCACAAAAGGAAAATCACATTAAAATTGTCATGGGCATGCCAATAGAACCAGCCTCTGTAGAGCAAGCAAAATAAGAAGTTCTTACATCATTTGTAAGAATTTCCCATATGAGTACCTCACACAGAAATTTTTATCCTTACATTTTATTTTTATTTATTTTTATTTTATTTGGTTTGTCAATTGCTTATAAGATAATAGGTATAAGTAAAAACATAGTTATGAATACATGGATACATATAAGAAAAATAAAAGAAACAATAGGACAGGGAGAGTAGGCATGTTGGTGCGCTTATGCACGCCCCCTAAGAAGCAGCAGATAGAGGCATGTAATTAACATAGTCTAAGAAGAATAAGGTAAAGATTCCCCCCTCCCCCATATCTAGTGACCACATTCACATGTACATATAGTTTTCTTAGTAACTTCCAAATATGGAAGCTAGTTGCCATTGCTTTCTTCCTGGATTTTTTTTTTGTTCTCTTTTTGATGGAGGACTTCTGGGTCTAGGCTACCATCTGAATTCCCCACCATCCTGTCAGAGCTGAAGAAGCTTCATGGATGAGAAGCAAAATGTCTTCAAAAGAGAAAAAAGTCCAGTTGCCTCTTGAAAAAGCACCTTGAGGACAACCATGACCTGGATGACTGAGAATCTCTACAGACTTCTACTGTCTGAAGGTTTATTGATAGTTTCTCCATAGGACATAGAGTCATTGCAACAGCAATACCACTTATATACAGCTTCAGAGTGCTTCACAGCCCTCTCTAAGTGGTTTACAGCACACAGTGCCCACAACAATCTGGGTCCTCATAGGATTAGAAGGGACCTCAGATGTCTTCTAGTCAGTGGTGAGATTCAAATTTTTTTACTACCAGTTCTGTGGGTGTGGCTTGATGGGTGTGGCAGGGGAAGGAGACTGTAAAATCTCCAGTCAGAAGTGGTATTTGCCAGTTCTCTGAACTACTCAAAATTTCCACTACTGGTTCTCCAGAACTGATCAGAACCTGCTGAATACCACCTCTGCTTCTAGTCCTACCAGGTCAGGTCTAATACTAACCAGGTCTGACTTTGTTTAACTGTTTGAGGTTAGTCAGCTCGGTGCTGTCGTCTGCTCGCTGTTATTTTTGAATAACAAACTTAGAAGAAACCTGTATTAATAATGCATTTTGAAATAAGTGTCTTATGCTCTTATCTAATATTTTTCAACTGTCACAAATAAATTCATTTTTATTATCAGAGGCATATGCTTCCTCATATAATCATTGGGGGTACACATGCACTTTATTTCACTGAAGGAGAGTCCCCAAAAGACGCTAAACAGTAGATTGAGGGAAAGTTATTTTGATTAGATTATAGACAAAAAGCAAATTTCTGAGGAAAGATGTAATTACTATACATGTGATTGATAGGAAAGCTGTGATGTGAGCTACCTTAGTCTACTCCACCCCACCTTCCCATTCCTCCCACTTCACTCCTCCTTCCCCTCCTGGTAATTCAATGTAAAACAGCTAAAAAATTGATCAGTGTCATTCTGAGAGCTTATGATGAATGCTCATTTAAAGACAGTCTGCAAGGAAGCATAACTTGAAATGTACTAAGAAAGGCATATTTTATAACAATTATCTATATCATGTCAAATAATGACTTTTGAGATCAGATCTTTTAAGTTAAAATTGCAAAAATCAACCAAAACTATGGAGGAAAAAAGAAAAAAAGGAAGGGGTTTTGCTCCACTAGGATTTCAAGCAAGATCTATTTACTTCTTTCAAAACCAAAAGGGAAATTAGCAAGAAATGGAAAAATGAAAAAGTAACTAAGTTATATTGTTATAGTTTACTAATGCCAAAAATAAATCCAGTCTTGCTTAAATTGGCCAGACTACTAGATTAAAATGAAAAACAAAAACTACTTTGTTTCCAAGAGTTCTGCTGATAAGATGTAATATTGGGAAAGACAAGGGGAAGAGATGCTACCTAGAGTAGATTAGATAAGAGAGGCTGGTAGTAGCAGTAGCATAACAGGCAGAGAAAGAAACTCAGAAATGAACTTTCCTAACTTTTCAATTGGTAAAAAAAAATAGCAGAAGACTTCAGACTTTCAGACTAGATTGCTTTCAGACTAGATTGTAGTCTTTATTGTAGCCTTCAATAAAGTAGCTCATCTGGTCATTTTTCCTGTCCAATCTAAGGCTGACAAAACTTTACTCATTGAAAGCCACAATGAAGTTCTTGCAAGAATTTGAGATTCACTGGTCAAGAGGCTTAACTTCAGTTGAGTCCATTAGGTGTCACCTCTGAAGCTGACCTGACCAGAGCCATTTTGGAGCTTCAGCATTGTCACAGTAGAGCTGAGGGATAGAGAAAAGGGAATAGCTGGGGTTTGTAGCCAAAACAAAATACTTTCTCTTGGGAACCAAGATCATTCTCACACCTAATCAGAGGAGGAGTGATGTTACCAGGCAACTGGATGATTGGACCATGTGATTGATTGTTTAAGGAAGGGAGAAAACTTTTGCTTTTAATTTGGTGACAACTGTGGGAACCCTCAGTCGGTTTTCACCAATATGATATATCCAATAGAACTATTCTTTGAGGAATTTACTGGCTTCAGAGTTTTCTTTGCTTTGGGATTATTACTTGGAACCCTGACACTAGGACTGATACTTGAACTACATTATCTCCTCCTCCTCCTCCTCCTCCTCCTCCTCCTCCTCCTCCTCCTCCTCCTCCTCCTCCTCCTCCTCCTCCTCCTCCTCCTCCTCAAATATAATTTGAAATCTTGTGGCATTGATATATTACTAAAGATGCTTTTTTCTACAAAATGCCAGAATCGAAGGAAAAAAGTGGATGGGGGGCGGGAGAGAGTAGAAAATATGGATTCCCCCCACAACTTTTATGTTTTAGTTTTGTTTATAAAGGTTTGTTGTTTTCTAAATGTAATGCCTATTTGGATTACTGTACAAAAATAGTCATTGAAACTCATATAACAATATCATGATTTTTAAAATCCCTCAAAAGCCGAACAGACGTTTGCTTTACTATATGCAGATCATGAAAAAAACATAATTACTGTCAGTCTAAGAGTAGGTTGAATAAAAATAATGCCCCCACTGAAAATTTTAAGTGCATAGGAATAGGAAATCTTGCAGATAATTTGATCAAACCATGTAAGGCTTTGCACATCATGATCAGTGGTGGAATTCAAATTTTTTTACTACTGGTTCTGTGGGCGTGGCTTGGTGGGCATGGCAGGGGAAGGATACTGTAAAATCTCCAGTCAGAGGTGGTATTTGCTGGTTCTTTGAACTACTCTACTGGTCAGAACCTGCTGAATACCACCTCTGATCATGATGTATCCAAAGATTGCTTCTTAAACAAGTGGCAAACCAAAGTCCAAAAAGTACTTTGACCATTAGTAGTTCATATTCTTGTAGAGAACAGAAGTTTGCAATAAACCCTTATATTCATTTGAACTGGCCTGGAATTCTGATTTTGCCACACTTGACATCCATGCCTCAAACAAGTCACCACTATGGCAGTTGGTCAAGTTCAATAAATCAACTTCCATGTTCTCCTTAAAATCAACTGGGTCCATCAAGGCTGTAGTGATTAATGGGGGGTATGTGAGGATGCTTTTGTAGATTTTAGTTCTGCATTTAATACAATTCTTCCAAATAGACTAGTGTCTAAACTTCTGGACCTTGGCCTTTCTTATTCAATCTGCCTTTGGATTATGGATTTCCTGTCTGGCTGCTCACAAAGGGTCAGATTAGGTAATCATACCTCTTTAGTCCTTATTCTTAACACTAGTACACCACAGAGTTGCGTGTTGAGTCCTTTACTCTATACTCTTTATGTGCATGACTGCATTCCCACTCATGCTAGTAATACTATTGCTAAATTTGCAGATGATACAAGAGTGGTGGGGCTTATCTCGGGGGGGGGTGAGTCTGCCTATTGAGATGAGGCGGACCGGTTGCTTTTGTGGTATGGAGACAATAACTTGGTCCTCATCACCAATAAGACCAAGGAGCTTATAGTTGACTATAGAAGACTATAGAAGACTATAGATCAGACACCCAGCCCTTGCTTATCAATGGAGACTGAGTGCAGCAAGTGGCCAGTTTTAAGTTTCTGGGTGTATCATAAAAGAGGACCTGACCTGAGGTAGTCACATTGCAGCATTGGTCAAAGGGGCCCAGCAGAGTTTATATTATCTGTGACTTCTCCCCCCAAAAAAAAAAAAAAAAACACAACTGAATGAAAAACTGCTGGTGACCTTCTACCACTGCACCATAGAAAGTATTTTAACTTACTGCACCTCTGTATGGTTTACCAATTGCACAATGGCAGATAGGAAAGCACTCCAGAGGCTTAATGTCATTGCTCTGAAGATCATTGGTTGCCCTCTCCCCTCTTTGGAAGAGCTTTATAGCTCCCCTGCCTTAAGAAAGTTCAAAACATTCTCAAAGATCCATCTCATCCTGGGAACCCTTTTTTTTTTTTGAACTATTACGTTCTGGAAGACGGTACAGAATAATAAAAACAAGGACAAATAGGCTGAAAAACAGCTTCTATCCCAGAGCAGTAGCTCTTTTGAATTCTGCTGTATATTGCAGTATTGGTACGGTGTCAGGAATTTTCGGTTCAATGTGTGCAGGGTGAAGGATGTGTATTTGTATTTATTTTCATGGTCATGGTCACGTTGTGCATTGGTGTTTGATTTTGTTGTGTAAGGTGAGATGACAATAAAGTAAACTAAACTAAACTAAATCTAATGTTTATACTACAATTTGTTATTCCTACTTATATGCTTGAATTATTGCTAATCAACCTTATTGCTATCCCATTCCTACAAAGAAAGGAGAACATGTATATGCTACTAAACAAAGCTCCATAAAAGCTATGTTTTCTTATGCTTATATAAAGTGAATCTAGTGTCCCTGCTTCATATTGTTAGTGATGCCCTTTACTAGAGAGAAATGTTGAAGGGGTCTCAATCAAGCAGGTCACCTTGCTTATTAAGTAATAGTATGCCACCAGCATTACTTTTTAGGCTGTGGGCCTTCATAAATGCCCCATGACGCTAATTCCTAGAGCCAACCCCATTCAGTTAAAAAGTTATTTAATTATAGCAAGTAATTTGGGAGTAGACAAGTCTGTCTTCTATGCTGGGACCCTTTGACACTGCTGAGATTGCTTTTTTCCAATCAGCTGGAAGCAGATTTACAACAGCAGCTCCATATGGCTCTTGATAACATGGACATAGAATTACCACCATTTCATTATAAAAGAAACAAGAAACTGGTCAGAAACCATAACTAATTAAGGGACAAATAAGTGGCAATTCATCAAATATTGCCCAGCTATGCTGAACAGGAAGTAATGAAAAAATAGAAACTTTAAGGAAGATGGGTTTATTTTTTTCAATTAAAGTCTTAAAAAGCTTCAATGGTACCTATTGTGAGTGAGCAGCAATTTTATTGTAACACACAAAAATGCAGTGACTCAAATGAGAGCACAATAGCAAAATCTGTAGAAGAATCTGCTTTTCAATGACCCAATCCACAGTCTTTTGAGTGATGGTTATGATTGAAGGTAATGAAAATAAGCAAATCTGGAAAAAAAACACAAGCAAATCTGGAAAAAAAGAACCAAGTAGTATGGATGAAATCTTCATCTCATCAGATTACAAAGCACAATGTGACAAAAGGAAGTAAAAATCGTAAATGATGTGTTAGTCTAGGTCACTCTGATAGTATATAAGTTTCTCTCCTTCCTTCCTTCTTTGGTCTTATGGTAGGTCAGTTAGATTTAGCTCAGAGAAGAGGCTACAACTGACAGATGGAGAGATAGACAGACAGATGATAAAGAGAGACTTGTTTCTGATAACCTGACTGGTAAATTACAATGGCCCCACCCCCCAAAGTACTTATGACTCAATTTTGAAGTTACAGAAGATGTACCTGCCTGTGGTAACATGATCAGGTTTTGAGTACTTGACAAACAGCTCACTTTTACAGTCATTTATAGCAGAGGTGGTATTCAGCAGGTTCTGACCAGTTCAGGAGAATGGAAATTTTGAGTAGTTCAGAGAACCGGCAAATACCACCACTGACTGACCCCGCCCCTATCTATTCTCTGCCTCCCAAGTCCCAGCTGATTGGCTGGATCTTCTTTTGTTGAACAGGAGAACGGACGTGGAAAACAGGTTAGTGGGGTGGGGTGGGAATGGAGATTTTACAGTATCTTTCCCCTGCCATGTCCACAAAGCCATGCCGACAAAGCCATGTCACACCCACAAAGCCACACCCACAAAGCCACACCCACAAAGCCACGGCCACAAAGTTATGCCCACAGAACCAGTAGTAAAAAAATTTGAATCCCACCACTGATTTATAGCATCCTATGATCAGATGACTACACTTTATTGCATTTTTGCAAGAAACCAGTGTCTACTTCAAGTTTATGGGGGGAAAATCCATTAGCTAAAATCGGTTTGCTGCATTTCCTTAATGACTGATGCAAAAAAGGTTGTAAAATTATTATGGTTACATGGTGCCCCACGTAATGAACAGCACAATTTAGGATTGTAATCCTGAGTTTAATTATGATTCAAAAACTACCTGCACTTAGCTACATATCCTGTATCTCTATAAAACACTTTCCATCTGGATCCACATTGATAAAGTACACAATTTAATTGGGTAAAGGATTTAAATCTAGGTTCGGAGGATTCTTGATTTTTCAAAAATTATGGTAAGACTGGTCAAAATGCAAGATGGCCCCGGCATTGGAGCTCTCTGGCAAGCTATGTCAGTCTAGCTTCCTCTCTGTTAACTTTTGGCCAGCAAGCAATATAATTTGGGTGTAGACAGTTACTTTGATTAAATGTTATTTATTTTTTGTGGTAAGGATTGATTTTATTGTTTATTGCATCTGCATGTTCCAGCATATTGCACCAAAGGTTAATTTGTTATATATTTTATAAAGTTTACAGGAATGTGTCAATTCATGTAGAAAGACATGAATGCCCACCAAGCCACACCCACCAAGCCATGCCCACAGAAGGGATAATAATTTTTTTTTGAATCCGACCACTGACTGGAACTCACAGCCTCCTGTTTTTTAGCCTGATACCTGGACCACTAAACCAAACTGGTTCTTTTCAGGCTAGCCTTTTGAGAATATAACTAAACATCTTGCTCTATAAAAATTATACTTCCAACATTTATTTAGGCAAACTTCTGTTTAGATTAGCTTCTAAATTGTGATCTCCCATTTAAACAGTTGAAATGGGATGCTACTGGAATGGTCTGGAAACTTCAATTAATTCAAAGCCATACTTCTGAAATGCTACCAGGACTGGTAGTCTCATTGTGATACTGTTTTGCCATCTGCACTACCTGCCAAATTAGCTCCAGACTCAATTTAATCTAAACAGCTTGAGGCCAGGTTATTGAAAGAACATCACCACATAAGCCTCTAACATTTTTATTTAAAGCTTCACCCTGTTCCAGGTACCTCAATCCAGTAATAAGCTTATGGAAGTAGGATGTTAGGATAATATGGCTTTTTTCCCCCACTAATAGGAAGTACCTATTAGTGAAAAAAATGCCATATTATCCTAACATCATATTCTACTTATTGTTGTTATTGCTGATGCTATGAAATTTGATTTTGAATTTTTATTTTGTTTTATTTTGTCTCTTGTTTTTTTATAAATTTATTTTATATATCTTTTATTTTGTTTGATATTGTTTGGGAGTTTTATTAATATAACTTATTTTTATGCTACTTTTATATGTTTTAATTAAGGATATACCACTTTGGGAACTATAGTTCTTTAGCAGTGTCAAAAGATGATAAAGTGGGAGAAGAATATTGATTTTAAAAAAAGGACTCTCTGTATTTTGTCTGCTGGAAATAAGACTTTAGGATAACAGTTGTTCATAAAACCCATAAGAACTACCAAATTGTCTAAAGGTGGAATTACTGTATGTGGCTGTGATTACTTAATATTAGAGGTAGCTTTCTAGTCAAATGTACAATAAAATGGATCAAAGTCTCTCCAAACTCTAGTCTTGTCTCTTGAATCTTAGATAGCCCATGGAGAGCAAAATTTTAATTCCTCATATCAGACGTTTTGTGAAGAAATGTCATATTTGATAGAATATCAGCACCCCACCCATTTCAAGATAAAATGATTTTACACTACTTTAATGAAATAGCTCTTATTTTTCATGAACTCTGAATATATCTCATTAATAGTGTTGCAAATTATCATAATAACTTATGGTGACACACCAATTTGTTCTCATTTGTGAATAAGTCCTTTGACAAGCTTTAATGAGATATTATTAGAAATTCCCGGCCTCATCATTAGAATAAGTTTCTGAAATAAATGTCCAAAGGGAAATTATTTTGAGCCCAATCTTTGAAAAAGATGTGTAAATACATATTCCTTCAAAGTCATATTACCTATATAATATCTTCAGAAAGTAGTCTTCTTATTCATTTAGACCCTCTATGGTTTCCACAGAAGTAGTGCAGTGACAGTGGTTAACGTGCTGGGTTTGTTGGTGGAAAGCCAGCAGCCCATGTTCAAGACCTGAGTGCCATATGACATGGTGAGTTCCAATCCTTGTCCACCTGCTCCTGCCCATCTAGCAGTTCAAAATAATGCAATGCAAATAGATAAATAGGTACCACTTCAGTGGGAAAGTAACAGTGCTCCATGATGTCATGCTAGCCACATGACTGGTGAATATCTTAAGACAGCTCAACGGCCTTGAAATGGAAAAGAGCACCAGCCCCTAAGGCCAATTATAGCTAACTGGGTAAAATCCGTAGGGACTCCTTTACCTTTATGGTTTCCACATTTCTTACCATCTAGGCAAATATTCCAAAATTGAAGAAAAAAAGAATTAAATGTCTAATTCAATACATCTGTGAACATCAAGTATATTAAATATGGAGAAAGTTTTTATTTGTTAATAGTCATATTGTACTGGTACTAGATAACATATATGTTTTCTTAAGTTTTCATGGGTATTTATATGTATGGTATTCAGCTTTGTTTAGGTATTTTCCACTGTCATTATAGTTGTGCCCAATCCCACCACCACCCAGCACAGATAAATTCCTTGGCCAAAACACTAATTGCTAGAACCAAATGCCTGGCAGACAAGACACACATAAAGACTGAACTACGCACCCTGACTAAACTACTGACAGCCAACAGCTTCCACAAAAGCAAAATCACAGGCCTGATCCACAAAAACACACTGAGACATAATGGAGACCTAGAAGATGAACATACCTATAGAACTACCTTCAAAACAGACAGAAATATAGCAGCCATCCTAAGAAACCCCAAAGATAAAATTGACCTGGAAAACCAAGTCATGTATGAAATCCCCTGAGCATCATGCCCTCTCCACATACATTGGACAGACTAATAGAAGAATAAGTGCCCACCTGGAGGAACACCAAAATGCAGTAAAAAAGCTGGAACATACTTCCTCACTAATCCAACACATGAAAGCCACAGGTCATAGCATCGACTTCAATGGCACCAAAACCCTAGCCACTATAGAAAACCCCAGCTACAGAATTATCAAAGAAGCCAGAGAGATTGAAAAAAGACCTGAAAGCATGAATAGAAGAGATGACTTCACCAGACTGTCAATTATCTGGAAGCCTGCACTCACAAACAAAAAATCTCCACACCACAAGCCAAGCAAACACCTGGGCACAAACAGACCCCCCTGATACCTCCAGCTCAAACACACCCCAACCAGGCACCCAGATGAAACCTAGCTTCCCAATAAATGATAGCCATCCATTTACCCGAAGCCAAGCCACACTAAAAGCCTCCAATACAGGAAACACAATGTTGCCAGCCAATCAAACAACAACAACAACAACCATCAAGCAGAACACAGTAAACACCAAGACCAATAAACACAGACCAAGACTCCCAACCAATCAGGATGAAGAAAAAACCATTCTGGCACAGCAGTAGGCTAGCACCAAATTTAAAACAGAAACGGCTGTGAAAGTCTGACTCACAGACAAACACAATACAGAAGCATGATGATGGCAGATGAGATTCTGCCGAAACGTTGCTACAACTTTAAAAGCAGAACTATAATGACGTGGGAAAAAACCCGAACAAAGCTGAATACCATACATACATACACATACACATATTTATATTTATATTTATATTTATATTATTTATATTGACATAAACCCGGGGAAGAGGTAATGATATTTACTATACAATAGTCCAGCAAGGATCAATTTTTAAAATCCCTACTGTAACATTAAGCAAAAAATAAGTAAATATTTACAATTAGAAATTACAAAAATGAAAGAGAAATGTAAAACATTTACTAAAGGCCATATGCATATGTGAAAATAATAAAACTCCATATTCTTACTGAAAGGAGCAGATTATAAATATCTGGGTGGTCAGAATTTGCTGAAGTAACTGATAATCAATTCTTTTCAGTTGAACAATATGCAAGTTTTGAAATGCATATTATTTAAAATAATTTTTATTTTTACTTTTTTGTGCTTACAATGGTACTTATTAAAATGAAATTCTGGCGCCCACTCTCAAAAATATAAATGTACACACATACAGATACACACACACACACACACAGTTCTATCTATCTATCTATCTATCCATTTTGAACAAATCACGGAAAAAACAGTCCTAACAGAATAACAGAACATCAGAGTTAGTAGGGAGCTTGGAGGTTTTCTAGTCCAACTTTCTGCTCAAGCAGGAGAAAATATACCATTCCAGACCAATGGCTGTCCAGTCTCTTAAGAAATTTATAAATTGCATCTGGCATAGTTGCAGAATTATTTAATCAAACTAGCAAAACCAAGGCTCAAATTTTCAACCAAAGTAGAGAACACTTAAAAAAAAAAGTCATTCGCAGGACTAGTGAGTGCTTAAACATCAGGAGCAAAAGTTATCATTTTTTTGTTTTTTGTTTTTATAATACATCTCCAAGATTTTCTTTAGTTACACTGAGATTACTATTCAAGTGAGATAACTTTATCTGATTTGCATAAATATCATTGAGCTAATATTTTTATCAGCTATCAGCATGTGGAAAGAAAATGTACTGAAATACTGTCTTTAATTGACTATGTTGGAAAGTTATTATTCATTTCTCTTGTAGTCATGGGAAATTCTTGGAACAACATATAGTAAAAAAACTGTTTCATTTCTAGGATTGCATGCAGTGAGACATCTTGAAACATATTGGTCCATAGACTGGGTTTTAACAAAGACAGCCATTAACAGACACTATTAATGAATATTATATTTTAAAAAAAAGATGGTAAAAAGTTTGATTGCAAAATTTGAGTAGAAGTCAGAATTATGACTTACTTCAAACTATTTACTAATGATTTTCATAAGGATTTCTCCAGACTCCAGATTGAATTTGATTTTCCCAATTTGCAACAATTCAAATATTCTGAAATACCAATATAGGTTAAACCTTTGGTTGCATCAAAGGCACCTGAGCTGTTGTCTTATTTGATAGATTCTGGACATAGGTAAGATGTATAACATATGTATTAAAACTTTTGACCTTCTAACTGGGTGAAAGGGGGCATCATAGCATATCAGTTTTTGAATTAAAGTATCTTAGACGGGCTAACTTCAGAATGTGTCCAAATCTGGGACACATGATTCCTGAAAGAATAAAATTTGAGAATGGTGTGGTTGTTTCAGTGCTACCAGGTGCTGCTTGGCTGCTCGGCTGTTGCTATGGCCACATGGTCTTTAGTTTCAATGTTGCATGACAATTTCCCAGACAATTTCCCTTCCCCATTCAATCACAACCAGTTAACTGCCTGCTGGCCTTGCAACTTTCTGTTAGCTTCCCTAGTGACTTTCTCCATGCATGCTTCTCATAAGCTAAGTAAGTGGGGGGATAGAGGAAGGAAGGAAGGAAGGAAGGAAGGAAGGAAGGAAGGGTAAGACTCCTCAAAGCACAGAAAAAATGCATTTAAAAAAAAAAGACAAGCAAACAAACCAGTGGCTCAGTGGATGCCCAATCATCTCCCCATACAAGATCTATCTGATATGCTGACTAAACAATCCCACACTTCAAGAGCCAGGTAATATCCAGATGTTTAAATTGCTTGAAATAATCTTTTTTCTCTCTTTAATTTTAGTGAGATCAGTATTGGTCCAAACTAAATCTTTGGAGATTCGAGAAAGAAAGTGAAAATTTTCCTGAGAGTCTTTTGCATGACTATTACAATAACTTCTTCCATCTGGCATTTTCAGTTTGGATCAAACAATTAAGTCAGTCAATGGTGTCTCTTTCATAATTACAGACATTTATATTTCTTAAGCCAATTCATCAATGTATCCTCCCCATTCAGAGACCCTCTTGATGCGTTGAGACTTTAAAGCCAGAATTTCCAGCCAATCTTACTTGTTAATCATCACTTGACTGCATTTGCAGCACTTCCTCTGGTCATTGTTATTTATTCATAGACATTTCTCTTTGAACAAAACCTGAGATCTATGAACTGGAAATTTATATGCAGTGAATGAAAGACAAATGAAAAAGATATTCTGTTTCACAATTCTTAATTAACCTATGGAGCTTATTGTTGCCGGCTGCCAGAATGACTACCAACAGAGATGATGTTATATAAATATTAGATAAACTCTTCTGGAGATGACCTACCACTAGGTACAAAGCCCATCTAAGATTACATCTATATCAGTGTTTATTAACATTGTATCTTAAGATTAATAATGAGTTCCTAATACACAATTTGTGAATGTCCCTGTTTCATATACTTTATTGTACTCTACACAGAGTCCATGAGAGAGATGGGCAATTCTTAAATATGATAGATAAATAGATGAGAGAGGGTTGGGATGCTGTTGATAGTCAGAAATCTGAACTATCATATTTATATTTATTTTAGACCAGCATGGCAACCTCTTTCAGGTCATTCTAAAGTCACATGTAACATCACTTATGGGCTGCAGTACATTTCATGATGTAGATAATTAAACTCCCATACAATATTTCTTATGAATATCAATAAATAATGGACAGCATGTGTCCTCCAAATCATCCTATCTTTTGGAACATTTTAAACCCCCTTTTCACATCTATCACCTTAAGAAATTAATTGACATAAAGTAAAAAAAAAAACAGATTTTGTTACCTAATTATTAACATTTCCTGTTTAAAGATATAACCATGTTCCAACAACGTGTGGATTTTAGTCCAATATTTTTTGGCATCCGCACAAGTCCACCACATATGGTAATATGAGCCAGGTATCTGATGACATTTCCAACATTTTTCAGATTTGTTCTTGAAAATTCTTGCTATTCTTGTTGGGGGAAAAAGCCACCTGTAAAACATTTTATACAAATTTTCTTTATATGCTTTTGACATTGTCATTTTATAATTTTGAGACCACAGTTTTTGCCATTTCTCTAGATCAATCCCATATCCAAAATTCTTCCCCCAAGCAATCATAATTTCTTTAACTTGTTCTTCCTCTAGTTTAATTTCTAATAAATATCCATACAATTTTTTAATCACCTTTTCATCAGTACCTGTCAAAATCTTATCTAAGTCAGTCAGTTTATCATAGAAACCTTCTGTTTTAGAATCTTTGTCATACCTTGAATGTATTTGCACATATGAAAAACAATTCATCTTTATACCTTGTTCCTCTAATTTTTGCATAGATTTAAGTTCACCCTTTTCATTCAATATTTCACCATATCTAATTGTTTGTTTCTTTTTATATATTATAGGATAAGAAAATGCTTCAATAGTCGATAACCAGACTGGGATTTTCAAATAACATTGTCTTTTAGTCTTATCCCAGTTTAACCACAGCGACTCCCGTATATAATGTCTCCTAAAATACCCCTGTGTTTTAGTTCCTTTATACCATAGAAAAGCATGCCAGCCCAACAACAGATCATGTCCTTCTAATGTCAACAATCTAGTATTTCTTAATGTTATCCATTCCTTAACCCACATCAAATTTGTATCTTGGTAATACAACTCCCAATTAGGCAAAGCAAATCCTCCTCTTATTCTGGCATCTTGCAAAAGTTTTAACTTTATTCTCGCTTCCTTACCTTCCCATATATATTTCAACACAATTTTATTTAAATCTTCAAAATAATCTTTTCCAAGCCTAACTGGAATTGTTTGGAACAAATATAAAATTCTGGGTAGTATATTCATCTTGATTGTTGATATTCTCCCTGTTAATGACAGTTGTAAACTTTCCCATTTCACCAAATCTAGCGCTTTCTGCTGCTTAAGTTTGATATAATTATTCTCTTTTAGTGTACTAAATCTTCCTGTCAAATGTATCCCCAAGTACTTGATCTTATTTGTGACCTGAATTTTCAATACATCCGCCAGTTCTTCCTTTTGTCTTGATAGCATATTCTTTGTCAAGATCTTTGTTTTATCTTTATTTATTTTCAAACCAGCCACCTTTCCATATACCTCTATCTTTTCTATCAATTTTGATGCTGTTTCTAGTGGGTCTTGTAAAATGAAAACCAGATCATCTGCAAATGCTTGCAACTTAAATTCTTCCCTTTTAATTTTCATCCCTTTTAGATCCTTTTCTTCTCTAATATTTCTGTTTAGCATTCCAAGGTTAACACAAACAAAGGTGATAGTTGGTACCCTTGTCTTGTTCCTTTTCTTATATCAATAGAGTCTGTCAGTCCTCCCTCTATCATTACCTTTGCCGTTTGTTTATGATATATAGCTTCTATTGCTTGAATAAACTTTTTACCAAAACCCATCTGTTCCAGCTGTAATAACATGAATTGCCAATTCACATTATCAAATGCCTTCTGTGCGTCTAAGAATATCAAAGCCATTTGTTTTTCAGGGTGTGCCTTGTAGTATTCCAAAGTGTCCAAGATTACTCTCATATTGTCTTTAATTTGTATCTTTGGCAGAAATCCATTTTGATCAGGATGGATAAAATTGTTTAAGTGTTTTTGAAGTCTTTCTGCCAATATTGAAGCAAAAATTTTATAATCTGTGCTTAGTAAGGAAACAGGTCTATAGTTCTTGATTTGTAATGGATTGGCCTCCTCTTTTGGGACAAGTGTAATATAAGCTTCTGACCATGATTTGGCTATCTTCTTCTTTAACATAACTTCATTCATAACTTCTAGCAATGGAAGGTTCAATGATTCTTGTAGCGTTTTATAAAATTCTGCCGGAAGTCCATCTGGGCCTGGTGCCTTTCCATTGTTTTGCTTCTTAAGTGCTTCAGTTAACTCCATCATCGTTATATTGCTTTTTAACATTGTTTCAATCTCTTTAGGTATCTGGGGTAGATTAGCATTCTGTATGTACTGTTTAACTTTTTCGTCATCAATATTCTCTTGCATATACAGTTTCCCATAGAAGTCTCAAATGATTTCCTTCTTCTCTTTACTACCATAGCAAACTTGGCCTTGGTCATCTGTTAATTGCAATACATTCCTTGATTCTTTCTCCTTTCTCAATTTATATGCTAACCATCTACCTAGTTTATTTGCATCTTCAAAGTAGTTCTGTTTCGCACCTCTGATTTTCTGTGCTAGTTCTTCTTTTTCTATTAGAGGGCAGAGCTGGCATCACGATGATACGGCATGCGATCTTGGAGGTCTGAGATCGCTGCCGATATCTTTGCTCCTGGATGGCCCAAATGGATCTAAACCGTCCCGAAGAGACAGTGAATGCAAAGAATGCATCCTGTTGATCTCAGGGATACCGCAAGGTCCCTGGTTGATCCAGGAGAAGCTCTTTTTGCCAGTGGCAAAGAGGCAGCCATTAAAGCTGCTGAAGTTGGGACAGCTCTGAAATGAAAGAGAATGGAAAGAGAAAGTGTGCCGGTTTGGTGAGAATTTTTTCTTTACTTTAAGATTTGAAAGGACACCCTAAGGAAAAGAAAGAATCTGTAAAAGTTTTGATGGAAGTGGTTAGGCGGCGATTTTAAACAGGAAGTCAAAGTATTTTTTTTTTCTCATTGCTGGATTTTCTACACATGATTTTATATTTTGAAACTGGACTGGTTTTATTTTCCACCTATCCTTTCTCTCCTTTTTGACTTTATAATATTCTAGGCTAGAGACTCCCTTCTAGTCATCTTTTTTAAATATATTTTTCCTTTTTTAATTAATTTTTATTATATATTGTTTGGAAAAGGAAGGGGAAAGTGAAAGCAGAAGAAACTTTGTTACACTGCCAACTAGAGGCTTGGAAATATTGTATCTCTTTTTTTTTTTTTTCTTGACCAGACAAAGCTGAGAAAGAACTGAGACTTCTTTTCAAGGACATTGCCTGTTTGATAAGATAGAGGGAAGAGCATGGGAGAGTATTATTGCAGGTGCTCTTCTGGGTTTCTATCAATAACTGGAGTCTGGTGTTGAAGTTTATAGAAAAAAAAAAGATGATAAGACTCTGGAGAAGAGAGTTATAAACTTTAACAAAAGCCCTGGATAACCAAACAAGGTGCAGTGTGCTCTTTCTACTTTTTTTTTAAGCTGGACTATTTCTTATTTTAACAAACCCACTCCTTACTAGCTTACTTTTTGTAATAGCTATTTGGATTTTTGGCCTATTGGAAGTTGTTTTTGTCATTCTTTTTGTTTTTGAAGTCTAATTTTTACATTTGCATTTTATTTTAAAGGAAAAGCTTTGGCATTAATGATTAATCCTTCCTTTTTTTTCTTCTTTTTAAGGGAGTAGTCTCTTTTCTTTTTTCTCTCTCCCTCCCTTGTATTTTTTTTCTATTTATCTTCCATATTGGGGTTTTTTTGTGGTTTTCTTTTTTTTTCTTATGCATTCTTTTATACCTGAGACTTTTAATTGGATTAAGGTGTTGAAGAACCTGAAGAACTTTTCTTTTCTCTTCTTCAGTTTTTTATTTTCTACCTTTCCACCTTTTCCAGAATTTAACAATTTTTTTCTTTTTGTGTGAGTGTTTTTGGTCTTTTCCTCCTTTTTTGAGTTTTTGCTGCTATCTAACCAATTGATTAGATTAAGATATACAATAACCTGAAGAAATTGATGATGATGATGATGATGATGATGATGATGATGATTCTTTTTCCCCACTATTTTTACTTGGAATTACAATTGATTATTTCACAAATTGATTAAGATCTAGAAGAACCTTAAGATTTTGAATTGTCTGAAATGAGTAGGAAACTAGAAGCCCCTGGTCCCTCAACCTCTACTTCTTCCTCTTCACCATCTGGAGGACAACGCTCAATACAGATGATGTTACAGCAAGAAAAAGAACAGGAAAAAATGACGCTGCAGATGATTATGCAAGGAATTCAAAATATACAAATAAGAACAGAGAATATTGAAAAGAGAACAGAGAACATTGAACAAAGAACAGGAAAAACTGATGAAAAGGTGGAGAACATTCAACAAATGATCATGAAGTATGATGAGAGATTCCAAAAAATTGAAGAAGAAGATAAACAAAGAGATAAGAAGATTAGAGATATTGATAGCAGATTAACTGTGGTTGAACAAGATAAAAGTGGGATGTTGCGATGGCAGATAGACAGATCAGAATTTTATCTCAGATTCCAAAACATAGAGGAAGAAAAGGGACAAAACCTAGTTGAGATAATGATAAAAATTTTGGCTGAAGCTTTGGAAATAACTAAAGAGAAGAGGATGGATGGAATAGATGAGGTTTATCGAGTCTTCACAAGATAAACACAGACCAAGACTCCCAACCAATCAGGATGAAGAAAAAAACATTCTGGCACAGCAGTAGGCTAGCACCAAATTTAAAACTGAAATGGCTGTGAAAGTTTGACTCACAAACACAATACAGAAGCCTGATGATGGCAGATGAGATTCTGCTGAAACGTTGCTACAACTTTAAAAGCACAACTCTAATGACATGGGAAAATACCTGAACAAAACTGAATACCATACATGTAAGTACCTGTGAAAACTTATATATATGAGATTTAAGAACAAAATCTTGAAAGCCCATCAGAGTTTCCATCTGCACATTCTCTCTGATTCTTATTGCATACAGGATCATGGTAAAATTATCTTGAATTTCTTTCCCACTCCACTTTTTTTTCCCTTTTTTTCTTTTTTTGGTACAGTTTCTTCAGTTCCTTCTTCAAAGCTATTTCCATACTTCAGTTCATTTTGATCCACCTCAAAGACTAGGAAATCGGCTCCTTGGGAATTTAGAATTACACTTTATTGAGATTGGCTACAATAATAGAATCTTGCTAGTCTGATTGTATGAATCTTACCTCTTTCTAATATCCAGTGAATCAGGGAGATGTCTGTATGAGCCATTTCTAAATACTAAATTTCCCCTCGAGTTTAAATAATGTTTCACTCCCCTGTGCTTAGGTAATGGTTCCTGCATATTTCCATCAAAATCATTCTTCTTACATCCTATCAGAAAATGCACACTGCAATTAATGCAAGCTAAGATTAAATAAATAAATAACAAAATATAAATCCTGAATTCCCAGTTTTGTTGTAACACATGTTCAGAGATTAATTGGTGGTTGTCTTTCCTGCTAGGAAATACTGAGAGAGACGGGATAGAATATCAGGTAATCCATCATTCCTTCACTGAAATTATTTCACATTAAATTGTATGAGAGCAGCAACACTGCCTAGTTTTGCTATTAAGATGTGACGAAGATGATAAATAAATCATACCTTCCCCCACTCAAGAAACAGAGGAAAACACATTAATGTGTTCATGTCCTATCAGAAAATGTCTGTGGAGATTCTCAGTCATTAAGGTCATAGTTGTCTGCCAGAACCACTTCTTGGATGAGAAGCAAATTTTCTTCTTCTTCTTCCTCAAGGAAAAAAAAAAAAGAACAGTCCAGTTGCCTTTTGAAGAAGCATCTTTGAAGTCCTATGATATAAGGATTGGGATTGCTGTATGTTGCGCAGAGTTACTTTCTGTGAGATGGAAGGTGATAAATTTGATTAGTAAATTTTAAAAAACCAAGTACATCTAGAAAAAAGATTAAAATGTGAACATCACACTGATGGCAAATACTTATTGTCATGACCATGTTTTTTTTTTCCTTTCCCAGTTGTACCATATGTTGTGAAAGCTAGAGCATCAGAAAAGCTTGGAAAACAAAAACAATGTCTTTAAAATTGTTGTGGAAGAAAACTGTTGAGAATTCCTATGACTACAATGACAAATCATTCAGTGCTAGCTGATATAAAACTAGCCTGTTCTCTAGATGTGAAGCTAATGCTTACATATTTTGGAACGCATAATGCAAAAATTAGAATCATTGGAGAAGACACTGGTGCTTGGAAAAACTGAAGGCAGTTTTTGAGATCAACACTTAATAGATTTTATCATTGATGGTGGAACAAGCACAAACTTATGAGAACTCATAAAAACAGTTCCAGTTTTGATAAAAAAAACCGTGTACATGGGTTTACAAAGAGTCAGAAGCAACTAAACAATTAAACAACATTTGAGTAAAATCACCTCCATTAAAAAATGTCTGAGGCACAAGGACAGAAAACGACAAATAAGGTTTATTAAGGAAGTTACAGGTTACAATGGTAAATGCATTGCATCTACAGTATACCGTATGTGTGCTTTGTACCAACCTGTTAATGGATCTGTAAAAGTCAGGAGTACTGTTAACAGATGGAATTCCTCTTAGTGATGAATCTGTCTGCTTTGGGTCTGCCTTCTGTTCTGTCCCTGCTTGAATCAAGGTATTAAAACTGTGCAGGGATCTGGATTAGAATGATGAAATATGACTTGGCGCATGTTAGTTCATACAGCACTGTGAGAACCACCTTCTACTAAAAAATGTGTCTTTCTTGGAAACACATGCCAGAAAACAACCATATAAATCCAGAAAATGCTTTAACACATTTGTAACAACCAGGAGTGGGCTGCTGGGGGTTTTCAGGGGTTCGGGAGAGCCCCTAGGTAAGTTTCTGTGCAGTTTGGAGAACCGCCAAATCCCACTCCTGGCTGGCCACACCCACCCCACCACGCCCCTCCCAGGAGTCCCCACATGGCCCATTTTGGATGCAGGTAACTGCAGGGCATACACGGAGGCTTAAGGAGGGTGAGAAATGGGCCTCCTGAAAGTTCAGGAAAGCTTCAAGAGAGCTTCTGGAGCCCGGGAAGGTCATTTTTACCTTCCTGGAGGCTTGAGAAAAGCCTCTGGAGCCCGGGGAGGGAAAAAACACCCTCCTGCCATGGTGCAGGAGGCCAACTAGGCCATAGTCACCATGGTCATGCCCACCCAGCAACTGGGCAGAGAACCCTTTGCTAAAAGTTTTAAAGCCCACAACTGCTACATAAAGTCTGCAATACAGACTTCAAATCATCTTTTACCATAAAAATCTGGATATCTCTAGTGATGTTGAATTCCATAACATAATTTAGTGCATGTTCACTCCACTGCATTACTAATGTGCCACCTATCTTGGTCATAATGGTGTTTACCTATTTTCTGTCCAGTATTAACAATAACTCTACAGGGATTTAAATTGAATGACAAATGCTCATTGATGCTTTCACTGTCAAGTATGAAAAAAAAAAAACCTATCCATAGATTTGGGGACCTTTAGGGCCTGAATCTGCTTGATTTATTCATAATTACTCTAATCCATGCTGAGTTTTTTCAATAGGCATGCTTTAACTTGAGTGAAATTCAAAGCACCAAGCTTCTTTTCATGTTTTTAATAATTAAGAAAAGTAAAGGGCAATTCCTCTTATACCCAGCTACTGTATATGTGAATGTACATTGCATTTGTTTCAATTTAGCCATTATAATATTGTGTCTTTCTTTTGCTTATACTCAATGCCTTACTCACTGGTATTTCATTTATTAGATACTCTAATCCTGGCAGAATCACCCACTCAGAAGATGAGACACGACCATGGACCAGAAGCTGCACTACAGCTGCATCACTACCCACTTCAAACCCCTCCGAGCCATACATGAAGCAAACCGACACCCACTATGAAGATGCAACAGGACCACGAACTAGAAGCCAAACAGCAAGATCACAACTCACCAGCTCAAATCCCCCAGCAACTAAGACTAACCGGAGCACAACCAAGCCCCCACCTGAACAGAACACGCCCCCAACCAATCAGAACACGGCTAACCCCAACCAATCAGAACAGTTTCACCCCCTACCAATGAGAACACACCCCCACCCAATCAGAACACAGCCAAGCCCCACCCAATCAAGTCCCACCCCACTGGCAGTTAAAAGGAGGAAGCAGCTGCAATCTCACATTACTCTGAAAAGCACAGAGCCGGAGACAGAAGCCTGAAGATGATGAATGAGACTTCATCGAAACGTTGCCTAGATTTAATCTTACGCGGAGAAACCGAACAACCAAGATCCATATATATATATATATATATATATATATATATATATATATATATATATATATATGTGTGTGTGTGTGTGTGTGTGTGTGTGTGTGTGTGTGTGTGTATGTGTGTATATATATATATATATTTCTTAAGTTTTTGGTACTTACATGTATGGCATTCAGCTTTGTTGGTATTTTCCCACGTCATTGTAATTGTGCTTTTAAAGTTGTAGCGACGTTTCAGCAGAATCTCATCTGCCATCGTATACAGAAGCCTGATGATGGCAGATGAGATTCTGCTGAAACGCGCACAACTTTAAAAGCACAACTACAATGATGTGGGAAAATACCCGAACAAAGTTGAATGCCATACATACACACACACACATATACATATATATACAGATACATACATATATATATATATATATATATATATATATATATATATATATATATATATATATATATATATATATATATTGTTTACAACTACAAATACAAAACACAGTACAGCCGTTTTGGCAGTACTTTGCCATAAATACCAAAGGTTTAATCAAACCCATTAACATTTGTATTATTGGTACAATATTTACGTTTTGTTTCCAATCCTCCTAGCTGTTTTTGTTCCGACCTTCCCATCTTTTTTGCACCCACAGATAAAACTTGTTCCAAGTATCGTAATATTCTGAATCCATTTCTAAAGTTAATCTATCAGATTCTGCACACACCATTATTGTCGTTATTATATCCTTTTGGTGGTATATTTTGATTTTTCCAATACTGTGCATGAACCATTCTTTCTGTATCCTTCTTGTTCACATAGCAAATACTGTTTCAGTTTCCAAACAGCCCTCACCTCGCTCTCACGCAGACAGGATGCTAGCCAGATGAATACCAATGGATGCTGGTAGGCAGAGGCAGAATTTTTTATTCCTTATTTTCGTCCCCCAAAACTAAGCCCGATCACATAGTTTCATAGCAAAGCATAGGCAACTAGCTAGTATACTATAAAGGTATATAGCCAATGTTGGAAGATAGCACCTGATAAACCCCTAGTACTGTAGCATTCCTCATTCCAAAAACCATATTCAAAAGTTGTCTACCCTTCACTGTACAGTTGTGTATCTTGATTTGAGATCTCTGGGTATTGTGTCAATCCGGGATAAGGGAGCATTGAGGTAAAATGCTAGGTCATGTGTCAATCAAACAGTGAAATCTATCAGTAATGAAATTAGTAAATGTTATTTTAAATCCATTGTGTTCCCATTTAATTTTAATCTGGATTAAAGTATCCTACAGCTATAAATAATGTAGTGCAAGTAGGAAGCAAAGCAGTTAACTATTTAAGAATAAGTAATATGGGGACTCAAAACGTATTTATGGCAGTTAGCCTGTGTTTTTGTTTGTTGTGTTGTAGCTATCATGCTCTTAATGCTTTCATTTTAATGAAATGTTATTCTAAAGAGAATGAATGAAGAATTCAGTAGGCCTCTCTTTGTGCTTTTTAAGCCTAATATACCTTCTCTCTAGAAGATTGATATTGTCGCAACAATCCTAGAAACAAACTAAATCTGCAAATGTGTGCTTTGGAGTTTACTTATGTTGGAGCCTCAAGCTGGCACGCAAAAGCTAACCTGAGCTGCTGCTGAAATTATCTCTTTGTGTCTTGCCAAAGAGAAATAACTTTGGTATTTTAATCAACAACTAAGAAGAAGCAAATATGGTGTAAGATAAATTATGCAAAAGTCCTGGCTACCTTTATCTTTCATTGGCTACAAAAGCATTTGGGGAACAGCTGGTGGTTTCACCTTAAGGTAAGTTATTAAAAAAGACTTCAGATTCTCTGTCAATACTGGCCTTCAATCTTTTTAGCTTACTGTACCTGCATTTATGGTGAGGGCTACTGTACTTTAGCTTATGATCCTTCTACCTTCTTTCTTCCAGGCTGCCAAGAGAACAGTAAAGTTAACAAAAAGAAGGTGGTGAGTCTGTCCTTCCCACTGATGGCTATACCTTTAATGTTTTATACTTTTATACCTTTATTTTTCCTCAAAAGACTTATCCAAGAATCTGGCTATACAAATCTGTGGACATATAAGCATAAGTCCTAGAACTAATTTCAGCAAATGGCCAGGTGATATCTTAAGGTTTTAAGGTTAGAGCTAGAACTTTGAAGCAACTAGTAATCAAACTAGTAATCAAACTAGCACACTAGTGTATTTGATACAAAAGAGGGTCACAATTTTTGGACATACCTTTGGAAGGTCTGCTTGCTCTACCAGATTTCTCAAGCGAGGTTTTAAGAGTGTGTATTTTTAAACATATTAGATTATTATAATTCAGTTAAGAGAAAAGTTTCCAAATAGATCAGTATCAGTAATTCCATTCAATAGTTCCAGAAAGGTCTGTAAATGCTGTATAAATGTTGGACATTTTTTTGTCACTTCTGCCTCTTGAGTTTGATTGACTAGAATCAGCCTGCTAATAATCAGCATTTAATTGTTTTCAGACAAAGCTCCTATTAAATTGGTAAAATGACAGGTTAGTTTCTGAAATTTGCAAACATATTTTTATTTAAATTTAAATAGACATACACCCAAGTCATGCTGTGTGGAGTCTCATTGTGAAGGTGAGCAGGTGTCCCTGGAAAGGATGAACAAAAAACATCAGGAATGCAATAGTATATATTCCCCTCTGCACCAATGTCCATCTGCAGAGAGCTTTTAGACTTCGTCTAAAGACTTCAACTAAGAAATATGTCTGAGATTTCCAAGGAAAGCCAGAGCTATAGGCTGGGGGAAATTAAAACAAAACCAAACCATTCTGGAAGCAAGCCGTTTCTCTATCACTGCCAAGAAGACGACTTGGATGGATGCATGAAATCATCAGTAGTTGAGCTTGTCCCAAATGAGACATTAAGCCTGTAAGATATTTAAAATAAACAGGAACATGTTTTAAACAGGAGGCATGAGGTTGTATGGATTACAAAGTGTAGAGAAGAAAGAAAAGTTTCCATATGCTTCAAGACAATAGGATCTGCAATAAATGAGAAAGCATTCTGATATCCAAAGAGACATTTTTCCCAGAATGCTTTCAGCGAGCAAGCAACAACAGCTGGAACACACCGCTATATAACCCTGGAGCATGTAGAGTAAATGTCATACTTTTGATGCAAGCTGACTCGCAGGCAGGGTGAAACTCTCACTCCTCCAAACCCAGTCTCAAATCCCCAGATGTGATACAACGCTCATTGTACTTGTAAGTTTTATTAGTCTCTCTCAATGAATGTGTCCTGGAAGAATGAATATTAATCTCCTTTAGTTCTCCTGAAATATCAGCAGGATCATTTGGTATGTTTGTGACCAAGCTATAAAGCAGCATATATTTTAAGGTATTTCAGGACAGATTTTGTAGCTTTGTCTGAATGCCAACTTATTTTTGACCTTCAGTACAAATTAAGCCAAACTAGAGATTAAGTGATACAGTATTTATAAGTAAGCATTAGTATTAGTTGTTCTTTATCAAAATGTTTCCATTAACGGACTGTCATTCTCTCTCTCTCCCCCTCCCCCTCCATCTCTCCCTCTCCTTACCCACATTAGAGGTTCTGGTAAAAGAGGTCATTAGAGGTCATAGTAAAAGACATGATTCTGCTGCAGAATGCCAGTTAGTTAAATGGGAAAATAAGAAATTTCCAAACTTTGGAAGACGATTGGTAATTTGGAAAACCAGAACAAAAGTGGGCAAGTAAAACTTCCAGTTTTGTCTGTCTGGTTTCTCTTTACAGCAGACTCAAAACACAGAACATTGCCATCATTAATCCCTACTTAGATTGTGGTGGGGTTTTTTTTTAATCTGAAGATGGGAAGGACAGTAAGTGCATATTTATTTAGAAAGGATACAGCTTGTTTGTTCTTCAATGATCTATGTTTCTTCCTGAACTATCTGAGGTATTCTTGACAACGAAGTTGCCATCTCCATCCTTTCATATGCACTGGCTGCAGCATCAAAAATAACTCAGGATGTCATCTCCTCCATGAAATTGAAACTTTAAATTTGTCCCACTTGGGATTAGATGCCACAGTTCAGCACAGTAGTGTTGTTCACAGAATCTCATGCTTTTGTCAGAACAATGAACGTTTCAGCTTCCAGTCTTTTTAGGTGTGGCATCATGAACTCCATAAAAAAAGGAGGGAGCTTACATCACATTATTACCATGACTAGATGGAACAATGTTCTTTTTAGACAAGCAAAAAGGATTATCTCCACCTTTCTTATAGCAAGATTTGAGTACAGGTAGTCTTTGACTTACAACCACAATTGAGCACAAAGTTTCTGTTGCTAAGTGAGGAACTTTTAAAGTGAGTTTTGCTCCATTTTGCAATCTTTTTTGCCACAATTGTTAAGTGAATCACTGCAGGTATTAAGTTAATAACATGGTTGTTAAGTGAATCTGGCTTCCCATTGACTTTTCTTGCCAGAAGATTAGGTGATTACATGATTGTGGGACACTGAAACTGTCATAAATATGAGTTAATTGCAAAGCATCTGAATTTCAGTCACATGACCATGGGTATGCTGCAATGGTTGCAAGACTGAAAAATGGCCATAAGTCACTTTTTGGTGACTAAATGAAGTTTTGTAAGTCAAGGACTACATAGACTCAGCAAGGGGAAAGTATACAGAGACCAAAAAACAAACAAGCAAAGAATGTCACATACGGGGTCAGTATGTATATTATAATCTTGCGGAGACCACATATGCTAAACATATTATTTACAATACACTCGTGGCAGAAAGTTAAACTATGACATGACAGATTGAAGTACACATTTTTAAACCTCCACATTGCAGCCACCTAGTGGTAGAAAACAACACAACTAGCAGAAATAATTGTACAGTCCTGTATATATTTGTTTAGAAACAATCCTATTGTATTCATTCACATTCTCTTCCAACAAAATATGCATACAGTTGCAGTGTAATTTTTGTTGTTGTTGCTACTGTAAGCAATATTACAAATTAAATTCTTCTATTCCTTGACTGTTCTTTTGTTTTCATTAGCACACTACATTCTATCTTCAAGAAAATGTGCATGTGTAAATTTCTGATAGCCAGTGTCTCAGGTAATTGGAATAGAATAGAATAGAATAGAATAGAATAGAATAGAATAGAATAGAATAGAATAGAACAGAACAGAACAGAACAGAACAGAATAGAATACTTTATTGGCCAAGTGTGATTGGACACACTAGGAATTTGTCTTGTGTAAATACTCTCAGTATACATAAAGAAAAGGTACATTCGTTAAGAATCAAGAATCATAACGTACAACACTTAATGATAGTCATAGGGTCCAATCAACAATCAAATCATACTAGGAAACAGGCAATACAAATCGTAAGGATTCAAGCAACAAAGTTACAGTCCTACAATCACAAGTGGGAGGGGATGGGTGATAAGGAGTGATGAGAAGATTAACAGTAATAGTAGTGCACACTTTGTAAATAGTTGAACAGGGTTGAGGGAATTATTTGTTTAGCAGAGTGATGGCTTTTGGAAAAAAACTTCTTGTGTCTAGTTGTTTTGGTGTGCAGTGCTCTATAGCATCATTTTGAGGGGAAAGAGTTGAAACAGTTTATGTCCGGGATGTGAGGGGTCTGTAAATATTTTCACAGCCCTCTTTTTGACTTGTGCAGTATACAGGTCCTCACTTGAAGGCAGGTTGGTAATAATTGTTTTTTTCTGCAGTCCTAATTATCCTCTGAAGTCTGTGTCTGTCCTGTTGGGTTGCAGAACCAAACCAGACAGTTATAGACATGCAGATGATAGACTCAATAATTCCTCTGTAGAACTGTATCGGCAGCTCCTTGGACAGTTTGAGCTTTCTGAGTTGGTGCAGAAAGAACATTATTTGCTGTGCTTTTTTTTTGGATGATGTTTTTGGTGTTAGGTATACCAAGCATACAAAAAAAAAAAAAGCATACCATAAAATGAGTAAAGAAATGCATAAACCAAGGTCTCAAATATTTGGAGCCAGTCTCAGGTCTGTTCCAAAAGTTGCTGCTGGATTATAATGTCAATTTGAAATAAAAAGAAAAAGAGAAACAGTTGGAGAGATACAGATAATCAGAGTTGGAAGGGACCTTGTAGGTCATCTAGTCCACCACCCACCACCCAAGCGGGAGACCCTACACCATTTCTGACAAATAGCAGTCTAATCTCTTCTTGAAAGTCTCAAGTTATGGCACTCCCACAACTTCCGAGGGCAAGCTGTTCCACTGGTTGATTGTTCTCACTGTCAGAAAGTTTCTCCTTGTTTCCAGGTTAAATTTCTCCTTGTTCAGTTTCCATCCATTATTCCTTGTCTGGCCTACAGGAGCTTTAGAAAATAGCTTGACCCCTTCCTCCCTGTGGCAGCCCCTCAAATATTGGCAGACCACTATCATGTTTCCCCTGGTCCTTCTCTTTACTAGACTAGCAATGCCCAGTTCCTGCAAATGTTTGTTGTATGTTTTAGCCTCCTCCAGTCCCCTAATCATCCTGGTTGCTCTTCTCTGTACTTTTTCTAGAATCTCAACATCTTTTTTATAACGTGGTGACCAAAACTGGATGCAGTACTCTAGGTGTGGTTTACTAAGGCTTTATAGAATGGTATTAGTACTTCCCTTGATCTTGAGAGAAATTACACTGATTGTATTTAATAAACTAAAGTTTTAATTTCACTTATGTTCAATCAACTTTAAATGTTTGTCCTGGCCGTATTCACTTTGGTCCTATTTACATTTACAGACTGACTGGCATGTCACTCAAAAGCTAATCACAGTCCTTTATACAGTTGTATCCCAATGTTTGGAACGCTGCACTTGCAAATACATAAGAGAAGGTTGACAATCTCACACAGAGGTTTTCTGATTGTGTCTTGTGCTAATTATATTTCTAACAAAGGGAAACGTTGGATCATAAAGGCTCATATGGGGAACAGCTTCAGGGACTCACAGGGAAGCTTAAGAAGCTTGCAATAGTGGGGGGAGTTAATTGGATTCCATTGTTCCCTGAGATATTCTGAACTTTGAAACTAGGTTGGCAAAAATGAGGATAAATCATTAATACTAGCCAAGTCCATTTCTTAATCAAAGCCAAAATTGTTCCAACCATCCAGAAATGAAGTTTCCACTCCCTTCATACATTGCTTAAGCTTTCATTGTTCCAACAGGTTTCTGAGATGGTTCCTAGAAAAAGTTGGCTAATCTCTCAGCTTTATCTAACTGTGCTACCTGGGCTACAACAGAAATCATATAACTGTGGACCATAAATAATGTTAGTGTCAGCCTTCAAGATTTTCTCCCTTTGTTTTGTATCTTTCGGCTGTCATAAGTAATGGGGGAAGGAGGGGGGAATGATTATGGGAAGTGAGCTGGAGGTGTTACAAACCAGAACTGTATAAACTGGGTGGGGGGGTACATTCTTGCTTAGGTTTCTATCCTATGCTATGCACAGTTGCAACCCTTTATCAAACTATGTCAAGGTCAACGGACAGAAGTCTCATCATCACCTGGAGATGCCCACATGATGATATACACAACTTTTAATTGGATGAGCCAATTGAACTGTTGGGAGTGGGAACATTGCCATTATTTTGTATATGTGATTTATGCACCCATTTTCTCAGATTCAGAATTTTTTTGTTGTTACCACTTGATTTCCAGTAAAAGATGTATTTTCTCTGATTAAAGGAGTCTAAGTATTTCTTTCTTGGATTTTGAATGGAGCACCAGCTGACAGTTAGACTATAGACTCACTTTCTCATTTGGTCTCAAGTTGTTCCTTTTGCACAATTTGGAAAAATATCTGCTGTTATATATAAAAACATCTGGGAATTAGCCCAGAAGCAGCAGTATAAGACAATTAGCAGCACTAGTGGAAACAACAGTCTTCCAAGATCTGCAAGTACAATTCAGATATCTCTGTAGACAGCTATATATTTTCAGATATTTTATTTAAAGGTCTCAATTCTATATGTGATTTCATTTGCCTTTACTGAAATCTCATATAGAATTGAGACTTATATCAGCCAGCTAAGGCCAGAGTTACTGTTCTGACCCAGGCTTCATAAACCGTAATTATTCACAAACTTGTTTTAAAAACAAAACCTATTTTATTGTAATGCTTGGAATTGTTTTCATTCCCAGACGGAATTAAGTTCAAACAGTCTCCCAAGATAAGCACATCTTTCAGTTCTGTGAAGTGCTGCCAAAACAGAAGTGTCAAATTAATCAGAAAAAAAACCAACCAAAGTACAAGAAAAACCAACCAAATTACAAAGAGCTTCAACGATGACTCGGAACTGATCGAACTACTTTACTTCCTGCAAAGGTTTCGTCATCTTGGCCTGACTTTTATCCCTTATGGGAGGGGCAATCACCTCCCAGCCTTAAGCACACAAGCACACACCTTGGTCCTCTGCCTCACTGCTGCCAGACTCCGAAGGCTCCGGAGTCAGCACCCCACTCCCAGATGGTCATGGCCCCATCTCTGAACTGGACACAGAACCCTCATCCAAGTCCTCTCCTGTCTGGTTCCTGTTCTTCCCCACTGTCCGATTCTACTGCTGTCTGTACCAGATGCTGGCGAACCACAAAAGTTACAAAATAGAAAAACACTGACCGATGTATGTCAGCCTAGTGAGTCCATGGAGGGACCTAATTTAGAAAATGCCTCGGTGCTCATTATCATAGAAGAGATAATCATCAGCTTTTTCTATTCAGTTATCCTGTTGTGGGTCGTAGAACACAAAGTGTGAGTTGGAACAAAAGCAAAATGAACTGCAGATATTCAAAGAAACTGCTTTAGGTATGGAAATGAGGATCTGGGGAGACTCTGCAGGAGACTGACAAATCACAAGGATAGGTTGGCTGACAGAATTGGCTTACTGTCCTCAGGAGTTCTATAATCAGATGCAATGGAACCAGCCAAATTGTTTAATTCAGGAAATCCAGTTTCCTGAAAGCAAGTCTGTATTCTTGCTAAATTCTCTCTGTTCCTGTACAATAAGCCAACCTTTAAAATCTGCTTCTTTCTTTCAATTTGTGGATTGTAAATTTCAATTTGTGCCACCCACTTAATCTGCAGATTCAGTTTATCCCAATCTAAAATTATGCTCTCTTGGTAGCTTTGCTATTTCTTTCAAAATGAGACTGCCTTTCAACAGCAATCCTGTGAACATTTTAACTTTTTGAAAATTGTCTGTTTTCATTTGGCATAGGCCCTTCTCGTCCTGTGCCACTCTGAAACGGAAAGGACAATTTTTAAAATGTATTTGCTGGTGGTCATCATGATAAATAATAATAATAGATCAGGAGATCAACCTGTCAGGCCATAAAAGAGTAAACACTTTGAGCCATTCTTTTAGAAGGATATCTACCTTACTACTGTTATATAACATATTTATCATGTCAGATAGGTTAGAATTGAAAAAATACTGGTTGGCTTAAACTTAACAATTAAGCTTTGTTGTATAGTGGGGACTATAATTTCATTCTTAATGAATACAGAATTAAAGAATCTCACCAGTTCCTTTTATGGCAAATCAATGAAAAGAAACCAGAAGTTCATGAGTTTTATTCCTGCCTTAGGCATACAGCCAGATGGGTGACTTTGGACCTCAATATCTCTTTGTTAGTTCTAGAAAGAAAGAAGCACCAAAGCACTTCAGAAAATGTTGCCAAGTAAACTGGAGAGACTTGCCTAGGCAGTCAGCAGGAATCAAAACTTATTTGAGAGCACAAAATTAACCAATGATGGTCATTTTATGCAAAGACAAGGCCCCCTAATTGCTGCTCTTTATGATGGTACACATAATTTTCTTCTTAAAATCAGAATGTAGACACTGGTCCAAAAAGCATGAGAAGCCATCTCAACAGCAGATTGCTTCAGATTGAGCTAACTGCTTCGTCATACTGAATGTATTAAAAGAACATGAGGAAAGCACTTTTGATACTTTGGAAACTCCAGGTGTTGAGTTTGCTTGGTTGCTAACTACTTGTTGTCAACACTCTTGGCTGCTACCTACTTATGGAGTTTTGCAGCTCAGATCTGACAGTTCTAGTAAGAGGCAAGAATTATGCTTCTAACACTAAGTAACTATTATATGTGGTATTGGCTGATCTTCAGGAATCATTATATAATTTCTATATATATCCCCAATAAAACAGTGGTCTACATTACCAGTTCCTTTTTGTTTTGGGTGAGGAATCCTGAAAAATCCTAAAAGATTATATTAATCTTTTGGCTCGGGAATGAAATAGAAAAAAATAGTAGCTTTCTTTACAACCATGTCTCAGAAGTTTGAGTGGTAGAAGAATTCCCCCCTCCCCTCATTCTTTCTGTCTGCTACTGATACAATAATTTGTGTATCATAAGGGCAACTAGATATTAATAGCTAAGGGATTATTTCTGTGATTAAAGAGGGTAAGCTCAAACCTTTCTTGTTCAGCTAAATTCCTTGCAAACACAGCAACTTAATCGTTCTGACAATTTGCAAGCAAAATGTGTCCCTAAACTGTTAACCTCCAAAAGTAGCTGGCAACATAATAACATCTGAGCTATCTGTCATCACAGAGAATAAAGGTGTTTGAAAATGGAATCCATTAACATTCTAGCTTTCCCCCACCTCTCAAATGCTTGGAAATATATCCATGGTTCCCCTAAGACTAGGGGTGTGAGGAATAGAATAATATGTTGTGCACTGTTTAGAATTCTTTCTCAAAATAATACTTGCTAGTACAGTAGGTGTGCATGTGTGGGAGAAAGGCCTCTGTATATAAAACATTTTTTCTTAGTTTATTCCTTATGCCAACGCATCCCTATTATCCCTGAAAGATAATAACTTGCCCAACCTTACGCATTGAATCTTTAGCTTTTATTAAGCAAGAATGAGTGGGTGCACATTCTTCAGGGCTTCCCACAGCTTTTGAAGTCTAGAATGATTTAATCCTAACTCATGTTTTCTGGACCAAACACTATACAATGGGGATAAAGTCACGCAGTGAAATACAATAGCATTGAAGTTAGGACTAGATCTCAAAGTAGCATTCCAGGTTCCTTCTGACCACCCAAAAAAGGCCACCTTTCCTTCTGTAGATACCAACGCTCAAGATGTGAATATCTGCATGTGATTAGCCATTCCTCCTTTCTAACTTTATCAGGATTTTTCTCATTTTAGATATGTATTCACTGAAATAATATCTGTTATTCTGATTATTTGATTTAATTGTTGACTATGACTATCATTAAGTACATTATGATTCTTGATTCTTAATGAATGTATCTCTTCTTTATGTATACTGAGAGTATTTACACCAAGACAAATTCCTTGTGTGTCCAATCCCACTTGGCCAATAAAGTATTCTATTCTATTCTATTCTATTCTATTCTATTCTATTCTATTCTATTCTATTCTATTCTATTCTATTCTATTCTAACATATTTAGAAAAGTTTTCTATATAATTTTTACATATCATGATTGTTCAAAATTACCACACTGACCTTCATTTTGAGATGAAGATCCAGTTATAAATTATTTAAATAAATAAACATTGGCCAATTTCTGTAAAAGTGCTGGACTGTATAAAGTAGTTATTTTGGCTCCAGAAGGTTTGTAAAGGTCAGCTATGATAGTCTGAACCCAAATCTAAATCAAATAAGGCATCTTCTCAGGGAATTACTCACTCTTAAACAACACCAATTCATGTAACAGGTTCTTAAAAGTATAGCGAAAATAGAGGAGAGCCATATTTATCTTACTGGTAAAAGCCATGGGCTCAGAAATGAAAGTAAACATGACATCTGCCAAGAAGTCTGCATTGTGACATGTATACTCTGTTCTCTGGTCATAGAGGGACTGTAGCTTAGAGAAAAATCACATGCTTTGCATGCAAATGATCCCGGATTCAGTTTCCGGCATGACCAATTAACAAGGTCAAGTAAAGCAGACTTCTTCCTGAGTCTCTGGAGAGCCATTATCATGCAGAATAAATAAAGAACTAGACAGGCAAATAATCTAAAACCACTATAATGCATATTTTATGTTGCTCACATTTAAAGATCAATGTACAGGGGGCACTTGTTCTGGAATATCATAATATTATGATGCACATTAAGTTTTTTTCCAATATACTCATATGGTAGGAAGAGCAGGAGAAAGGCTCAATTTGTGCTTTTAAATTGGCATGTAAAAACTTTACTAATGTGCTATGGACAGGGATGGGCTGTTGGGGGTTCAGGAGAGCCTCTAACTAAGATTCTGTGCAGTTTGGAGAACCCCCAAATCCCATTCCTGGCTGGGCCCACCCACCCTGTGCCATCCCTCCGAGGAGTCCCCACGCAGCCCATTTTGGATGCAGGTAAAATGCAAGTCATGTGTAGAGGCTCAGGGTGGGCGAAAAACAGGCCTCCTGGAAATTTGGAAAAACAGACCTCCAGAAACGGGCTCATTTCCAGCTTCCAGAGAGCCTCCGGAGCTTGGGGAGGTCATTTTCACCCTCCTGGAAGCTTGAGGAAAGCCTTCAGAGGGCCAAAATGCCACCTCCCCCCAGTGGTGCAGGAGGTCAACTAGGCCATGCCCACCATGCCCATGTCCACCCAGGAACCAGGCAAAGAACCTGTTGCTAAAATTTTTGAAGCCCACCCCTGGCTACAGAGACATGTTGGATCAATGCAGAAAATCAAAGAGTTAATTAATGCTACACCTGTACACCAACTCTTTTTTATGGATATATAAATGGTCACTTCATGATCTTGAAGAAACTATTTCAAATAACCTTCATTTTTAAACAAACAACAAAACCCAAATGGAAATATGTCAAATTGCTATCCCTTCAGTTTTGAGAACATCATGTACATTGCACATGCATGTTAGATTTGGATAAATCCCAAACTCAGATTATTTGGAGAATTTCAGACCACCCCTTTCTGAAATAAGACCAAACTTATTTAGCTTTCATCTAAACCTGTACCTTCTGTCAGACCTGGCACAATCTGATCCCTTTGGAAAGAAAAGCCTTTGACTTCATATAGGTAAAACAAAGGGTTCTTTTACCAAGAGTGGTGCTTGCAGTAAAGTCAAGCCAGTTCTGCAAGTACCTCGCTCGCTGGATACAAAAATAAGGTGTAGGCTTTCCCCAATCCATCCCTTGCCTCCCCTCCCAGCCAACAGGAGCTTTCAAAGATGTTTTGAGACTCTGGGATGTTTGGGTGTATTTCTCAGGGTGCCTGGCCATGGGATACTGGTACAAACAGGATCCAGCTGCTCTGGTCCTTCTTATCTGTCATTCCCCCCTCCCAATTTCCTATCACATACACACAAAGCTTTATTGCCATTTCATCTTTCATCCTCCCCACTTCTTTTTATGGCAGAATGCCTGTGAGCCCCCCCTCCCCAGCCAAGCCAGGTACTGTAGACCTGATACCTTCACAAAAACATTGTCCCACTTGGTACAGCACAACCCCGATTGATCCTTCTAGAACTCTGAGGTACTTTTAGAAAAATAATATTCGTGGACAACTGGTATAGAGATCAGAACTCCCGAGAAAATATTAGGTTATAGTGTGCTAGTTGACAAAGAACTATGACCAACTCAGTTTGAATATGATTTTTTAAATTATAATTTGCTGTATGTAGCTCAGAAAACTATTCTCATTAGTCATTCTACACAGAAATTGGTGAAATTAACCTTTTTCCTTTCTATTTTTTTTTCATACAAAATGCTTAGTCCTCATTTAGTGCTTGCAATTTATATTACATTTCTCTCCTATTCTCACTCATATGTCTTCTATTTTTAATATTTACTACAATTCTACTACTGAATTCTTTAAGGAAATCATTTGAACATTCTGACTCATGTGATTGTAACTTTGCAAAACTCTTGACAATCAGGACCATTACATTAAGCAAAAGCATCAACATTTTTTATGAATGCCCATTGTTCAAAAACTTGATTACAATATTTATCCTACTCTACTTCAAAGAACAGGGTGATCAGGGGAACAGAGATAGCTATGAAAATAATGAAGTGCTTTGTTAAGTTAACTCAGGCAGAAAGATTATATCAGACAATACATTAATTTGTCTGGTGTAATCAGACTATTTCTGAAGCTATGGGTTATGACATTGAGCCAAATCTTGATGTCTGTGCATATACTAATGTACGTACAATTTATCTGTTATACTATACCTTTAATTTCAAATAGAAATAACCATATGGTATTTTATTGGTAGAGTGATTTATAGAAGATAAATACAGAAAATAGTATGTCTACTATAGTATACGAGTGGCTCGATGACTCAGTGGTTAAGAAGCTGGATTTGTTGGCTGGAAAATTATTAGCCCAGGTTTGAGACCTGATACCCTGCAACGGAGTGAGTCCCATTACCAGCCCCAGCTCCTGTCCAAGCAATTCTAAAGCATGCAAATGTGAGTAGATAAACACCGTAAGTACCATTTTGGTGGAAAGGTAGCAACGTTCTGTGTACTTAGACACATGACCACAAAAATATCTGCAACCAATGCTGGTTCCCTTGGCTAAGAAATGGAGATGAGAACATCCCCTAGAATTGAACATGACTTAGGCAAGGGAAACCTTTACCTTTACATCTACTATACAAATGTAGTAGATATTAAATCACAGCTTAATAATGCCATCTTCAGTCATATGTTAATAACTTCTGGAGGTTTCTGGCTTTTCATTCAAGGCTGGGTCATGTAGCCCCAGGACCACTGATTGTAAACCTTTGGGTGTGAAGGATCCTGATAACTTGAACTTTGATCAGGGAACTTTAAGATTCTAAAGTAGATAAATAAATGTGTGAAGTTTCTCCTGCTGTATTAACTAAACCTACAGACTAAACCTACAGACTGAGAGTGTCTACTTCTTGTCTACTTCTTTCAGGTAGTTGTCAGATAATTCATAATGCTACCTTCTTTAAATGCCACTGGATTTCTTGACCGAAAGCCTTACTTCTTGTTTTTGTATATTGTATAATGCACTGAAACAGCTCAGTAAAGCTTTGGGGATCCATCACAAGCGTGCGTCTTTCTTGCTTCTGGTTAGCATTCAACATAAGCTTTGCATGTAGCAAGCTCTTCTTCCCGTCCCTGGTTTCAGTAGGAACTATTTGTCAGAAGAGAGTGGTATATCCCCATTCTTTATATCATTTAATTCCTCTGGTATTCAACTGCCCATTGAGCATGATTTGTTTCCTCATTTTTTAATATATTGCTCTTCAATGTACCTGTGCATATGATGTATAGATGTGTGAGAAGTAGTAGTACATAAAGTCACATGAAGATATGATCCACATTTTGTCTATGCTGTATTTTTTTTTTTTTATTTCCATGGTGAAAAAAGAAAGGGAACTATCTGTAGATGAATATTTAAGTGGTTTGTAAAAATCACTTTTGTAAAAACCACAATGCTTGAATCCAATGATAACTTCATGAATTATGATATACAAAAAGAGACTATGCAAGTCTATGCATAATGTATCTGCAGAGAAAGAAACTATGGGGGAAAGAAAAGCTTGAAAAGTTAATGCCATCCCAGAAAGCATTTTTCTTCTTCCACACAACTTTCAGATCCCTAATTTGTGGGATATCCTACTAGAGAGGCACCTGAAGTACCTCGATACCTACTTTATTGTCTTTTCAGCACTAGGAAAAGATAGATTCATTCCTTCAGGCTTTTTAATATTGACTTCTATTCATGCTACAGTGGAGACTTTTAATTAATGCTTTTGGATCACTGCTTAGTGTCAGCTTTAAGTGATTGTTCAACTTACTGTTTTACTCTGTGTGTCTGCTTGTATATGTGCAAATGTACAGATTTTTTTTTAAAGATTTTGTTTATGCTATTTTTAATTTAAACTTGATAGGCACTTTGCAAAATTGGAATATATTGTTAAATATATAGGGTTTTTAATGACCCAAATCCCTTAATTTGGGGTAGAGTCGGGGTGACGGAATGGAATTGAGCTTTTACTGGCTGGATGTCCTTCCAGAAGCCTATGTGGAGTTTGCAGCAGATATTTTCTCTTAGTCCCTGGAGAAAGAAATGTCTGTACTTACCTAGGATTGAACTCACAACCTTCTGAGTGGGAGGCAAGTCTCTTCACCACTAGGCCACCATGCCACTCTTAAATATACAGATATTACATGAGCTGAACTGGTAATTTTGAGTATAATATAGCAAGAGGAGTTGAGATGTCTCATTGCTTCCCTGGTTAATTTTTGAGAACCTTTCTGTACCAAATAAATACTTTAAAAAGTTTTAAATGTACCATATTAAAAATTATGACATAAAGTGATTGTTATGGTCCTGGTGGTTATTAAGGCATAGGTGCCATTCTTTGGTGTCCTACCAAAAAATCTTAGAGAATATGCACATTTTATGAAATATTGATTTATCAATTACAAAAGGTCAGATTTCTTTCATTACAATACCCTGGATTCTTGTGAAGAATGTGTATGAAATAAAACACCAGCTAAATAACTGATAAGATAATTTTATTGCCTTTTTTTTTACTGTGAGCACACCAGCCCACATTAAAAATGAAATTTTGTTGCTTGCACTCAAGAGAACGTGTGTATCTACCCAAACATGTACATAACACACATATACACATGCTACACACACACACACACACACACACACACACACACATCACTGTCCATTCTGAATACATAGTGGAAAAGGAGCAACTTTAGAGTTCACATGGCAGCTGAACAGCTTTACATCATCAACAAAGAGAACACAGTTGCTCTTGATATGATCACAGAGGTAATTTATGTAGAGTATGAAGAGAGTTGGTCCTAGAACACTGCCACCACTATTGACAGGTACAGAATTTGATAGGACACTCCCAATTTTGACCATTTGTTGTCTGTTTGACAGGAATGCTTCTATCCATTTATGCAGTTGTCCAGAGATACCATAAGATTTTAGTTTTAGGAGTAGTTTGATTAAACACTGCATTAAATTGATCAAAGGATAAACCAATAGTTAGAAGAAGATTTTACTATTGTTCAGAATTAAATAAATCATCATCATCCTAGCATTTTTCCTGCAGGTACAAGGTCTGCTTGTTCAGAATTAAATAAAAATAGTAAAAATATAGCTGCATCATCAACATCACTATTTCAAAATTCAAGTCGAATCAAATATCTTTATTGTTATCAAAAACAAGTACATAATAAAACTCAAAAATATAACAGATGATAAGAATAAAATTAAATGGTAATATAAATCAGTTGGCTGCACATCTTATACACAACAAAACAGAACTTTGCCACAATTAGAGGAACCAAGTCATGGATATCTGAAACAATTATACGTAAATTGATCAGCATGACTGAGAAATTTGTTTAAATGTGCAGTTACTAATTCTGATAGAGTCCTAGTACAACAACTGTTAATGTAATAAAAGTTGTTTAGTAATTTTGAGAATGTCTTTGCCACATGGGCAAAATATTTGAATCTTGTTTCTAAAACTGTAGTAGGAAAGCATCAAATTGAAGCAAGAAGAATGTCCTCCTTTGTGTAGAGAATATAACCTGACTTAGTTATCTAAGAAGTCTAAGGAGAACAACCAAGCTGGTCAAGAGTATATCCTCAGAAAGAGATGTCAAGTTTAATTAGATAGGAATATCTGTAATCCAATGCCTCAACATTATTACTGGCAATAGCTATAGCAATAGTTCTTAGAATTATATACCACTCCATAGTGCTTTATAGTTAGCATTTTGCCCCAACAGTCTGAACCCTCATATTACTGATCTTGGAAGAATGGAAGACTGAGTCAAATTTGAGTCCACCAGGATCATTCACACCTGAATGCTCAAAATTGAGCCAATGAAAATCCAAGGATTGCCTTGCGTTGCCTTGCCTTGCCTTGACTTTTGATTTGACTTTTTTTTTTTTTTGCCATGACCCAGTGTTGTCAATTAAGGTCCAATTATACACAGAAATAAAATGAATGTTTCCCAATATGTGAAAATATATAATTAAATGTTGGTTTCAATGCTCCTGACACCAGTCTCATAATAGGAATCATATTTTAGATAAAGCAGGGCGCTTGAAATTCATTCCTAAGCAACTTGATATCAACTGTTTCTGGAGTACACTGTGGTTCCAATTGAGCCCCAAGTAACAGCTAAGAATACTTGGAATGAATAAAGTTTTTTACTACTGAAAAATGATTGTAATGAGGTTGTTGTTCTTTAGTATTTCCTGTTGCATATTCCCTGTGCATTCTAGGTAAGGTTGCAACATAAAAATCTGTCCCTCAGTATTTAAACGATTTAACCTGCTGAATCCATCTTCTTAAAAAGGACCAAACTAGTACAGGTTTCAAGAACATATTCTTTAGGTTTCTTTGTGTGTTATAAGGATGACTATAAATCCATGCAAGCACAAAATATTTGAATTAAACTGTATTGTAAACCAAGAACATTTGGGGAAGAAAAAAGAGAAATAGCTTAAATTTGTCTCATCCATGAATGTAATAGGGGAACTTTCATTCACTCCAAGGATATTTTAGCAGACCACTGTTGCATAGGAAAAGCTACAGAAAATTTAAAAAACACATACAGAGAAGTGAAATTCTCCCGAGATTCTTCTTATTGATTAACTATCCTGAACAGCAAAAAACATCAATTCCTTGTGTAGGCAAAGCTTGCTTGAAAAATAAATAAGATAGGAGTGGGAGGAATTCAGATTTCTAATTATACTATGTGTTATTACATATTCATGGAAAATCTGACTCCCAGTTTGAAATTTCTCAGTCTTAAATCTCACATTTAATTCATATGATTAAATTAAATACCTATCAATGTCAGGGTGAGATATAAGAAGAGTCTATTTTGCACTTACTGTCCCTTGTAAATTTATAAAGTTCAATAAGGTATTTTTGCATATCATATTTTTATCTATTGCAATCTTCTCCCCACATGCAGAATATTAACTGTTTTACTTAAACATTTTTATATTGCTTTTCTTACTTGAATAAATGACACTTATTCTGTCATAAGGAGAAAATGAAGAAATCCACTAAAGGAACAGGCAGTATCTTATCCCTACAGGCCCAGAGATGAAGGTTAAAATCATTCTTAAAGATTCAAGTTTAAAACCCTGGAGAGTTATGAAACGGCAGTGAACAAAAATACTGAGTTACATGGATTAATGGTGCATTTGGTATAAAACAGTTTCCAGTGATCTAAATAATTTATTATGATTTATTATAGCCTAGCCTTTCAGTCTTTCTGTAAAACCTTGCTTGCCGTAGCTGGAAGGAGGAGCTGCCTATTCACAGAATGGCTATTTACCAAAAGTTAACTAATGAGTTTACTCCCTGTCATCCTATCTGCTCTTCCAAAATGCCCCTTGTCACACTTGTATTTTAAACTTTGAGTGGACAAATAAGCTCTCTTCCAAACAAATCTCTAGATTGCAACAATCCACCATGTCTATATTCTACAATATATTGTAGAATCAGAGTTATTTTTGGAAACCCAAATATTACATTTTTAAAAAAATGGTCTACTAAGGCAATGTCTATCAAGAGCTAAAGAAGGTATTTGTGGATCTCCTGATGCATGCAGATCAGTGGTTTTTTTTAAAAAAAAAAAAAACTTGGTAAGCTTCAAATCCCATAATTCCAATGAAACTAGAATTCTGGGAATTGAAAACCACACTTCTGAAATTTGCCAAATTTGAAAAACACTGATGTAGACATTATGTTTTATGTTGCTTAGAGCCAGGAAAAGAAACCAGTATCTGAGATGATATATTTCTGAAAGTTGCTATGTTATTTCAATTAAAATTATTTAGCTTTATAGTCCACCTTTCATTTAGGAGCTCAGGCAGCATACATAGCACTCCTTCTCCTATCTTATTTCACAACTGTGTGAAGTAGATTGGCCCTAGAGAGAAAGTGACTAGTCCAAAGACAGGCAGGGAACTTCTGTGGTTGAGAGGGTAAGTAGAACATGCTCTTAGTTCGACATTTTGAACACTACAGAAAACTGAATCACCCTCCCAATCAAAATGTTTTGGATATCAAATCTGCTCTGGTCTATATGCAAGGCAAGCATTACCATCAGTAGTGGGATTAAAAAAAATTACTACTGGTTCTGTGGGTGTGATTTGGTGGGCATGGCAGGGGAAAGATACAGTAAAATCTCCAGTCAGAGGTGGTATTTGCTGGTTTTCCAAACTATTCAAAATTTCCACTACTGGTTCTCTGGAACTAGTCAGAACCTGCTGAATACCACCTCTGATTACCATGTACTACTGTAGTGTTGTACATGCTACCTACTGATTTCTTGAGTTTCTAAATATAAATGGAAATGATTGCAAACCTCTTAAGCACTTCAACAATATCCAATAGCCAAACAGTCCTGTTAATTTATTAAATATTGTAAACACCGATGCCGATCAGTGTAAAGTTTACTAAGGTTAAACAAAGCATGGACTCAGTAACAAAGATACAAACAAAAAGGAACAGATTCAACAAGTACAAATGCATGAACAATAAATGAACTTGCCCCCCGAAGAAACCATGCAATACAGCTTAATTTCCCACAAGTCTGCCATATAATGCAATTAAACATCCACAAGATTCCAATTACAAGGGATATAATTATCAAACAATGACAGCTAATTGCACTGCTAACCTATCTCCAACCTCTTTCAAGAGCTCAGTTCACTGCAAGGCTTCAGTGATTGAAGATGTAGACAATTCTGAAACGAAATGACCAAGGCAATCCTTCTTCAAAGCTTAAAAAATATTAAATCCACAATATTGCAAGTAAATGTTCTTGTTGCTCTTGATCTGCTGGTTTCTCCTTTGCTTAGCCCAACAATAACATTACATTCATTAAAATAATAAAGAGTAAGATGGAGTGTTCCCTGTACCATCCTATAATGATGATCAGCTCATTGGATATTAGACAATTAGAGAGATCGTCAAAATAATTCAAACTTGTAGAATGTGTTGTAGTATAATTTGAATAATGCATGGTATATAATCAATATCTACATACATACATAACATTCAGTACACAAATTATTACTGCAACATACCCTACAATAACATAAATTTGGTTTATTTATTAGCTTATTAATTTGATTCCTATAGCCACCTATTTGAAACAAAATAACAAATAATGAAAATTATATAGGGCCAACAATATTGTATGTATTATATTATATAACAAATAAGAGTAAATAAATTATATTTAATTTGTATGTTTATTTATTTACTTGCTTGCTTTAGTTGTTTATGCCATCAATTCCTGAAAACCTTTATCCATGAAGGATGCTTGGAGGTCTGAGTTTTGTTGTCTTCTTTCAGACATTTTATTACCCAAATTAGGTAACTTCATCAGTGCTAAGAAGTGGGGTTTGTTCTCAATTTATATTATAGTTACTATTGGTGGGAGTGATTGTGGAGGTTCTTTATTTAGATTGTTTACTGTTAGCTTGTTTGACAGTTCCTTGATTGGGGTATTGTTTACATCTTGATTGTTGGTCTGATATTAATTTTGATGTTAATCTATGTTCATCTGATTGTCTTGAAACTTTTATCTGCCTATTCTCAAGAGAATACAGTTAGCTTGGGTGGATTCTTGAAAACAAGAGAATAACAATAAAGAAATTACTTTGCCAACTCAGAGAGTTATTCTGATTCCTTGTACCTGACAATGTTATTGTATTGTATATCATCCAAAGTCATTTTGGATAGTGAGATGGTATGCATACAAATTTAAGAAATAATAAATAAGCAAATAAATTTATTATACCCATAAAATCAGATAGTGTCAAATATCTACTAGTATAGGTGTTACAGACACATGCATAAGCACAAGCATACTCATCTGTGTGTATCATTAAACTTTGATTAGAAGAAAAAAGATACTCTTGTGTTAAAAACTTTATGAACATGTCCATAGTTTTCTTGACAACAATATGGAAGTAATATCTATTAATCTCCTTTTATACTTCCCAGTTTAGATTTCTGTTTTGGTCTTTAAGGTTTGCTGTTTGTCTCTTGCAAAATATATAGATTTTATGTGTATTTAGCTATTGATGGCCAATTTGTCAGAATACCAAACTTCCAGAAATTCCCTAGTGTTTTGTCCTTTCTTAATAGCCCCCAGCAGATACTGAGGAGGCAGCTTTTAGAAATGCAGATTTGGTGATCCATTCAAGACAGGATATTTTGAAACTCCCTGCAGCAAAATCTGAAGAAAGGCAGAATGGTAGGTTTAGCCCTCACACAAGATCCAACACAGGACACAGCCATTAAGCCACAATAGGAATTGCCCAGCACCCTTTCACAACACAAGCCCCTTAATTGCATCATCCTAGAGAATTCCACACTTCAACCAAACATGGGAGCTCAGACAAGCACCTAGGATTTGCATTTCCTCTTTTGCCTATAGAATCATTTATGACTCCTACACAACCCCTACATGACCCCATAGGAATCTGACAATAGCCAATAGAATACATGTTCTTTCACAGGAACAAGAAGCTCCCAAAGAAGGTATAATCAGAGGTGGCATTCAGCAGGTTCTGAGCAGTTCTGGTGAACAGGTAGTGGAAATTTTGAGTAGTTCAGAGAACCGACAAATACTACCTCTGACTAGAGATTTTACAGCCTCCTTTCACTGCCACATCCACCAAGCCATGCCCACAGAACCGGTAGTAAAAACTTTTGAATCCCACTACTGGGTATGCTACCAGTTTGGCCTGGTTCTGCAAAGCCAGTAGCAGAGATGAGCAGTGGAGACCGAACCGGTTCTCTCTGCCGCTCTGCTGCCCGAGTTCCCATACTCGCTTTTTATTGCTGATTTTGAAGCTCAGCTGCTTTGCGCAGCACAGAAGAGTGCTGTGCAGCAGCTGTTGAAGTGACCGGGAGTGCAGGCTTGCAGGTGAGTTGGAACACTTCTGCGCCTGTGCAAATGCCTCTACACCTGTGCAAAATGTGTGTTTGATGTGTGTGTGTGTGCATGCAAAGTGTGTGCACGCACACAAAGAGTGTCCACCAAGCCACACCCAGTGAATCAGTGGTAAAAGTTTTTGAATCTCACCACTGGTATAACCCCCTCTCCTCACTCTCAATTCCATGTGGTCAGCTGCCCCAAACCACAAACCCATGTGGTGCTGCTTCATCAATAAACTATCTTTCCAATCAGCCTCCATGTTTCCAGTGTCTTTCTCCCAGCTTGGAACTGAACCAGATGGATATTTCTTCCAACAGTGACTTCTGCATTAAAAACGTCTCAGAAACTACTGACAGACTATTACAACTACATGGAATCAGTGTAGTTCAGAGAGCATCAAGGACCCTTCATATCAATCCTGAGCTACTAATATTCTGCTTTATCAGGCATTTATTTATTGGCTATGTTTATTAATCAATACACAGTGTTTGGTTGCTTGCCATATATAGTTTCTCATTGGCACAGTGTTATTAAGGCAGATTTCTAGAAATCACAGTATTTATTGTTGATGTTTTTAGAGCTAAAACTAATTTTATGAAAGGCATACTGATTTAGAAATGTATTTAGATAACAAGGTGGGATTCCTCCAGTTTTTTTCCAGACTGGAATCTGAAACCTTGTGGGTGAAAATTGTTGAAGGTTTGGCAGTACACAAAATAAATCTGACATATATTTTCAGAGAGCCCTCTGGCTATATAAAATGTTGATGACAGTGACAGTGAGGATAAATGCTTATATCTACAATTCTCCATTATTTTCTCATTAACTTGAATTTTAAAAGGAATCCCATTAGTGCCTCCATAGAATGAATAATATAAATAAAAAGTACAGATGTATTCTTGCATTAAAAGAAATGCTATGGTAACAGGTTTGGTTGCCTCTGCTGCAGTTTAAAATTTTAAAAAAGATGAATTTTCTGGGAGTTTCTCGCCCTTATGACATTTTCTATATTGTATTTCACATCTCTAATTCCTTAGGGCTAATACTAATCCTTCTATTGTTCTTAGTTACCATGCTACAGCTAAAATTATCTCAGTGCATTTTAACTAAAAAAGATAGCTTTTTAAAATTTGTTTGCCAAGAATGCAATGTGCTACTGCATAAGATTTATATCAGTAAAAATGGAGATTAATTTGCATTGTTTAAATGTTTTTCTCACCAACTCATTTAGTCAGAATTAGTCTTTCAATCAGTGCTACAGCATAACAGGTTTTCACTATAAAAAAATATAATGTATTGATGATCAATTACCTTCATGATAGAGAGAGAGAGATCAATCTACTGAAGCTATAACCAACAGAATAAATTCTGAAGCAATGACACTAAAGATTTTTGGTGTTAAGAATTGGTAAAGGCAAACCACACATAAGAATTAAATTATTTAAACCCCTTCCATTGTAATTATTGCCACTGTGTCACAGAATACAGAAGAGAGACATTTGTGATTTGAAAGTTAATGTGTGCCATTTTACAGTGATTATCGCCAAGTGTTACAAAGCATTTCCTGCAATTATGAATGCCCCTACCTGGGAATCAGCTCCACCGAACACAATGGGATTTACAACTGCTCAATAGACATGAGTTTGCTGTCACGATGTCAGTGCAGTCCTATTAAATCTTATTGAACTCAGTTGGCTTAACTCCCAGATAGGTAGCTGCAAGAATATATTTTTGATCACTAATCAGGATGTGTTTTTTAAATTCCTAGGCATATGAAAGTAATCTATATATGTACTAAAACAGAGAAAAGAGAAGATGCAAAAAACAATTCCTTTCCCCCTTCCCTACTCCTTTCCTTTTCTCTGTTATACTTATTAAAAGGCAAGGAAAAGTGATTTTATGGTTTTCAAATATACGAACAAGATTCAAGTTCTGGATTTGACACCAGAAGAGTTGCAGGACCACAAAATGGGTTGGTATGGTAGAGTAGAAATATATTTTCTTCTTTGTCATTCATTGTGTAGAGGATATTTTTAGATGAGTTATAAGTTATATTTCTCATCTCAATTATATAGATGGGAAAATATTTATAAACAAGTTCTTTTTTAACATAATTTCTTTAGTCAAAAATAAAGCTTGACTTCTTGACTATCTTTCTGGCATAAGGTCAGCTGGTGATTGGACAATCAAACCTAATTCAGTGACCTAACTTTATTGATCAATCACACAATCATTTGGTTTTTTAAAAAATCTAAAGTTGTTCCATCTCGCAAAGGCTGAGATACTCTCTCCTTTGTATAGCTATTTGCATTTTCCCTCTTTGTGCTTCTTTCAGTGCAATAATTTCTATTACTGTCTGAACAGACTTGGCCTTTTTGAATACATACTTCCTTGAAAGATATGGTGAAACTGCCCAGATTGTCATAGCTGCAGAGGTCTCATATTAATGAAGAACAGAAGAAGGCCATCTTCATATCTTACAGTGATATCGATTGCTATTCCCCATCAACCATCTTTTTCTCTAAACAATAAAGTCATTATTGTGTCCCCTGTTTAGCATATATAAGGATCACGTCTGGCTTTGCTGATATCAAATTGTAATAGTTTTGAAGAAAGAAAGAAAAATAACCACCCCAATCCCAAGAAAGTCACATGATAATTCTTCCCAGTTGGTTTATTTATTGCTGTACACATTTAGACAGAATCTTGCCAAAGATTCTATTAAGCATATACTCTGAGAACTATTAGGGTGAAGCTGTCCTTACCCTTTCCCCAAACTCTCTGAACTGAGCATGCCTGCTGGATGACTTTGGACCAGTAAATCCTTTTTAGCCCAAATCAACTTTGTTGTTGTGGGGAAAATAGGAGGAGGAAAGAATATTATGTATGTTTGCCACCTTGAATTACTTACAAAGTAATAAAATAGGATAAAAACCAATCAATCAATTCAATACATGTATACATGCATCCTCTAGAATCTTCTCTCTCTCCCTACTAGGAATCTGGCCTATTGTATTCTATCACAAAAACTTTCATTCAGCATGTGCCAAACTTCTCATTTTACCTCCTCCAAACAGTGTTCAACATCAGTTTATCAATTCAGTTTGCATTAATATTTATATACATTTTCTATTCATTTTCCATTGCTGACATGTATGTAGAGTGTAGACATTTTTCCCAGCATGCATATTTTCAGAAAATAATTATTCTATGGTAAAACATATTTTTGTGCATATATTTAATATATTTTACATGAACTTTTTAAAATTGGAAATCATGTAATAAGAGTTGTGAAAGATGTATCAGTTAGTATGCATATATATTTCAGCTTCTCATATATAATTCAACAATCCAAACTTAATTTATTTCTTTTAAAATATTCACACCTCAAAATTTCTATTTGAGAAAAAGATCCCATCAAAAACCCAGTTTTCAATTTAATGTGGCAGTGGGTTTATTATAATATTTTTCATTTCTATATGCTTTTTAATGTAGCTGTTGGTGTTAGAAAAAAAACACAAGCAGTTGGAATAAATAAAGAGTTAAGATGCAGTAAAGCTTTCATCCATCCATATTCTGCGGAGTAGCCTCTAAGATAGGACAAATTGTGTAAACTTTATTTTAAAATATTTTGAAGAAAGATGCCAATTTCAATATTGCCTGCATAAGAATGCATGTCAATTGACATTAGATATTTCTTTTTCAGCAGTTTGAGACTCAAGTATCATGTGATGGGATGAGCTCCCATTCTTAGCCCTGCTGCTGCCAACCTAGAAGTTTGAAAGCATAGGGAAATGCAAGTAGACAAAAGGTACCACTTTGATGGGAAGCAATCTGTGTGTTTCAGTGTACAGCCATGCCAGCTTCATGACTATCAAAGTGTCTTCAGACAATATTGGCTCCCTCAGTTAGGAAACAGAGAGGAGTACCACCTCCTAGGGCATGGGTGTCAAACTTACCGCACTATGTTGCAGTCACGTGACATATCACAAAGTTTTTTTCCTTCATGGAGCTGGGATGGGTGTGGCCTGCACGTTATACATTCGGCCCACAGGCCACCAGTTTGACACCCCTGCCCTAGAGTCAGAAACTGGGTCAGGGGAAACCTTTACCTTTTTTTAAAAAAAATGTAAGATCTAACATTATAGATCTACCAGTATGACTGGAGGGGAGGAAAGCTGCCATGTGGGTTCTTTTGTTCAATATTTAAATTTAATCCATATCTTTATTTTCCATTTCTGGCACCATCTGAACCTATAATTGAAGAGAGTTACTTTTTTGCCCTCCAACAAGAAAATGTCTTCCTTTTGTTTTTGAATAGGAACAACAAAAAAATCAAACAAATCATTTGATTTGAGATTGGCTTCCCTACTCACTGCAGTAGAAGGGCTATGCTGCTGCAGACCTAAAATTTTAGCTGATGGGGCCTATGAGAGTAATCTTTTCTGTCATGGCTCCTGCCCTTTGGAACAGATTGGTGGTGGAGATGAGATCCACCTCCATTGTTCTGGCTTTCTGAAAGGGCCTTAAAACTTGGGCCTGTTGGTTGGAGCCCAAATGATAGTGCTCCATTCTGGATATAGTTGGTGGAATGATATACAAGATTCCATCTTCATCCATTCATGTTCCCAGTTTGTAGTTTTCTTTAATCTGATTGTAGTTTTTAATATGATTCTTATGAATTGTAATGTTTTATGTTTATGATTTTTGTTATAGAATCTCGGGCTATAATAAAGGAAAGAATAAAGAGGTTGCCCAGCTTGTATCCATAAAATCAGATAGTGTCAAATGTCTAATAATATACCTGTTACACACACACACATAAGCACAAATTCACCCACCTGTTTGTATCGTTAAACTTTGATAAGAAGAAAAAAGATACTCTTATTGGTGTTAAAAACATCATGAACATGTCCATAAAGTTTTCTTGGCAACAATATGGAAGATTTCTATTTATGCCCTTTCAGACTTCCCAGTCTGGTTTACACTCCTGGCTTTTCTTTTAGTCCCCACTTCTAATACTAACCTGATCCAATCCTACATACCTTTTCAAATCAGCATAGAACATTGAATAATACAATTGGAAGGGATCTAGCCCCAAGCACCAAAGTAGGTAGATACTGCTAATAATGATTTCTGAATTCTATAGACTCAGCGCCAGTAATATATTCTGGTGGTAACATTCTGAAGGTAAAAAGAAATCTTATTTATTTGTTCTAATAATGAACAAGTTGGTATGATTCTCTAAATCCCTTCTTAATGTTAATAAGATGTTAATATGCCTGTAGATAAAAAAATAACTCCCATTGTATATTTATCTACATTAAATTTCTAAAGAAATTCCTGCCCAGGTTTATTTTATTTTTTGTCTTGAGTTGAATTTTCCAGATTTATTGACACAAGCAGATATAAGTATCCTTATGTTTTTTTGTTTTTGGATCTCACTTACCTTGATCTGCATATTATCCATTCTGTGATAACTGGTTTTAAGTAAAGACTATATAAAAATTACTTTTTCTTATATAATATTTAGCATTTGCACTATGTAGAAAGTTGTCAATGCCATCATATTTGTTAAATTCTTGAGTGGGAAGACTTTTTAGTTTGCCTGGCTATAAAAACAATGCAGTGCAGATATAAAAGGGTATCCAAGTAGGTAGTAAACAGAGACATAATGTCTTATTACAAGAATACAGCTTTTGTATCATTAAAACAAGATTCCTGGGAAAAAGAATACTCTTAAAAAGCCTGCCTCATTCTACAGTTTATTTTTATCTGCTTCTTTAGGCCTAAATTGGCTCCATGAACAACTTACCTGTCAGGAAGAACAGCTATTTCCAGGTGACACAAATCTTACCTCTTGAAGCCAATTCCTAGAAGAATCTCTATAATTATCTCCCCAACGGCACAGAATATAGCCATTGTTTCTTATCAACTGCAAGGAGCTCAATTGTGGGTAGAAATTGGGATTTCCAACTGGTGTGAGCACGCAAATGACCATTTTCATTTGGAAATGATAGGTTTTGTATAAGTAGAAACATTCAGAACTATTGTAGGGGCATTAATAGAAAGCAGATAAAACTACATTTCCCAGGAAATCAGCAAAAGCAACAAAAACATGACTGTTGCACAGATTTTATTGAGACATCACTTTAGGGCTATTACATTTGGAATGCAAAAAATTTGGATTATTACTAGCTGTCAGCAAAGAGTTAGTGAATTTCTTTTCTGCTATCTAGCACTGCTAGAAATGTATAGGGAAGAAGATGTTGAAGTGTCTTGGAACACAAGAAAAAATTATGTTAAAGATGTGTGTGGAGTAGAAAGCACAAAAAAGAGGGAACGTTGAAATCATAACTGTGAATAAAAAAGAGATATTGCTGTAAAAAGATTGAGAGAAAAATACTTACAATACATATATAGAAAAAATAATTTCAAAAGTGCTGTCAGAACAAAGAACAGTTAAAATTTAAAAAAATGAGAGGGAATGTTGAGAGATTTTGGTAGAATTTTGTTTTAATGTTTTGGATATGGATGAGCAATGTTAAAAAAGGATCTCCCACAGAGTGTTTGGAATTAAAAGTTTAAAAAAGTTTAAAACTGCAGTAAAGGAATGCACTGAGCAGGCATTAAGACAAATTTATCTGATGTCACCTCAGATGTTGAATGTATTTATTGATAAATATATGAGGAACAGCAGGATGTTGTTTAGGAATGTGAATGCATGTATATTTTGTAGGATGATGTCATTAAAATCATGAAGGTGTAAATCCAAATGATTTGCAAGAAATGATTATATGATATAATGAGGTTACTATATGAAAAATAATATCAAAGAAGATAGTTGTGCTTCTTAGGGAAATGCAATGGTCTGTAGTGAGTAATGAATCTTTCCTGAAAGAAAGAAATAACTGTGTATAAGAGGTGCTTCTGACCATTTTGTTGTATGAAAGAATAAGATGTATTTTCAACTAGTGTGCAGATACAATTTTTGTTTGGAGCTCAAATGGGACTTTTAAACAAGGTGTAATTTAAATTCTAAAAGAACATATTTTCCTCCCATTACAGTAGAACCTCTAATCATGAACCCTTCTGACCATGACCAAATCAGGTTCCAACGAAAACATTCACAACTTTTTTGAATCTGATAATGAACACATACTCAGGTGGTGATCAAATCTGTCCATGGCCGATTTCCCCTTCTGCATTATTTTTTTTGGAAGCACCAAATTTCCTGTTGTGGGAATAATGGGGGAATAAGGTTTGGGTCATGACCAAATTGGGTTGTGACCAAAGTTATGGAACAAATTATGGTCATGACCATAATAGAGGTTCTTATTGTATGTTTTTTTCACAATTAAACACATATTTGGATATGCATCTTCCCTGGGTTTGACAGAGACAGAGTTTTTTTTTTTCCCCAAGCCAGCTAGATATCTAAACCAAGTAGCAATTCCCAAATTCAGAAGAACTATAATCTTGGCAATATTTAATGGCCCCTGAACAGTTGAGCAGAACAAAATATCATTGAACAAAGATACTGTCTCTGTAGTAAAAAAGTTCTAAAAAGATTAACCAAAGTTTTGTTACGTTGCTCCCATTAAGATGTCCAGCTGCAGCTAATCATACTCCATGTTGTCATATTTCAGGTCACCTACATACATTTTATTTGTAGTTGTTATCCAACCACTATGGTTTTATTTCTCTTAACATTGCTTTCTTTCTTTTACTATTTGCAAAACAATCTCTACTTTGACCACTCCAATTATAATTATTTGATTTTTTTTTTGTGGTTTTTATTTGCTGCCTCTTAATTTTTCCCCCTTCAGTTTCTTGAGCTGGTCAATGACTATAATACAATACTACTAGTTTTTCTGATATGATTGACTGACAAACCCAATGTTTTCCTATACTCTTTTACAATATGTTTATTGAATGATTTCCTCTCCAAGTCTCTTCTATCTTTAGGTAATAGCATTTCAGAGTAATGTGCCAGCTTATGTGCTAGATCATCTTGAAGAAAAGTCTCTACATGGTTACAAAGTGTTGACACCAACTTGATGGCACATAATCAATCAACCTGTCAGTTGAGTATCAGCTTATCACTTCTGTAACATGAATGCTTGGTCCTCCTTACATTTTGCCTGCTTATGTGCAAAACATAATTGCTTCAATCATTCAAGCACTAATGCTTTTCAAAGCTATTTTTTCTCCATTGACTGGAAGTACAAGGGTATTTTCAAGTTTATAATTCTCCATCTCTGGCTATTTTGAATGATGATTACAACTCATAATAGAGAGAGAACAATGCATAAATTTTCTGTGTGTGCTTCGTTTCTCTGTGAGAAGATCCTTTGGAATAAAAAGCATATCCATGTGCATAAAGATACTTAGCATTTTGATGATCTATGCTGATTCCTATGGATTATATGCAGCTGAACCTGGAATTTAAAAGCAGAACAACAGATTATATATATTAAAAACTTTTTGTATACTTGTAAAAAGTGTGAAGCAGTCCAAGGATCTCCTTGTCTAAAGCTTGTTCTTTTTTAAAAAAAAACACGTCACAATGTTTGTTCTGATGGTGTGATGCTGTTTTTTCTTACTTCATAGTTGATTGCCATGAAATAGGGCAATAAAATGCTAAAATAATGAGATATGAGGAAGTTGTATAACATTACACAGAAGGAGAAGTTGACATACAATCATTATTTTGCATGGCAGGAGTACAAGAAATCACCTCATATCAAGTCTGTTGTCTACATTAATTGATAGTCGCAGAATTTCAGAGTAGAGTGTTCTCCAACCCACACTGGAGACTAAACTCGCATCCTTTGGTATATAAAACTGTCCTATTGCCTTGCCATTGAGTTATGATAGTACCATCTTCTTGCTAACATGCAATTTCATCGTAATAGCACTCTTAGATCATATTTCTCAATTGGTAGATCTCTCAATGTGGCTGAAAGAAGCATTGGAGCCTTTAGAGGCTTGCTATGACAAATCTGGAAGGCATTCTGTGAATAAAATTGCCTGCCCTAGTTCTCATATCACTTATTAGGATGGTTCCTAAAGAATCATCCAGGGAACTGTCTGATCACTTTGTATGGAATCTTTTCAGATTATGTCCTATGAAGCAGTGGTGGGATTCAATTTTTTTTACTACCGGTTCTGTGGGTGTGGCTTATTTGGTGGACATGGCTTAGAGTCACGTGATTGGGTGGGCGTGTCTTGGTGGCCATGAGACTGGGGTGGTCATATGACTGTGTGGGCATGGCTTGGTGGTCAGGTGACTGGGTGGGTGTGGCCAACTCAATGTCACTCATGTCAAGAGATGCCTCACCTGGCCCCTCCCCTCCCAGCCATTCCTTGTCACACCCAGCCTCAACATATCTATAGTTCTGAAAAATGTTGTTCACCTTTTGTTGACTTTATTATCTACGTATTATAGATGTACTTTCATGGACCACTGAAAGGAGGATATGGTTCACATGCTTTGCCCAAGAGGGTGATAGGCAACAGGCTTTCACTGGGCTTCCAGAAAGCGGGGGGTGTATTTTCCAAAGCACCAGAAGGCAAACAGTGTATTTTCCAAAGCAGGATGGAAACTGGACATAGAGAGAAGCAACCTAAAAGGAAGGAGAAATTTCCTGACAGTGAGAACAATTAACCAGTGGAACTGCTTGCCACCAGAAGTACTGGCTGCTCCAACACTGGAAGCTTTTAACAAGAGACTGGACAGCCATAGAGTTCTGCCTGCCCTCCCCATGCCCACCATTTCCCCAAAAAGTTGAGCGAGCTCTCTGGCTCCTGCAAATTGCAGCCCCATAACTAGCTTTTTGACCCCCCTCCCAGTCCATGCAGCCTTTGGCCCTTGCTTGGCAACTTGGTGAACCTGGCAGCATTGAGCTGTGCCGGCCTGGCCCTAACAGTGGGAAGCATGGGATCCCACACCACCACTGGAGCTGGTTTCCAGCCGGACTTTTGCTTTGCTTTCCCTTTCTTTTTCGCACACCGACGAGATCAAAGGACTGAACTTCACCCGGCGGGGTTCATCCACAGCACACCCGAGCTTGGCTGCCTCCCAAACCGCCCCCAGTTATTTCTTCTGTCTCAAACTGTAGCAAGAAACAAAGCTTTCCCAAAAAACAACCACCTGGCACTGCTGGCGGCTGCTTCCTTCCTCCTTCCCAACCCCAACCCGAACCACCAACCCCAAAGGAAGGGAAAACCCATCCTTTTTGGACACCACCTGCCTTGCAAAAAATACAGCTCCAACAGTCCATCCTACCCACCCACCCCATACACACACCCATGCCCGAAGTGATGCCAAGCGGGGGCGAAGCAAGGAAAGGGGCTGCAAAGAGAGATGGAGAGAGGGTGTAGGGAAAGCTGAGCGGAAGAAAGTTGCGGGGGGGGGAGTTGAGGAAGAAGGGAGAAAGTTTAAGAAAACAGAAGCTTGGAAAAGCAGAGCAAGGGACATGCAAACATGTCCCCCCTCTTTTTCCCCCCCAAAAGCGAAATGAGAGGAAACTGCTAAAGAAACTGATTCAAATCTTGTCCAAGTTTGAGGGAAGAGGTCTCGGTGTGCGTGCACGCACGTGTGTATGTGTGTGTGTGTGTTTTCCTCCCTTTCCCTCCTTCTCAGCCACTCAACTGCACAGCAGCAACCACAGTGCCGAACACCCTGGCTTCTCCATGATCAACCTTTTCAGAGTCTTTCAGGATGCGGAGGGTAGCAGCTTTGTTTGGGCTCTTTTCTCTCCCTTTTTCCCTTTCCCCCTCCTTCCCTCCCTCCCCCCCCCCCTCTATAAGTAGTAGGTACAAACTATTGCTGGGTTAATTTAGGTACTTAACTGACAGAAGGGCCTCAGTGTAAAAGCTAGTTATGAGGCTACAAATTGTATTTTGTGCATCACAGAAGATTGCAGTTTCTTATCAGATAGTAATATTTCCATACATGAGAAGATACTTAAGAATGTGATGAACCAGATTCAGATAGCTTGGGATGAAATTGATGTTTTTAGACTTGATTTTAGCAAGTACAGGCCCTCTGTACTTGACTCATTATTGGTTGTGATGAACCAGTGCATAAATCTTATAATGTGATAGTTAGTAAACAATAGATTTAAGCTCATTTTTCAGTATGCAGAGGCCATATTGAAAGTTTTCCAGCATGGAAAAATGATATTCCAAATGTTGTTGATGCTACTGCATTTCAGAAAAAGTATTCTCAAACATCTTCTGAAGGAATTATTCAATTATAGTTCAAGTTTAAGGTGACATGTTAAAATGTATCTGTTTTCTTGTAAACATTATAGTTGGTACAATTTAACAGTCCAACTATGCAGTTTGTTGTTGTTGCCGCCATTTGCCATTATAGTGAGGTTTATGGTTTTTAGTGTTATTCACTATATTACAGGTGTAATCCAATGCACTTCAGCCAAGGTTGTTCTACACTATGAGGTCTAGAAAGCAAGCATGATGACACTTGTGCTCATTAATTTTTATGAGCATATTCAAATGATATGAGCCAAGGCTAATACCTAGAAAATTAGGCAACTGGGGTTGGAAGAAGAGTGTATGGTATTTCCAATCCACCATTCTAAAGATTTTTCCCATGGAATCTGCAGATTGTGTGCACATTTCAATTATTCTTCCTTTTCCCAAGGGGGAAAATATATTAGGGGTTTCTATTCCCCAATTTTGCTCTTGAAAAATAATACCAAATTGATGGAACATCTTT